>NW_027075982.1:0-300000 GCF_963932015.1 Anas acuta | reverse complement strand
AAGTCTTTGGGTACAACTGAACTCCCCAGGGGAGCCTTTATGCAGCCCCACATGCAACTGGACCCTCCGGGTTCGCTCTTTCACAGCAACCCCAAATATAACACTAGCCAGCATGGGAGACGACTGAAAACTCGGGCCCCAGAAAAAGCGTTTCAAGCCCCATTCACCCATCCAAATGTGCCCCCAAAGGAAGGCTTTGGGTACAACTGAACTCCCCAGGGGAGCCTTTATGCAGCCCCACATGCAACTGGACCCTCCGGGTTCGCTGTTTTCGAGCAACCCTTAATATAACACTAGCCAGCATGGGAGACGACTGAAAACTTGGGCCCCAGAAAACGCATTCCGAGCCCCTTTCGCCCATTCAAAAGTGCCCCCAAAGGAAGGCTTTGGGTACAAGTGAACTCCCCAGGGGAGCCTTTACGCAGCCCCACATGCAACTGGACCCTCCGGGTTCGCTGTTTCCGAGCAACCCTAAATATAACTCTAGCCAGCATGAGAGACGATTGAAAACTCGGGCTCCAGAAAAAGCGTTTCAAGCCCCATTCACCCATCCAGAAGTGCCCCCAGAGGAAGGCTTTGGGTACAAGTGAACTCCCCAGGGGAGCCTTTATGCAGCCCCACATGCAACTGGACCCTCCGCGTTTACTCTTTCACCATAAGCCTAAATATAGCCCTCGGCGCAATGGGAGAAGACTGAAAAAGCGGGCCTCAGAAAATGCATTGCGATTCCCCTTGGACCATCCAAAAGTGCCCCCAAAGGAAGGCTTTGGGTACAACTGAACTCCCCAGGGGAGCCTTTATGCAGCCCCACATGCAACTGGACCCTCCGTGTTCGCTCTTTCACAGCAATCCTAAATATAACACTAGCCAGCATGGGAGACCACTGAAAACTCAGGCCCTAGAAAAAGCGTTTCAAGCCCCATTCACCCATCCAAATGTGCCCCCAAAGGAAGGCTTTGGGTACAAGTGAATTCCCCAGGGGAGCGTTTACGCAGCCCCACATGCAACTGGACCCTCCTGGTTCGCTGTTTCCGAGCAACCCTAAATATAACCCTAGCCAGCATGGCAGAAAACTGAAAACTCGGCCCACAGAAAAAGCGTTTCAAGCCCCATTCCACCATCCAGAAGAGCACCCAAAGGAAGGCTTTGGGTACAAGTGAACTCCCCAGGGGTGCCTTTACGCAGCCCCACATGCAACTGGACCCTCCGTGTTCGCTGTTTACGAGCAACCCTAAATATAACCCTAGCCAGCATGGCAGAAGACTGAAATCTCGGGCCACAGAAAAAGAGTTTCAAGCCCTGTTCGCCCATCCAGAAGTGCCCCTAAAGGAAGGCTTTGGGTACAAGTGAACTCCCCAGGGGAGCCTTTACGCAGCCCCACATGCAACTGGACCCTCCGGGTTCGCTCTTTCCGAGCAACACTAAACATAGCCCTAGCCGGCATGGGAGACAACTGAAAACTCGGCCCCCAGAAAACGCATTCCGAGCCCCTTTCGCCCATTCAAAAATGCCTCCAGAGGAAGGCTTTGGGTACAAGTGAACTCCCCAGGGGAGCCTTTATGCAGCCCCACATGCAACTGGACCCTCCGGGTTCACTCTTTCACAGCAACCCTAAATATAGCCCTCGGTGCAATGGGAGAAGACTGAAAAAGCGGGCTCACAAAACGCATTGCGATTCCCCTTGGACCATCCAAAAGTGCCCCCAAAGGAAGGCTTTGGGTACAAGTGAACTCCCCAGGGGAGCCTTTATGCAGCCCCACATGCAACTGGACCCTGCGGGTTCACTCTTTCACCGCAACACTAAACATAGCCCTAGCCGGCAAGGGAGACGACTGAAAACTCGGGCCCCAGAAAACGCATTCCGAGCCCCTTTCGCCCATTCAAAAGTGCCCCTAGAGGAAGGCTTTGGGTATAAGTGAACTCCCCAGGGGAGCCGTTACGCAGCCCCACATGCAACTGGACCCTGCGGGTTCGCTGTTTCCAAGCAACCCTTAATATAACCCTAGCCAGCATGGCAGAAGACTGAAAACTCGGGCCACAGAAAAAGCGTTTCAAGCCCCATTCCACCTTCCAGAAGTGCCCCCAAAAGAAGGCTTTGGGTACAACTGAACTCCCCAGGGGAGCCTTTACGCAGCCCCACATGCAACTGGACCCTCCGGGTTCGCTCTTTCACAGCAACCCTAAATATAACACTAGCCAGCATGGGAGACGACTGAAAACTCGGGCCCCAGAAAAAGCGTTTCAAGCCCCATTCACCCATCCAAATGTGCCCCCAAAGGAAGGATTTGGGTACAAGTGAACTCCCCAGGGGAGCCTTTATGCAGCCCCACATGCAACTGGACCCTCCTGGTTCGCTGTTTCCGAGCAAGCCTTAATATAACACTAGCCAGCATGGGAGACGACTGAAAACTCGGGCCCCAGAAAACGCGTTTCTAGCCAAATTCACCCATCCAAAAGTGCCCCCAAAGGAAGGCTTTGGGAACAACTGAACTCCCCAGGGGAGCCTTTATGCAGCCCCACATGCAACTGGACCCTTTGGGTTCGCTCTTTACGAGCAACACTAAACATACCCCTAGCCGGCATGGGAGACGACTGAAAACTCGGGCCACAGAAAACGCTTTCCGAGCCCCTTTTGCCCATTCAAAAGTGCCCCCAGAGATAGGCTTTGGGTACAAGTGAACTCCCCAGGGGAGCCTTTACGCAGCCCCACATGCAACTGGACCCTCCGGGTTCGCTGTTTCCGAGCAACCCTAAATATAACCCTAGCCAGCATGGCAGAAGACTGAAAACTCGGGCCACAGAAAAAGAGTTTCAAGCCCCGTTCGCCCATCCAGAAGTGCACCTAAACGAAGGCTTTGGGTACAAGTGAACTCCCCAGGGGAGCCTTTATGCAGCCCCACATGCAACTGGACCCTCCGCGTTCACTCTTTCACCGCAAGCGTAAATATAACCCTCGGCGCAATGGGAGAAGACTGAAAAAGCGGGCCTCAGAAAACGCATTGCGATTCCCCTTGGACCATCCAAAAGTGCCCCCAAAGGAAGGCATTGGGTACAAGTGAACTCCCCAGGGGAGCCTTTATGCAGCCGCACATGCAACTGGACCCTCCGTGTTCGCTGTTTCCGAGCAACCCTAAATATAACAGTATCCAGCATGGGAGACGACTGAAAACTCGGGCCCTAGAAAAAGCGTTTCAAGCCCTATTCACCCATCCAAAAGTGGCCCCAAAGGAAGGCTTTGGGTACAAGTGAACTCCCCAGGCGAGCCTTTATGCAGCCCCACATGCAACTGGACCTTCTGTATTCACTCTTTCACAGCAACACTAAATATAACCCTGGCCCGCATGGCAGACGATTGAAAAATCAGGCCCCAGAAAACGCTTTCTGAGCCCCTTTCGCCCATCCAAAAGTGCCCCCAAAGGAAGTCTTTGGGTACAACTGAACTCCCCAGGGGAGCCTTTATGCAGCCCCACATGCAACTGGACCCTCCGGGTTCGCTCTTTCACAGCAACCCCAAATATAACACTAGCCAGCATGGGAGACGACTGAAAACTCGGGCCCTAGAAAAAGCGTTTCAAGCCCCATTCACCCATCCAGAAGTGCCCCCAAAGGAAGGCTTTGGGTACAACTGAACTCCCCAGGGGAGCCTTTATGCAGCCCCACATGCAACTGGACCCTCCGGGTTCGCTGTTTTCGAGCAACCCTTAATATAACACTAGCCAGCATGGGAGACGACTGAAAACTTGGGCCCCAGAAAACGCATTCCGAGCCCCTTTCGCCCATTCAAAAGTGCCCCCAAAGGAAGGCTTTGGGTACAAGTGAACTCCCCAGGGGAGCCTTTACGCAGCCCCACAGGCAACTGGACCCTCCGGGTTCGCTGTTTCCGAGCAACCCTAAATATAACTCTAGCCAGCATGAGAGACGATTGAAAACTCGGGCTCCAGAAAAAGCGTTTCAAGCCAAATTCACCCATCCAAAAGTGCCCCCAAAGGAAGGCTTTGGGTACAAGTGAACTCCCCAGGGGAGCCTTTATGCAGCCCCACATGCAACTGGACCCTTCGGGTTCACTCTTTCACCGCAAGCCTAAATATATCCCTCGGCGCAATGGGAGAAGACTGAAAAAGCGGGACTCAGAAAACGCATTGCGATTCCCCTTGGACCATCCAAAAGTGCCCCCAGAGCTAGGCTTTGAGTACAAGTGAACTCTCCAGGGGAGCCTTTACGCAGCCCCACAAGCAACTGGACCCTCCGGGTTCGCTGTTTCCAAGCAACCCTAATTATAACACTAGCCCGCATGGGAGACGACTGAAAACTCGGGCCACAGAAAATGCGTTTCAAGCCCCATTCACCCATCCAGAAGTGCCCCCAAAGGAAGGCTTTGGGTACAAGTGAACTCCCCAGGGGAGCCTTTATGCAGCCCCACATGCAACTGGACCCTCCAGGTTTGCTGTTTCCGAGCAACCCTAAATATAACCCTAGCCAGCATGGCAGAAGACTGAAAACTCGTGCCACAGAAAAAGAGTTTCAAGCCACATTCGCCCATCCAGATGTGCCCCTAAAGGAAGGCTTTGGGTACAAGTGAACTCCCCAGGGGAGCCTTTACGCAGCCCCACATGCAACTGGACCCTCCGGGTTCGCTCTTTCTGAGCAACACTGAACATATACCTAGCCGGCATGGGAGAAGACTGAAAACTCGGGCCACAGAAAACGCTTTCCGAGCCCCTTTCGCCCACTCACAAGTGACCCCAGAGGAAGGTTTGGGTACAAGTGAACTCCCCAGGGGAGCCTTTATGCAGCCGCACATGCAACTGGACCCTCCATGTTCGCTGTTTACGAGCAACCCTAAATATAACCGTAGCCAGCATGGCAGAAGACTGAAAACTCGGGCCACAGAAAAAGCGTTTCAAGCCCCATTCCACCTTTTAGAAGTGCCCCCAAAAGAAGGCTTTGGGTACAACTGAACTCCCCAGGGGAGCCTTTATGCAGCCCCACATGCAACTGGACCCTCCGGGTTCGCTGTTTTCACAGCAACCCTACATATAACACTAGCCAGCATGGGAGACGACTGAAAACTCGGGCCCCAGAAAAAGCGTTTCAAGCCCCATTCACCCATCCAAATGTGCCCCCAAAGGAAGGATTTGGGTACAAGTGAACTCCCCAGGGGAGCCTTTATGCAGCCCCACATGCAACTGGACCCTCCTGGTTCGCTGTTTCCGAGCAAGCCTTAATATAACACTAGCCAGCATGGGAGACGACTGAAAACTCGGGCCCCAGAAAACGCGTTTCTAGGCAAATTCACCCATCCAAAAGTGCCCCCAAAGGAAGGCTTTGGGTACAAGTGAACTCCCCAGGGGAGCCTTTATGCAGCCCCACATGCAACTGGACCCTTTGGGTTCGCTCTTTACGAGCAACACTAAACATACCCCTAGCCGGCATGGGAGACGACTGAAAACTCGGGCCACAGAAAACGCTTTCCGAGCCCCTTTTGCCAATTCAAAAGTGCCCCCAGAGATAGGCTTTGGGTACAAGTGAACTCCCCAGGGGAGCCTTTACGCAGCCCCACATGCAACTGGACCCTCCGGGTTCGCTGTTTCCGAGCAACCCTAAATATAACCCTAGCCAGCATGGCAGAAGACTGAAAAGTCGGGCCACAGAAAAAGAGTTTCAAGCCCCGTTCGCCCATCCAGAAGTGCACCTAAACGAAGGCTTTGGGTACAAGTGAACTCCCCAGGGGAGCCTTTATGCAGCCCCACATGCAACTGGACCCTCCACGTTCACTCTTTCACCACAAGCCTAAATATAACCCTCGGCGCAATGGGAGAAAACTGAAAAAGCGGGCCTCAGAAAACGCATTGCGATTCCGCTTGGACCATCCAAAAGTGCCCCCAAAGGAAGGCTTTGTGTACAAGTGAACTCCCCAGGGGAGCCTTTATGCAGCCCCACATGCAACTGGACCCTCCGGGTTCGCTGTTTCCGAGCAACCCTAAATATAACAGTATCCAGCATGGGAGACGACTGAAAACTCGGGCCCTAGAAAAAGCGTTTCAAGCCCTATTCACCCATCCAAAAGTGGCCCCAAAGGAAGGCTTTGGGTACAAGTGAACTCCCCAGGGGAGCCTTTATGCAGCCCCACATGCAACTGGACCTTCTGTATTCACTCTTTCACAGCAACACTAAATATAACCCTGGCCCGCATGGCAGACGATTGAAAAATCAGGCCCCAGAAAACGCTTTCTGAGCCCCTTTCGCCCATCCAAAAGTGCCCCCAAAGGAAGTCTTTGGGTACAACTGAACTCCCCAGGGGAGCCTTTATGCAGCCCCACATGCAACTGGACCCTCCGGGTTCGCTCTTTCACAGCAACCCCAAATATAACACTAGCCAGCATGGGAGACGACTGAAAACTCGGGCCCTAGAAAAAGCGTTTCAAGCCCCATTCACCCATCCAGAAGTGCCCCCAAAGGAAGGCTTTGGGTACAAGTGAACTCCCCAGGGGAGCCTTTATGCAGCCCCACATGCAACTGGACCCTCCGGGTTCGCTGTTTTCGAGCAACCCTTAATATAACACTAGCCAGCATGGGAGACGACTGAAAACTTGGGCCCCAGAAAACGCATTCCGAGCCCCTTTCGCCCATTCAAAAGTGCCCCCAAAGGAAGGCTTTGGGTACAAGTGAACTCCCCAGGGGAGCCTTTACGCAGCCCCACATGCAACTGGACCCTCCGGGTTCGCTGTTTCCGAGCAACCCTAAATATAACTCTAGCCAGCATGAGAGACGATTGAAAACTCGGGCTCCAGAAAAAGCGTTTCAAGCCAAATTCACCCATCCAAAAGTGCCCCCAAAGGAAGGCTTTGGGTACAAGTGAACTCCCCAGGGGAGCCTTTATGCAGCCCCACATGCAACTGGACCCTTCGGGTTCACTCTTTCACCGCAAGCCTAAATATATCCCTCGGCGCAATGGGAGAAGACTGAAAAAGCGGGACTCAGAAAACGCATTGCGATTCCCCTTGGACCATCCAAAAGTGCCCCCAAGCTAGGCTTTGGGTACAAGTGAACTCTCCAGGGGAGCCTTTACGCAGCCCCACAATCAACTGGACCCTCCGGGTTCGCTGTTTCCGAGCAACCCTAAATATAACACTAGCCCGCATGGGAGACGACTGAAAACTCGGGCCACAGAAAATGCGTTTCAAGCCCCATTCACCCATCCAGAAGTGCCCCCAAAGGAAGGCTTTGGGTACAAGTGAACTCCCCAGGGGAGCCTTTATGCAGCCCCACATGCAACTGGACCCTCCAGGTTTGCTGTTTCCGAGCAACCCTAAATATAACCCTAGCCAGCATGGCAGAAGACTGAAAACTCGGGCCACAGAAAAAGAGTTTCAAGCCACATTCGCCCATCCAGATGTGCCCCTAAAGGAAGGCTTTGGGAACAAGTGAACTCCCCAGGGGAGCCTTTACGCAGCCCCACATGCAACTGGACCCTCCGGGTTCGCTCTTTCTGAGCAACACTAAACATATACCTAGCCGGCATGGGAGAAGACTGAAAACTCGGGCCACAGAAAACGCTTTCCGAGCCCCTTTCGCCCACTCACAAGTGACCCCAGAGGAAGGTTTGGGTACAAGTGAACTCCCCAGGGGAGCCTTTATGCAGCCGCACATGCAACTGGACCCTCCATGTTCGCTGTTTACGAGCAACCCTAAATATAACCGTAGCCAGCATGGCAGAAGACTGAAAACTTGGGCCACAGAAAAAGAGTTTCAAGAACCGTTCGCCCATCCAGATGTGCCCCTAAAGGAAGGCTTTGGGTACAAGTGAACTCCCCAGGGGAGCCTTTATGCAGCCCCACATGCAACTGGACCCTCCGTATTCACTCTTTCACAGCAACACTAAATATAACCCTAGCCCGCATGGCAGACGACTGAAAAATCGGGCCACAGAAAACGCTTTCTGAGCCCCTTTCGCCCATCCAAAAGTGCCCCCAAAGGAAGGCTTTGGGTACAAGTGAACTCCCCAGGGGAGCCTTTATGCAGCCCCACATGCAACTGGACCCTCCGGGTTCACTCTTTCACAGCAACCCTAAATATAGCCCTCGGTGCAATGGGAGAAGACTGAAAAAGCGGGCTCACAAAACGCATTGCGATTCCCCTTGGACCATCCCAAAGTGCCCCCAAAGGAAGGCTTTGGGTACAAGTGAACTCCACAGGGGGAGCCTTTATGCAGCCCCACATGCAACTGGACCCTGCGGGTTCACTCTTTCACCGCAACACTAAACATAGCCCTAGCCGGCAAGGGAGACGACTGAAAACTCGGGCCCCAGAAAACGCATTCTGAGCCCCTTTCGCCCATTCAAAAGTGCCCCCAAAGGAAGGCTTTGGGTACAAGTGAACTCCCCAGGGGAGCCGTTATGCAGCCCCACATGCAACTGGACCCTCCGGGTTTGCTGTTTCCAAGCAACCCTTAATATAACACTAGCCAGCATGGCAGAAGACTGAAAACTCGGGCCACAGAAAAAGCGTTTCAAGCCCCATTCCACCTTCCAGAAGTGCCCCCAAAGGAAGGCTTTGGGTACAAGTGAACTCCCCAGGGGAGCCTTTATGCAGCCCCACATGCAACTGGACCCTCCTGGTTCGCTGTTTCCGAGCAAGCCTTAATATAACACTAGCCAGCATGGGAGACGACTGAAAACTTGGGCCCCAGAAAACGCATTCCGAGCCCCTTTCGCCCATTCAAAAGTGCCCCCAAAGGAAGGCTTTGGGTACAAGTGAACTCCCCAGGGGAGCCTTTACGCAGCCCCACATGCAACTGGACCCTACGGGTTTGCTGTTTCCGAGCAACCCTTAATATAACACTAGCCAGCATGGCAGAAGACTGAAAACTCGGGCCACAGAAAAAGCGTTTCAAGCCCCATTCACCCATCCAGAGGTGTCCCCAAAGGAAGGCTTTGGGTACAAGTGAACTCCCCAGGGGAGCCTTTACGCAGCCCCACATGCAACTGGACCCTACGGGTTCGCTCTTTCCGAGCAACACTGAACATATCCCTAGCCAGCGTGGCAGAACACTGAAAACTCGGGCCACAGAAAAAGAGTTTCAAGCACCGTTCGCCCATCCAGAAGTGCTCACAAAGGAAGGCTTTGGGTACAAGTGAACTCCCCTGGGGAGCCTTTATGCAGCCCCACATGCAACTGGACCCATCTGGGTTCGCTCTTTCCGAGCAACACTAAAAATAGCCCTAGCCGGCATGGGAGACGACTGAAAACTCGGGCCCCAGAAAAAGGGCTTCAAGCCCCATTCACCCATCCAGAAGTGCCCCCAAAGGAAGGCTTTGGGTATAACTGAACTCCCCAGGGGAGCCTTTATGCAGCCCCACATGCAACTGGACCCTCCGTATTCGCTATTTCACAGCAACCCTAAATATATCCCTGGCCCGCATGGGAGACGACTGAAAACTCGGGCCCCAGAAAACGCGTTACAAGCCCCATTCGCCCATCCAAAAGTGCCCCCAAAGGAAGGCTTTGGGTACAAGTGAACTCCCCAGGGGAGCCTTTATGCAGCCCCACATGCAACTGGACCCTCCGTATTCGCTCTTTCACAGCAACCCTAAATATAACCCTAGCCAGCATGGCAGAAGACTGAAAACTCGGGCCACAGAAAAAGAGTTTCAAGCCACATTCGCCCATCCAGATGTGCCCCTAAAGGAAGGCTTTGGGTACAAGTGAACTCCCCAGGGGAGCCTTTATGCAGCCCCACATGCAACTGGACCCTCCGTGTTCGCTCTTTCACAGCAACAATAAATATTACCCTGGCCCGCATGGCAGAAGACTGAAAAATCGGGCCCCAGAAAACGCTTTCTGAGCCCCTTTCGCCCACTCACAAGTGACCCCAGAGGAAGGTTTGGGTACAAGTGAACTCCCCAGGGGAGCCTTTATGCAGCCCCACATGCAACTGGACCCTCCGGGTTCACTCTTTCACAGCAACCCTAAATATAACCCTGTCCGGCATGGGAGACGACTGAAAAATCGGGCCCCAGAAAACACTTTCTTAGCCCCATTCGCCCATCCAAAAGTGCCCCCAAAGGAAGGCTTTGGGTACAACTGAACTCCCCAGGGGAACCTTTACGCAGCCCCACATGCAACTGGACCCTCCGGGTTCGCTGTTTCCGAGCAACACTAAACATAGCAATAGCCGGCATGGGAGACAACTGAAATCTCGGGCCCCAGAAAACGCTTTCGGAGCCCATTTCACCCATTCAAAGGTGCCCCCAGAGGAAGGCTTTGGGTACAAGTGAACTCCCCAGGGGAGCCTTTACGCAGCCCCACATGCAACTGGACCCTCCGGGTTCACTCTTTCACCGCAAGCCTAAATATAACCCTCGGCGCAATGGGAGAAGACTGAAAAAGCGGGCCTCAGAAAACGCATTGCGATTCCCCTTGGACCATCCAAAAGTGCCCCCAGAGGAAGGCTTTGGGTACAAGTGAACTCCCCAGGGGAGCCGTTATGCAGCCCCACATGCAACTGGACCCTCCGGGTTCGCTGTTTCCAAGCAACCCTTAATATAACACTAGCCAGCATGGCAGAAGACTGAAAACTCGGGCCCTAGAAAAAGCGTTTCAAGCCCCATTCCACCTTCCAGAAGTGCCCCCAAAGGAAGGCTTTGGGTACAAGTGAACTCCCCAGGGGAGCCTTTATGCAGCCCCACATGCAACTGGACCCTCCGGGTTCGCTCTTTCCGAGCAACACTAAACATAACCCTGTCCGGCATGGCAGACGACTGAAAAATCGGGCCCCAGAAAACACATTCCGAGCCCCTTTCGCCCATTCAAAAGTGCCCCCAGAGGAAGGCTTTGGGTACAAGTGAACTCCCCAGGGGAGCCTTTATGCAGCCCCACATGCAACTGGACCCTCCGTATTCGCTCTTTCACAGCAACCCTAAATATAACACTAGCCAGCATGGCAGAAGACTGAAAACTCGGGCCACAGAAAAAGTGTTTCAAGCCCCATTCACCCATCCAGAGGTGTCCCCAAAGGAAGGCTTTGGGTACAAGTGAACTCCCCAGGGGAGCCTTTATGCAGCCCCACATGCAACTGGACCCTCCGTATTCGCTCTTTCACAGCAACCCTAAATATAACACTAGCCAGCATGGCAGAAGACTGAAAACTCGGGCCACAGAAAAAGAGTTTCAAGCCCCGTTCGCCCATCCAGAAGTGCTCCCAAAGGAAGGCTTTGGGTACAACTGAACTCCCCAGGGGAGCCTTTATGCAGCCCCACATGCAACTGGACCCTCCGTATTCGCTCTTTCACAGCAACCCTAAATATAAACCTGGCCCGCATGGCAGACGACCGAAAAATCGGGTCCCAGAAAACGCGTTACAAGCTCCATTCACCCATCCAAAAGTTCCCACAGAGGAAGGCTTTGGGTACATCTGAACTCCCCAGGGGAGCCTTTATACAGCCCCACATGCAACTAGACCCTCTGGGTTCGCTCTTTCCGAGCAACACTAAACATAGCCCTAGCCGGCATGGGAGACGACTGAAAAATCGGGCCTCAGAAAACGCGTTAAAAGCCCCATTCGCCCAACCAAAAGTGCCCCCAAAGGAAGGCTTTGGGTACAAGTGAACTCCCCAGGGGAGCCTTTACGCAGCCCCACATGCAACTGGACCCTACGGGTTCGCTCTTTCCGAGCAACACTGAACATATCCCTAGCCAGCGTGGCAGAAGACTGAAAACTCGGGCCACAGAAAACGCTTTCCGAGCCCCTTTCGCCCATTCAAAAGTGCCCCCAGAGGAAGGCTTTGGGTACAAGTGAACTCCCCAGGGGAGCCTTTACGCAGCCTCACATGCAACTGGACCCTCCGGGTTCGCTCTTTCCGAGCAACACTAAACATAGCCCTAGAAGGCATGGGAGACAACTGAAAACTCGGGCCCCAGAAAACGCTTTCCGAGCCCATTTCACCCATTCAAAGGTGCCCCCAGAGGAAGGCTTTGGGTACAAGTGAACTCCCCAGGGGAGCCTTTACGCAGCCCCACATGCAACTGGACCCTCCGGGTTCGCTGTTTCGGAGCAACCCTAAATATAACGCTAACCAGAATGGCAGAAGACTGAAATCTCGGGCCACAGAAAAAGCGTTTCAAGCCCCGTTCGCCCATCCAGAGGTGTCCCCAAAGGAAGGCTTTGGGTACAAGTGAACTCCCCAGGGGAGCCTTTACGCAGCCCCACATGCAACTGGACCCTCCGGGTTCGCTGTTTACGAGCAACACTAAATATAACCCTAGCCAGCATGTCAGAAGACTGAAAACTCGGGCCACAGAAAAAGAGTTTCAAGCCCCGTTCGCCCATCCAGAAGTGGCCCCAAAGGAAGGCTTTGGGTACAAGTGAACTCCCCAGGGGAGCCTTTATGCAGCCCCACATGCAACTGGACACTCCGGGATCGCTCTTTCCGAGCAACACTAAACATAGCCCTAGCAGGCATGGGAGACGACTGAAAACTCGGGCCCCAGAAAACGCTTTCCGAGCCCCATTCACCCATCCAGAAGTGCCCCCAAAGGAAGGCTTTGGGTACAACTGAACTCCCCAGGGGAGCCTTTACGCAGCCCTACATGCAACTGGACCCTCCTTGTTCACTGTTTACGAGCAACCCTAAATATACCCCTAGCCACCATAGCAGAAGACTGAAAACTCTGGCTCCAGAAAATGCGTTTCAAGCCCCATTCACCCATCCAAATGTGCCCCCAAAGGAAGGCTTTGGGTACAGCTGAACTCCCCAGGTGAGCCTTTATGCAGCCCCACATGCAACTGGACCCTCCGGGTTCACTCTTTCACCCCAAGACTAAATATAGCCCTAGCACGCCTGGCAGTCGACTGAGAGCTCGGGCCACAGAAAATGTGTTAATAGCCCCATTATCCCATTCAAAAGTGCCTCCAAAGGAAGGCTTTGGGTACAAGTGAACTCCCCAGGGGAGCCTTTACGCAGCCCCACATGCAACTGGACCCTCCGTGTTCGCTCTTTACAGCAACCCTAAATATAACCCTAGCCAGCATGGCAGAAGACTGAAAACTCGGACCACAGAAAATGTGTTACGAGCCCCATTCGGCCATCCAAAAGTGCCCCCAAAGGAAGGCTTTGGGTACATCTGAACTCCCCAGGGGAGCCTTTACGCAGCCCCACATGCAACTGGACCCTCCGGGTTCACTCTTTCACAGCAACCCTAAATATAGCCCTGGCCCGCCTGGCAGTCGACTGAAAACTCGGGCCCCAGAAAATGCGTGAAAAGCCCCATTCGCCCATCCAAAAGTGCCCCCAAAGGAAGGCTTTGGGTACAACTGAACTCCCCAGGGGAGCCTTTATGCAGGCCCATACGCAACTGGACACCCCTTGTTCGCTGTTTACAAGCAACCCTAAATATAACACTAGCCAGCATGGCAGAAAACTGAAAACTCGGGCCACAGAAAAAGAGTTTCAAGCCCCATTCACCCATCCAGAAGTGCCCCCAAAGGAAGGCTTTGGGTACAAGTGAACTCCCCAGGGGAGCCTTTATGCAGCCCCAGATGCAACTGGACCCTCCGGGTTCACTCTTTCACAGCAACCCTAAATATAGCCCTGGCCCGCCTGGCAGTCGACTGAAAACTCGGGCCCCAGAAAATGCATTAAAAGCCTAATTCACCCATCCAAAACTGCCCCCAGGGGAAGGCTTTGGGTACAAGTGAACTCCCCAGGGGAGCCTTTATGCAGCCCCACATGCAACTAGACCCTCCTTGTTCACTGTTTACGAGCAACCCTAAATATACCCCTAGCAAGCATGGCAGAAGACTGAAAACTTGGGCCACAGAAAAAGCGTTTCAAGCCCCATTCGCCCATCCAGAAGTGCCCCCAAAGGAAGGCTTTGGGTACAAGTGAACTCCCCAAAGGAGCCTTTACGCAGCCCCACATGCAACTGGACCCTCCTTGTTCACTGTTTAAGAGCAACCCTAAATATACCCCTAGCCACCATGGCAGAAGACTGAAAACTCGGGCCCCAGAAAATGCGTTTCAAGCCCCATTCGCCCATCCAAAAGTGCCCCCAAAGGAAGGCTTTGGGTACAAGTGAACTCCCCAGGGGAGCCTTCATGCAGCCCCACTTGCAACTGGACCCTCCGTAGTCCCTCTTTCACAGCAACCCTAAATATAACCCTGGTCCGCATGGCAGACGACTGAAAAATCGGGCCCCAAAAAACGTGCTACAAGCCCCATTCGCCCATCCAAAAGTGACCCCAAAGGAAGGCTTTGGGTACAAGTGAACTCCCGAGGGGAGCCTTTATGCAGGCCCATACGCAACTGGACACCCCGTGTTCGCTGTTTACAAGCAACCCTAAATACATGACTAGCCAGCATGGCAGAAAACTGAAAACTCGGGCCACAGAAAAAGCGTTTCAAGCCCCATTCACCCATCCAGAATTGCCCCCAAAGGAAGGCTTTGGGTACAAGTGAACTCCCCAGGTGAGCCTTTATGCAGCCCCACATGCAACTGGACCCTCCGGGTTCACTCTTTCACAGCAACCCTAAATATAGCCCTGGCCCGCCTAGCAGTCGACTGAAAACTCGGGCCCCAGAAAATGCATTAAAAGCCTAATTCGCCCATCCAAAAGTGCCCCCAGAGGAAGGCTTTGGGTACAACTGAACTCCCCAGGGGAGCCTTAACGCAGCCCCACATGCAACTGGAACCTCCGTATTCGCTCTTTCACAATAACCCTAAATATAGCCCTGGCCCGCCTGGCAGTCGACTAAAAACTCAGGCCCCAGAAAATGGATTAAAAGCCTAATTCGCCCATCCAAAAGTGCCCCCAGAGGAAGGCTTTGGGTACAAGTGAACTCCCCAGGGGAGCCTTTACGCAGCCCCACATGCAACTGGACCCTCCTGGTTCACTGTTTAAGAGCAACCCTAAATACACCCCTAGCCACCATGGCAGAAGACTGAAAACTCGGGCTCCAGAAAATGCGTTTTTAAGCCCCATTCACCCATCCAGAAGTGCCCCCAAAGGAAGGCTTTGGGAACAAGTGAACTCCCCAGGGGAGCCTTTATGCAGCCCCACATGCGACTGGACCTTGAGGGTTCACTCTTTCACCGCAAGCCTAAGTATAGCCCTAGCACGCCTGGCAGTCGACTGAAAGCTCGGGCCACAGAAAATGTGTTACGAGCCCCATTCGCCCATCCAGAAGTGCCCCCAAAGGAAGGCTTTGGGTACAAGTGAACTCCCCAGGGGAGCCTTTACACAGCCCCACATGCAACTGGACCCTCCGGGTTCACTCTTTCACAGCAACCCTAAATATAGGCCTCGGCGCAATGGGAGAAGACTGAAAAAGCGGGCCTCAGAAAACGCATTGCGATTCCCCTTGGACCATCCAAAAGTGCCCCCAGAGGAAGGCTTTGGGTACAAGTGAACTCCCCAGGGGAGCCTTTACGCAGCCCCACATGCAACTGGACCCTCCTTGTTCACTGTTTACGAGCAACCCTAAATATACCCCTAGCCACCATGGCAGAAAAGTGAAAACTCGGGCCACAGAAAAAGCGTTTCAAGCCCCTTTCGCCCATCCAGAAGTGCCCCCAGAGGAAGGCTTTGGGTACAACTGAACTCCCCAGGGGAGCCTTTATGCAGCCCCACATGCAACTGGACCCTCCGCGTTCACTCTTTCACAGCAACCCTAAATATATTCCTCGGCGCAATGGGAGAAGACTGAAAAAGCGGGCCTCAGAAAACGCATTGCAATTCCCCTTGGACCATCCAAAAGTTCTCCCAAAGGGAGGCTTTGGGTACAACTGGACTCCCCAGGGGAGCCTAAACGCAGCCCCACACGCAACTGGACCCTCCGTACTCGCTCTTTCACAGCAACCCTAAATATAGCCCTGGCCCGCATGGCAGTCGACTGAAAACTCGTGCCCGAGAAAATGCTTTAAAAGCCTAATTCACCCATCCAAAAGTGCCCCCAGAGGAAGGCTTTGGGTACAAGTGAACTCCCCAGGGGAGCCTTTATGCAGCCCCACATGCAACTGGACCCTCCAGGTTCTCTGTTTCACAGCAACCCTAAATATAGCCCTGGCCCGCCTGGCAGTCGACTGAAAACTCAGGCCCGAAAAAATGCGTTAAAAGCCTAATTCGCCCATCCAAAAGTGCCCCCAAAGGAAGGCTTTGTGTACAAGTGAACTCCCCAGGGGAGCCTTTACGCAGCCCCACATGCAACTGGACCATCCGGGGTCACTCTTTCACCGCAAGCCTAAATATAGCCCTCGGCGCAATGGGAGAAGACTGAAAAAGCGGGACACAGAAAATGCATTGCAATTCCCCTTGGACCATCCAAAAGTGCCCCCAATGGAAGGCTTTGGGTACAAGTGAACTCCCCAGGGGAGCCTTAACGCAGCCCCAGATGCAACTGGACCCTCCGTATTCGCTCTTTCACAGCAACCCTAAATATAGCCCTGGCCCGCCTGGCAGTCGACTGAAAACTCGGGCCCCAGAAAATGCGTTAAAAGCCTAATGCGCCCATCCAAAAGTGCCCACAGACGAAGGCTTTGGGTACAAGTGAACTCCCCAGGGGTGCCTTTACGCAGCCCCACATGCAACTGGACCCTCCGTGTTCGCTCTTTACAGCAACCCTAAATATAACCCTAGCCAGCATGGCAGAAGACTGAAAACTCGGGCCACAGAAAAAGCGTTTCAAGCCCCTTTCGCCCATCCAGAAGTGCCCCCAAAGGAAGGCTTTGGGTACAAGTGAACTCCCCAGGGGAGCCTTTATGCAGCCGCACATGCAACTGGACCCTCCGTATTCGCTCTTTCACAGCAACCCTATATATAACCCTTGCCCGCATGGCAGACGACTGAAAAATCGGGCCCCAGAAAACGTGCTACAAGCCCCATTCGACCATCCAAAAGTGCCCCCAAAGGAAGTCTTTGGGTACAACTGAACTCCCCAGGGGAGCCTTTATGCAGCCCCACATGCAACTGGACCCTCCTTGTTCACTGTTTACGAGCAACCCTAAATATAACCCTAGCCACCATGGCAGAAGAATGAAAACTCGGACTCCAGAAAATGCGTTTCAAGCCCCATTCACCCACCCAGAAGTGCCCCCAAAGGAAGGCTTTGGGTACAACTGAACTCCCCAGGGGAGCCTTTATGCAGCCCCACATGCAACTGGACCCTCCGGGTTCACTCTTTCACCGCAAGCCTAAATATAACCCTCGGCGCAATGGGAGAAGACTGAAAAAGCGGGCCTCAGAAAACGCATTGCGATTCCCCTTGGACCATCCAAAAGTGCTCCCAAAGGGAGGCTTTGGGTACAACTGGACTCCCCAGGGGAGCCTTAACGCAGCCCCACATGCAACTGGACCCTCCGTATTCGCTCTTTCACAGCAACCCTAAATATAGCCCTGGCCCGCATGGCAGTCGACTGAAAACTCGGGCCCCAGAAAATGCATTAAAAGCCTAATTCACCCATCCAAAAGTGCCCCCAGAGGAAGGCTTTGGGTACAACTGAACTCCCCAGGGGAGCCTTTATGCAGCCCCACATGCAACTGGACCCTCCAGGTTCACTATTTCACAGCAACCCTAAATATAGCCCTGGCCCGCCTGGCAGTCGACTGAAAACTCGGGCCACAGAAAATGCGTTAAAAGCCTAATTAGCCCATCCAAAAGTGCCCCCAGAGGAAGGCTTTGGGTACAAGTGAACTCCCCAGGGGAGCCTTTACGCAGCCCCACATGCAACTGGACCCTCCTTGTTCACTGTTTTCGAGCAACCCTAAATATACCCCTAGCCACCATGGCAGAAGAATGAAAACTCGGGCTCCAGAAAATGCGTTTCAAGCCCCATTCACCCATCCAGAAGTGCCCCCAAAGTAAGGCTTTGGGTACAACTGGACTCCCCAGGGGAGCCTTTATGCAGCCCCACATACAACTGGACCCTCCGTATTCGCTCTTTCACAGCAACCCTAAATATAGCCCTGGCCCGCCTGGCAGTCGACTGAAAACTCGGGCCCCAGAAAATGCGTTAAAAGCCCCATTCGCCCATCCAAAAGTGCCCCCAGAGGAAGGCTTTGGGTACAACTGAACTCCCCAGGGGAGCCTTTACGCAGCCCCACATGCAACCGGACCCTCCTTGTTCACTGTTTACGAGCAACCCTAAATATACCCCTAGCCACCATGGCAGAAGAATGAAAACTCGGGCTCCAGAAAATGCCTTTCAAGCCCCATTCACCCATCCAGAAGTGCCCCCAAAGGAAGGCTTTGGGTACAACTGAACTCACCAGGGGAGCCTTTATGCAGCCCCACATGCAACTGGACCCTCCGTATTCGCTCTTTCACAGCAACCCTAAATATATCCCTGGCCCGCATGGCAGTCGACTGAAAACTCGTGCCCCAGAAAATCCATTAAAAGCCTAATTCACCCATCCAGAAGTGCCCCCAGAGGAAGGCTTTGGGTACAACTGAACTCCCCAGGGGAGCCTTTACGCAGCCCCACATGCAACTGGACCCTCCTTGTTCACTGTTTACGAGCAACCCTAAATATACCCCTAGCCACCATGGCAGAAGACTGAAAACTCGGGCTCCAGAAAATGTGTTTCAAGCCCCATTCACCCATCCAGAAGTGCCCCCAAAGGAAGGCTTTGGGTACAACTTAACTCCCCAGGGGAGCCTTTATGCAGCCCCACATGCAACTGGACCCTCCGTATTCGCTCTTTCACAGCAACCCTAAATATAGTCCTCGGCGCAATGGGAGAAGACTGAAAAAGCGGGCCTCAGAAAACGCATTGCGATTACCCTTGGACCATCCAAAAGTGCTCCCAAAGAGAGGCTTTGGGTACAACTGGACTCCCCAGGGGAGCCTTAATGCAGCCCCACATGCAACTGGACCCTCCGTATTCGCTCTTTCACAGCAACCCTAAATATAGCCCTGGCCCGCATGGCAGTCGACTGAAAACTCGTGCCCCAGAAAATGCATTAAAAGCCTAATTCGCCCATCCAAAAGTGCCCCCAGAGGAAGGCTTTGGGTACAACTGAACTCCCCAGGGGAGTCTTAACGCAGCCCCACATGCAACTGGACCCTCCGTATTCGATCTTTCACAGCAAGCCTAAATATAGCCCTAGCACGCCTTGCAGTCGACTGAAAGCTCGGGCCACAGAAAATGTGTTACGAGCCCCATTCGCCCATCCAAAAGTGCCCCCAAAGGAAGGCTTTGGGTACATCTGAACTCCCCAGGGGAGCCTTTATGCAGCCCCACATGCAACTGGACCCTCCGTGTTCGCTCTTTACAGCAAACCTAAATATAACCCTAGCCACCATGGCAGAAGACTGAAAACTCGGGCCACAGAAAAAGCGTTTCAAGCCCCTTTCGCCCATCCAGAAGTGCCCCCAAAGGAAGGCTTTGGGTACATCTGAACTCCCCAGGGGAGCCTTTACGCAGCCCGACATGCAACTGGACCCTCCGTATTCGCTCTTTCACCGCAAGCCTAAATACAGCCCTAGCACGCCTGGCAGTCGACTGAAAGCTCGGGCCACAGAAAATGTGTTACGAGCCCCATTCGCCCATCCAAAAGTGCCCCCAAAGGAAGGCTTTGGGTACAAGTGAACTCCCCAGGGGAGACCTTACGCAGCCCCACATGCAACTGGACCCTCCGTGTTCGCTCTTTACAGCAACCCTAAATATAACCCTAGCCAGCACGACAGAAGACTGAAAACTCGGGCTCCAGAAAAAGCGTTTCGAGCCCCTTTCACCCATCCAGAAGTGCCCCCAAAGGAAGGCTTTGGGTACAAGTGAACTCCCCAGGGGAGCCTTTATGCAGCCCCACATGCAACTGGACCCTCCGGGTTCACTCTTTCACAGCAACCCTAAATATAACCCTGCCCGCATGGCAGACGACTGAAAACTCGGGCCCCAGAAAACGTGCTACAAGCCCCATTCGACCATCCAAAAGTGCCCCCAAAGGAAGGCTTTGGGTACAACTGAACTCCCCAGGGGAGCCTTTATGCAGCCCCACATGCAACTGGACCCTCCTTGTTCACTGTTTACGAGCAACCCTAAATATACCCCTAGCCACCATGGCAGAAGACTGAAAACTCGGGCTCCAGAAAAAGCGTTTCAAGCCCCATTCACCCATCCAGAAGTGCCCCCAAAGGAAGGCTTTGGGTACAAGTGAACTCCCCAGGGGAGCCTTTATGCAGCCCCAGATGCAACTGGACCCTCCGCGTTCACTCTTTCACCGCAAGCCTAAATATAGCCCTAGCACGCCTGGCAGTCGACTAAAACCTCGGGCCACAGAAAATGTGTTACGAGCCCCATTCGACCATCCAAAAGTGCCCCCAAAGGAAGGCTTTGGGTACAACTGAACAACCCAGGGGAGCCTTTATGCAGCCCCACATGCAACTGGACCCGCCGTGTTCGCTGTTTACAAGCAACCCTAAATATAACACTAGCCAGCATGGCAGAAAACTGAAAACTCGGGCGACAGAAAAAGAGTTTCAAGCCCCATTCACTCATCCAGAAGTGTCCCCAAAGGAAGGCTTTGGGTACAAGTGAACTCCCCAGGGGAGCCTTTATGCAGCCCCACATGCAACTGGACCCTCCGGGTTCACTCTTTCACAGCAACCCTAAATATAGCCCTGGCCCGCCTGGCAGTCGACTGAAAACTCGGGCCCCAGAAAATGTGTTACGAGCCCCATTCGCCCATCCAAAAGTGCCCCCAAAGGAAGGCTTTGGGTACATCTGAACTCCCCAGGAGAGCCTTTACGCAGCCCGACATGCAACTGGACCCTCCGGGTTCACTCTTTCACCGCAAGCCTAAATATAGCCCTAGCACGCCTGGCAGTCGACTGAAAGCTCGGGCCACAGAAAATGTGTTACGAGCCCCATTCGCCCATCCAAAAGTGCCCCCAAAGGAAGGCTTTGGGTACAAGTGAACTCCCCAGGGGAGACCTTACGCAGCCCCACATGCAACTGGACCCTCCGTGTTCGCTCTTTACAGCAACCCTAAATATAACCCTAGCCAGCATGGCAGAAGACTGAAAACTCGGGCCACAGAAAAAGCGTTTCAAGCCCCTTTCGCCCATCCAGAAGTGCCCCCAAAGGAAGGCTTTGGGTACAAGTGAACTCCCCAGGGGAGCCTTTACGCAGCCCCACATCTAACTGGACCCTCCGGGTTCACTCTTTCACCGCAACCCTAAATATAACCCTTGCCCGCATGGCAGACGACTGAAAACTCGGGCCCCAGAAAACGTGCTACAAGCCCCATTCGACCATCCAAAAGTGCCCCCAAAGGAAGGCTTTGGGTACATCTGAACTCCCCAGGGGAGCCTTTATGCAGGCCCATACGCGACTGGACCCCCCGTGTTCGCTGTTTACAAGCAACCCTAAATATAACCCTAGCCACCATGGCAGAAGACTGAAAAATCGGGCCACAGAAAAAGCGTTTCAAGCCCCATTCACTCATCCAGAAGTGTCCCCAAAGGAAGGCTTTGGGTACAAGTGAACTCCCCAGGGGAGCCTTTATGCAGCCCCACATGCAACTGGACCCTCCGGGTTCACTCTTTCACAGCAACCCTAAATATAGCCTTGGCCCGCCTGGCAGTCGACTGAAAACTCGGGCCCCAGAAAATGCGTTAAAAGCCTAATTCGCCCATCCAAAAGTGCCCCCAGAGGAAGGCTTTGGGTACAACTGAACTCCCCAGGGAAGCCTTAACGCAGCCCCACATGCAACTGGATCATCCGTATTTGCTCTTTCACAGCAACCCTAAATATAGCCCTGGCCCGCCTGGCAGTCGACTGAAAACTCGAGCCCCAGAAAATGCGTTAAAAGCCTAATTCGCCCATCCAAAAGTGACCCCAGAGGAAGGCTTTGGGTACAACTGAACTCCCCAGGGGAGCCTTTACGCAGCCCCACATGCAACTGGACCCTCCTTGTTCACTGTTTACGAGCAACCCTAAATATAACCCTAGCCACCATGGCAGAAGACTGAAAACTCGGGCTCCAGAAAATGCGTTTCAAGCCCCATTCACCCATCCAGAAGTGCCCCCAAAGGAAGGCTTTGGGTACAACTGGACTCCCCAGGGGAGCCTTTATGCAGGCCCATACGCAACTGGACCCTCCGTGTTCGCTGTTTACAAGCAACCCTAAATATAACCCTAGCCAGCATGGCAGAAAACTGAAAACTGAGGCCACAGAAAAAGCGTTTCAAGCCCCTTTCGCCCATCCAGAATTGCCCAAAAGGAAGGCTTTGGGTACAACTGAACTCCCCAGGGGAGCCTTTACGCAGCCCCACATGCAACTGGACCCTCCTTGTTCACTGTTTACGAGCAACCCTAAATATACCCCTAGCCACCATGGCAGAAGACTGAAAGCTCGGGCTCCAGAAAATGCGTTTCAAGCCCCATTCACCCATCCAGAAGTGCCCCCAAAGGAAGGCTTTGGGTACAACTGGACTCCCCAGGGAAGCCTTTATGCAGCCCCACATGCAACTGGACCCTCCGGGTTCACTCTTTCACCGCAAGCCTAAATATAGCCCTCGGCGCAATGGGAGAAGACTGAAAAAGCGGGTCTCAGAAAACGAATTGCGATTCCCCTTGGACCATCAAACAGTGCCCCCAAAGGAAGGCTTTGGGTACAACTGGACTCCCCAGGGGAGCCTTAACGCAGCCCCACATGCAACTGAACCCTCCGTATTCGCTCTTTCACATCAACCCTAATTATAGCCCTGGCCCGCCTGGCAGTCGACTGAAAACTCCGGCCCCAGAAAATGCGTTAAAAGCCTAATTTGCCCATCCAAAAGTGCCCCCAGAGGAAGGCTTTGGGTACAACTGAACTCCCCAGGGGAGCCTTTATGTAGCCCCACATGCAACTGGACCCTCCGGGTTCACTCTTTCACCGCAAGCCTAAATATAGCCCTAGCACGCCTGGCAGTCGACTGAAAACTCGGGCCACAGAAAATATGTTATGAGCCCCATTCGCCCATCCAAAAGTGCCCCCAAAGGAAGGCTTTGGGTACATCTGAACTCCCCAGGAGAGCCTTTACGCAGCCCGACATGCAACTGGACCCTCCGGGTTCACTCTTTCACCGCAAGCCTAAATATAGCCCTAGCACGCCTGGCAGTCGACTGAAAGCTCGGGCCACAGAAAATGTGTTACGAGCCCCATTCGCCCATCCAAAAGTGCCCCCAAAGGAAGGCTTTGGGTACAAGTGAACTCCCCAGGGGAGACCTTACGCAGCCCCACATGCAACTGGACCCTCCGTGTTCGCTCTTTACAGCAACCCTAAATATAACCCTAGCCAGCATGGCAGAAGACTGAAAACTCGGGCCACAGAAAAAGCGTTTCAAGCCCCTTTCGCCCATCCAGAAGTGCCCCCAAAGGAAGGCTTTGGGTACAAGTGAACTCCCCAGGGGAGCCTTTACGCAGCCCCACATCTAACTGGACCCTCCGGGTTCACTCTTTCACCGCAACCCTAAATATAACCCTTGCCCGCATGGCAGACGACTGAAAACTCGGGCCCCAGAAAACGTGCTACAAGCCCCATTCGACCATCCAAAAGTGCCCCCAAAGGAAGGCTTTGGGTACATCTGAACTCCCCAGGGGAGCCTTTATGCAGGCCCATACGCGACTGGACCCCCCGTGTTCGCTGTTTACAAGCAACCCTAAATATAACCCTAGCCACCATGGCAGAAGACTGAAAAATCGGGCCACAGAAAAAGCGTTTCAAGCCCCATTCACCCATCCAGAAGTGCCCCCAAAGGAAGGCTTTGGGTACAACTGAACTCCCCAGGGGAGCCTTTATGCAGCCCCACATGCAACTGGACCCTCCGCGTTCACTCTTTCACCGCAGGCCTAAATATAGCCCTAGCACGCCTGGCAGTCGACTGAAATCTCGGGCCACAGAAAATGTGTTACGAGCCCCATTCGCCCATCCAAAAGTGCCCCCAAAGGAAGGCTTTGGGTACATCTGAACTCCCCAGGGGAGCCTTTATGCAGGCCCATACGCAACTGGACCCTCCGTATTCGCTCTATCACAGCAACCCTAAATGTAACACTAGCCAGCATGGCAGAAAACTGAAAACTCGGGCGACAGAAAAAGCGTTTCAAGCCCCATTCACTCATCCAGAAGTGTCCCCAAAGGAAGGCTTTGGGTACAAGTGAACTCCCCAGGGGAGCCTTTATGCAGCCCCACATGCAACTGGACCCTCCGCGTTCACTCTTTCACAGCAACCCTAAATATAGCCCTGGCCCGCCTGGCAGTCGACTGAAAACTCGGGCCACAGAAAATGCGTTAAAAGCCTCATTCGCCCATCCAAAAGTGCCCCCAGAGGAAGGCTTTGGGTACAAGTGAACTCCCCAGGGGAGCCTTTACGCAGCCCCACATGCAACTGGACCCTCCTTGTTCACTGTTTACAAGCAACCCTAAATATACCCCTAGCCACGATGGCAGAAGACTGAAAACTCGGGCCCCAGAAAATGCGTTTCAAGCCCCATTCACCCATCCAGAAGTGCCCCCAAAGGAAGGCTTTGGGTATAACTGGACTCCCCAGGGGAGCCTTTATGCAGCCCCACATGCAACTGGACCCTCCGGGTTCACTCTTTCACCGCAAGCCTAAATATAGCCCTAGCACGCCTGGCAGTCGACTGAAAGCTCGGGCCACAGAAAATGTGTCACGAGCCCCATTCGCCCATCCAAAAGTGCCTCCAAAGGAAGGCTTTGGGTACAAGTGAACTCCCCAGGGGAGCCTTTACGCAGCCCCACATGCAACTGGACCCTCCGGGTTCACTCTTTCACCGCAAGCCTAAATATAGCCCTCGGCGCAATGGGATAAGACCGAAAAAGCGGGCCTCAGAAAACGCATTTCAATTCCCCTTGGACCATCCAAAAGTGCCCCCAAAGGAAGGCTTTGGGTACAACTGGACTCCCCAGGGAAGCCTTAACGCAGCCCCACATGCAACTGGACCCTCCGTATTCGCTCATTCACAGCAACCCTAAATATAGCCCTGGCCCGCCTGGCAGTCGACTGAAAACTCGGGCCCCAGAAAATGCATTAAAAGCCTAATTAGCCCATCCAAAAGTGCCCCCAGAGGAAGGCTTTGGGTACAAGTGAACTCCCCAGGGGAGCCTTTACGCAGCCCCACATGCAACTGGACCCTCCGTATTCGCTCTTTCACAGCAACCCTAAATATAACCCTGGCCCGCACGGCAGACGACTGAAAAATCGGACCCCAGAAAACGTGCTACAAGCCACATTCGACAATCCCAAAGTGCCCCCAAAGTAAGGCTTTGGGTACAACTGAACTCCCCAGGGGAGCCTTTATGCAGGCCCATACGCAACTGGACCCCCCGTGTTCGCTGTTTACGAGCAACCCTAAATATAGCCCTGGCCCGCCTGGCAGTCGACTGAAAACTCGGGCCCCAGAAAAACTGTTAAAAGCCTAATTCGCCCATCCAAAAGAGCCCCCAGAGGAAGGCTTTGGGTACAACTGAACTCCCCAGGGGAGCCTTTATGCAGCCCCACATGCAACTGGACCCTCCGTATTCGCTCTTTCACAGCAACCCTAAATATAGCCCTGGCCCGCCTGGCAGTCGACTGAAAGCTCGGGCCACAGAAAATGTGTTACGAGCCCCATTCGCACATTCAAAAGTGCCTCCAAAGGAAGGCTTTGGGTACATCTGAACTCCCCAGGGGAGCCTTTACGCAGCCCCACATGCAACTGGACCCTCCGTATTCGCTCTTTACAGCAACCCTAAATATACCCCTAGCCACCATGGCAGTCGACTGAAAACTCGGGCCCCAGAAAAACTGTTAAAAGCCTAATTCGTCCATCCAAAAGTGCCCCCAGAGGAAGGCTTTGGGTACAAGTGAACTCCCCAGGGGAGCCTTTATGCAGCCCCACATGCAACTGGACCCTCCGGGTTCACTCTATCACCGCAAGCCTAAATAAAGCCCTCGGCGCAATGGGAGAAGACCGAAAAAGCGGGCCTCAGAAAACGCATTGCAATTCCCCTTGTACCATCCAAAAGTGCCCCCAAAGGGAGGCTTTGGGTACAACTGGACTCCCCAGGGGAGCCTTTATGCAGCCCCACATGCAACTGGACCCTCCGCGTTCACTCTTTCACCGCAAGCCTAAATATAGCCCTAGCACGCCTGGCAGTCGACTGAAAGCTCGGGCCACAGAAAATGTGTTACGAGCCCCATTCGCCCATCCAAAAGTGCCCCCAAAGGAAGGCTTTGGGTACATCTGAACTCCCCAGGGGAGCCTTTATGCAGCCCTACATGGAACTGGACCCTCCGTGTTCGCTCTTTACAGCAACCCTAAATATAACCCTAGCCAGCATGGCAGAAGACTGAAAACTCGGGCGACAGAAAAAGCGTTTCAAGCCCCTTTCGCCCATCCAGAAGAGCCCCCAAAGGAAGGCTTTGGGTACAAGTGAACTCCCCAGGGGAGCCTTTATGCAGCCCCACATGCAACTGGACCCTCCGTATTCGCTCTTTCACAGCAACCCTAAATATAACCCTGGCCCGCATGGCAGACGACTGAAAACTCGGGCCCCAGAAAATGCGTTAAAAGCCTAATTCGCCCATCCAAAAGTGCCCCCAGAGGAAGGCTTTGGGTACAACTGAACTCCCCAGGGGAGCCTTAACGCAGCCCCACATGCAACTGGACCCTCCGTATTCGCTCTTTCACAGCAACCCTAAATATAGCCCTGGCCCACCTGGCAGTCGACTGAAATCTCGGGCCCCAGAAAAACTGTTAAAAGCCCCATTCGCCCATCCAAAAGTGCCTCCAGAGGAAGGCTTTGGGTACAAGTGAACTCCCCAGGGGAGCCTTTACGCAGCCCCACATGCAACTGGACCCTCCTTGTTCACTGTTTACGAGCAACCCTAAATATACCCCTAGCCAACATGGCAGAAGACTGAAAACTCAGGCTGCAGTAAATGCGTTTCAAGGCCCATTCACCCATCCAGAAGTGCCCCCAAAGCAAGGCTTTGGGTACAAGTGAACTCCCCAGGGGAGCCTTTACGCAGCCCCACATGCAACTGGACCCTCCGGGTTCACTCTTTCACCGCAAGCCTAAATATATCCCTAGCACGCCTGGCAGTCGACTGAAAGCTCGGGCCACAGAAAATGTGTTACGAGCCCCATTCGCCCATCCAAAAGTGCCCCCAAAGGAAGTCTTTGGGTACAAGTGAACTCCCCAGGGGAGCCTTTATGCAGGCCCATACGCAGCTGGACCCACCGTGTTCTCTGTTTACAAGCAACCCTAAATATAACCCTAGCCACCATGGCAGAAAACTGAAACCTCGGGCCACAGAAAAAGCGTTTCAAGCCCCATTCACCCATCCAGAAGTGCCCCCAAAGGAAGGCTTTGGGTACAACTGAACTCCCCAGGGGAGCCTTTATGCAGCCCCGCATGCAACTGGACCCTCCGGGTTCACTCTTTAACAGCAACCCTAAATATAGCCCTGGCCCGCCTGGCAGTCGACTGAAAACTCGGGCCCCAGAAAATGCATTAAAAGCCTAATTCGCCCATCCAAAAGTGCCCCCAGAGGAAGGCTTTGGGTACACCTGAACTCCCCAGGGGAGCCTTTACGCAGCCCCACATGCAACTGGACCCTCCGGGTTCACTCTTTCACAGCAATCCTAAATATAACACTAGCCAGCATGGCAGAAGACTGAAAACTCGGGCCCCAGAAAATGCATTAAAAGCCTAATTCGCCCATCCAAAAGTGCCCCCAGAGGAAGGCTTTGGGTACACCTGAACTCCCCAGGGGAGCCTTTACGCAGCCCCACATGCAACTGGACCCTCCGGGTTCACTCTTTCACAGCAATCCTAAATATAACACTAGCCAGCATGGCAGAAGACTGAAAACTCGGGCCCCAGAAAATGCGTTAAAAGCCTAATTCGCCCATCCAAAAGTGCCCCCAGAGGAAGGCTTTGGGTACAACTGAACTCCCCAGGGGAGCTTTAACGCAGCCCCACATGCAACTGGACCCTCCTTGTTCACTGTTTACGAGCAACCCTAAATATACCCCTAGCCACCATGGCAGAAGACTGAAAACTCGGGCCACAGAAAAAGTGTTTCAAGCCCCTTTCGCCCATCCAGAAGTGCCCCCAAAGGAAGGCTTTGGGTACAAGTGAACTCCCCAGGGGAGCCTTTACGCAGCCCTACATGCAACTGGACCCTCCGTGTTCGCTCTTTACAGCAACCCTAAATATAACCCAAGCCAGCATGGCAGACGACTGAAAACTCGGGCCAAAGAAAATGTGCTACAAGCCCCATTCGACCATCCAGAAGTGCCCCCAAAGGAAGGCTTTGGGTACATCTGAACTCCCCAGGGGAGCCCTTATGCAGCCCCACATGCAACTGGACCCTCCACGTTCACTCTTTCACAGCAACCCTAAATATAGCCCTGGCCCGCCTGGCAGTCGACTGAAAACTCGGGCCCCAGAAAATGCGTTAAAAGCCTAATTCGCCCATCCAAAAGTGCCCCCAGAGGAAGGCTTTGGGTACAAGTGAACTCCCCAGGGGAGCCTTTATGCAGCCCCACATGCAACTGGACCCTCCGGGTTCACTCTTTCACCGCAAACCTAAATATAGCCCTCGGCGCAATGGGAGAAGACTGAAAAAGCGGGCCCCAAAAAACGCATTGCGATTTCCCTTGGACCATCCAAAAGTGCCCCCAAAGGAAATCTTTGGGTACAACTGGACTCCCCAGGGGAGCCTTTACGCAGCCCCACATGCAACTGGACCCTCCGTATTCGCTCTTTCACAGCAACCCTAAATATAGCCCTGGCCCGCCTGGCAGTCGACTGAAAACTCGGGCCCCAGAAAATGCAATAAAAGCCTAATTCGCCCATCCAAAAGTGCCCACAGAGGAAGGCTTTGGGTACAGCTGAACTCCCCAGGGGAGCCTTTATGCAGCCCCACATGCAACTGGACCCTTCCGGGTTCACTCTTTCACCGCAAGCCTAATTATAGCCCTAGCACACCTGGCAGTCGACTGAAAGCTCGGGCCACAGAAAATGTGTTACGAGCCCCATTTGCACATCCAAAAGTGCCTCCAAAGGAAGGCTTTGGGTACAAGTGAACTCCCCAGGGGAGCCTTTACGTAGCCCCACATGCAACTGGACCCTCCGGGTTCACTCTTTCACAGCAACCCTAAATATAGCCCTGGCCCGCCTGGCAGTCGACTGAAAACTCGGGCTCCAAAAAATGCGTTTCAAGCCCCATTCACCCATCCAAAAGTGCCCCCAAAGGAAGGCTTTGGGTACAACTGAACTCCCCAGGGGAGCCTTTACGCAGCCCCACATGCAACTGGACCCTCCGTATTCGCTCTTCCACCGCAAGCCTAAATATAGCCCTAGCACGCCTGGCAGTCGACTGAAAGCTCGGGCCACAGAAAATGTGTTACGAGCCCCATTCGCCCATCCAAAAGTGCCTCCAAAGGAAGGCTTTGGGTACAGCTGAACTCCCCAGGGGAGCCTTTACGCAGCCCCACATGCAACTGGACCCTCCGTGTTCGCTCTTTACAGCAACCCTAAATATAACCCTAGCCAGCATGGCAGAAGACTGAAAACTCGGGCCACAGAAAAAGCGTTTCAAGCCCCTTTCGCCCATCCAGAAGTGCCCCCAAAGGAAGGCTTTGGGTACAACTGAACTCCCCAGGGGAGCCTTTATGCAGCCCCACATGCAACTGGACCCTCCGTATTCGCTCTTTCACAGCAACCCTAAATATAACCCTGGCCCGCATGGCAGACGACTGAAAAATCGGGCCCCAGAAAACGTGCTACAAGCCCCATTCGACCATCCAAAAGTGCCCCCAAAGGAAGGCTTTGGGTACAACTGAACTCCCCAGGGGAGCCTTTATGCAGCCCCACATGCAACTGGACCCTCCGGGTTCACTCTTTCACCGCAAGCCTAAATATAACCCTGGCCCGCCTGGCAGTCGACTGAAAACTCGGGCTCCAGAAAATGCATTTAAAGCCTAATTCGCCCATCCAAAAGTGCCCCCAGAGGAAGGCTTTGGGTACAACTGAACTCCCCAGGGGAGCCTTAACGCAGCCCCACATGCAACTGGACCCTCCGTATTCGCTCTTTCACAGCAACCCTAAATATAGCCCTGGCCCACCTGGCAGTCGACTGAAAACTCGGGCCCCAGAAAAACTGTTAAAAGCCCCATTCGCCCATCCAAAAGTGCCTCCAGAGGAAGGCTTTGGGTACAAGTGAACTCCCCAGGGGAGCCTTTACGCAGCCCCACATGCAACTGGACCCTCCTTGTTCACTGTTTACGAGCAACCCTAAATATACCCCTAGCCAACATGGCAGAAGACTGAAAACTCGGGCTGCAGTAAATGCGTTTCAAGGCCCATTCACCCATCCAGAAGTGCCCCCAAAGGAAGGCTTTGGGTACAACTGAACTCCCCAGGGGAGCCTTTATGCAGCCCCACATGCAACTGGACCCTCCGGGTTCACTCTTTAACAGCAACCCTAAATATAGCCCTGGCCCGCCTGGCAGTCGACTGAAAACTCGGGCCCCAGAAAATGCATTAAAAGCCTAATTCGCCCATCCAAAAGTGCCCCCAGAGGAAGGCTTTGGGTACAAGTGAACTCCCCAGGGGAGCCTTTACGCAGCCCCACATGCAACTGGACCCTCCGGGTTCACTCTTTCACAGCAATCCTAAATATAACACTAGCCAGCATGGCAGAAGACTGAAAACTCGGGCCCCAGAAAATGCGTTAAAAGCCTAATTCGCCCATCCAAAAGTGCCCCCAGAGGAAGGCTTTGGGTACAACTGAACTCCCCAGGGGAGCTTTAACGCAGCCCCACATGCAACTGGACCCTCCTTGTTCACTGTTTACGAGCAACCCTAAATATACCCCTAGCCACCATGGCAGAAGACTGAAAACTCGGGCCACAGAAAAAGTGTTTCAAGCCCCTTTCGCCCATCCAGAAGTGCCCCCAAAGGAAGGCTTTGGGTACAAGTGAACTCCCCAGGGGAGCCTTTACGCAGCCCTACATGCAACTGGACCCTCCGTGTTCGCTCTTTACAGCAACCCTAAATATAACCCAAGCCAGCATGGCAGACGACTGAAAACTCGGGCCACAGAAAATGTGCTACAAGCCCCATTCGACCATCCAGAAGTGCCCCCAAAGGAAGGCTTTGGGTACAAGTGAACTCCCCAGGGGAGCCCTTATGCAGCCCCACATGCAACTGGACCCTCCACGTTCACTCTTTCACAGCAACCCTAAATATAGCCCTGGCCCGCCTGGCAGTCGACTGAAAACTCGGGCCCCAGAAAATGCGTTAAAAGCCTAATTCGCCCATCCAAAAGTGCCCCCAGAGGAAGGCTTTGGGTACAAGTGAACTCCCCAGGGGAGCCTTTACGCAGCCCCACATGCAACTGGACCCTCCGTATTCGCTCTTTCACAGCAACCCTAAATATAGCCCTGGCCCGCCTGGCAGTCGACTGAAAACTCGGGCCCCAGAAAATGCAATAAAAGCCTAATTCGCCCATCCAAAAGTGCCCACAGAGGAAGGCTTTGGGTACAGCTGAACTCCCCAGGGGAGCCTTTATGCAGCCCCACATGCAACTGGACCCTTCCGGGTTCACTCTTTCACCGCAAGCCTAATTATAGCCCTAGCACGCCTGGCAGTCGACTGAAAGCTCGGGCCACAGAAAATGTGTTACGAGCCCCATTTGCACATCCAAAAGTGCCTCCAAAGGAAGGCTTTGGGTACAAGTGAACTCCCCAGGGGAGCCTTTGTGCAGCCCCACATGCAACTGGACCCTCCGGGTTCACTCTTTCACAGCAACCCTAAATATAGCCCTGGCCCGCCTGGCAGTCGACTGAAAACTCGGGCTCCAGAAAATGCGTTTCAAGCCCCATTCACCCATCCAAAAGTGCCCCCAAAGGAAGGCTTTGGGTACAACTGAACTCCCCAGGGGAGCCTTTACGCAGCCCCACATGCAACTGGACCCTCCGTATTCGCTCTTCCACCGCAAGCCTAAATATAGCCCTAGCACGCCTGGCAGTCGACTGAAAGCTCGGGCCACAGAAAAAGCGTTTCAAGCCCCTTTCGCCCATCCAGAAGTGCCCCCAAAGGAAGGCTTTGGGTACAACTGAACTCCCCAGGGGAGCATTTATGCAGCCCCACATGCAACTGGACCCTCCGTATTCGCTCTTTCACAGCAACCCTAAATATAACCCTGGCCCGCATGGCAGACGACTGAAAAATCGGGCCCCAGAAAACGTGCTACAAGCCCCATTCGACCATCCAAAAGTGCCCCCAAAGGAAGGCTTTGGGTACAACTGAACTCCCCAGGGGAGCCTTTATGCAGCCCCACATGCAACTGGACCCTCCGGGTTCACTCTTTCACCGCAAGCCTAAATATAACCCTGGCCCGCCTGGCAGTCGACTGAAAACTCGGGCTCCAGAAAATGCATTTAAAGCCTAATTCGCCCATCCAAAAGTGCCCCCAGAGGAAGGCTTTGGGTACAACTGAACTCCCCAGGGGAGCCTTAACGCAGCCCCACATGCAACTGGACCCTCCGTATTCGCTCTTTCACAGCAACCCTAAATATAGCCCTGGCCCACCTGGCAGTCGACTGAAAACTCGGGCCCCAGAAAAACTGTTAAAAGCCCCATTCGCCCATCCAAAAGTGCCTCCAGAGGAAGGCTTTGGGTACAAGTGAACTCCCCAGGTGAGCCTTTATGCAGCCCCACATGCAACTGGACCCTCCTTGTTCACTGTTTACGAGCAACCCTAAATATACCCCTAGCCAACATGGCAGAAGACTGAAAACTCGGGCTGCAGTAAATGCGTTTCAAGGCCCATTCACCCATCCAGAAGTGCCCCCAAAGGAAGGCTTTGGGTACAAGTGAACTGCCCAGGGGAGCCTTTATGCAGCCCCACATGCAACTGGACCCTCCGGGTTCACTCTTTCACAGCAACCCTAAATATAACCCTGGCCCGCATGGCAGACGACTGAAAAATCGGGCCCCAGAAAACGTGCTACAAGCCCCATTCACCCATCCAGAAGAGCCCCCAAAGGAAGGCTTTGGGTACAAGTAAACTCCCCAGGGGAGCCCTTATGCAGCCCCACATGCAACTGGACCCTCCGCGTTCACTCTTTCACAGCAACCCTAAATATAGCCCTGGCCCGCCTGGCAGTCGACTGAAAACTCGGGCCCCAGAAAATGCGTTAAAAGCCTAATTCGCCCATCCAAAAGTGCCCCCAGAGGAAGGCTTTGGGTACAACTGAACTCCCCAGGGGAGCTTTAACGCAGCCCCACATGCAACTGGACCCTCCTTGTTCACAGTTTACGAGAAACCCTAAATATAACCCTAGCCACCATGGCAGAAGACTGAAAACTCGGGCTCCAGAAAATGCGTTTCAAGCCCCATTCACCCATCCAGAAGTGCCCCCAAAGGAAGGCTTTGGGTACAACTGAACTCCCCAGGGGAGCCTTTACGCAGCCCCACATGCAACTGGACCCTCCTTGTTCACTGTTTACGAGCAACCCTAAATATACCGCTAGCCACCATGGCAGAAGACTGAAAACTCGGGCCCCAGAAAATGCGTTAAAAGCCTAATTCGCCCATCCAAAAGTGCCCCCAGAGAAAGGCTTTGGGTACAACTGAACTCCCCAGGGGAGCCTTTATGCAGCCCCACATGCAACTGGACCCTCCGCGTTCACTCTTTCACAGCAACCCTAAATATAGCCCTCGGCGCAATGGGAGAAGACTGAAAAAGCGGGCCTCAGAAAACGCATTGCGATTCCCCTTGGACCATGCAAAAGTGCCCCCAGAGGAAGGCTTTGGGTACAACTGAACTCCCCAGGGGAGCCTTAACGCAGCCCCACATGCAACTGGACCCTCCGTATTCGCTCTTTCACAGCAACCCTAAATATAGACCTGGCCCGCCTGGCAGTCGACTGAATACTCGGGCCCCAGAAAATGCATTAAAAGCCTAATTCGCCCATCCAAAAGTGCCCCCAGAGGAAGGCTTTGGGTACAGCTGAACTCCCCAGGTGAGCCTTTACGCAGCGCCACATGCAACTGGACCCTCCGGGTTCACTCTTTCACCGCAAGCCTAAATATAGCCCTAGCACGCCTGGCAGTCGACTGAAAGCTCGGGCCACAGAAAATGTGTCACGAGCCCCATTCGCCCATCCAAAAGTGCCTCCAAAGGAAGGCTTTGGGTACAAGTGAACTCCCCAGGGGAGCCTTTACGCAACCCCACATGCAACTGGACCCTCCGTATTCGCTCTTTCAGAGCAACCCTAAATATAGCCATGGCCCGCCTGGCAGTCGACTGAAAACTCGGGCCCCAGAAAATGCGTTAAAAGCCTAATTCGCCCATCCAAAAGTGCCCCCAGAGGAAGGCTTTGGGTACAACTGAACTCCCCAGGGGAGCCTTAACGCAGCCCCACATGCAACTGGACCCTCCGTATTCGCTCTTTCACAGCAACCCTAAATATAGCCCTGGCCCGCCTGGCAGTCGACTGAAAACTCGGGCCCCAGAAAATGCGTTAAAAGCCTAATTCGCCCATCCAAAAGTGCCCCCAGAGGAAGGCTTTGGGTACAACTGAACTCCCCAGGGGAGCCTTAACGCAGCCCCACATGCAACTGGACCCTCCTTGTTCACTGTTTACGAGCAACCCTAAATATACCCCTAGCCAGCATGGCAGAAGACTGAAAACTCGGGCTCCAGAAAATCCGTTTCAAGCCCCATTCACCCATCCAGAAGTGCCCCCAAAGGAAGGCTTTGGGTACAGTTGAACTCCCCAGGTGAGCCTTTATGCAGCCCCACATGCAACTGGACCCTCCGGGTTCACTCTTTCACCGCAAGCCTAAATATAGCCCTAGCATGCCTGGCAGTCGACTGAAAACTCGGGCCACAGAAAACGTGCTACAAGCCCCATTCGACTATCCAAAAGTGCCCCCAAAGGAAGGCTTTGGGTACATCTGAACTCCCCAGGGGAGCCTTTGTGCAGCCCCACATGCAACTGGACCCTCCGTGTTCGCTCTTTACAGCAACCCTAAATATAACCCTGGCCCGCATGGCAGACGACTGAAAAATCGGGCCCCAGAAAACGTGCTACAAGCCCCATTCGACCATCCAAAAGTGCCCCCAAAGGAAGGCTTTGGGTACAACTGAACTCCCCAGGGGAGCCTTTATGCAGGCCCATACGCAACTGGACCCCCCGTGTTCGCTGTTTACATGCAACCCTAAATATAACCCTAGCCACCATGGCAGAAAACTGAAAACTCGGGCCACAGAAAAAGCGTTTCAAGCCCCATTCACCCATCCAGAAGTGCCCCCAAAGGAAGGCTTTGGGTACAAGTGAACTCCCCAGGGGAGCCCTTATGCAGCCCCACATGCAACTGGACCCTCCGGGTGCGCTCTTTCACAGCAACACTAAATATAGCCCTGGCCCGCCTGGCAGTCGACTGAAAGCTCGGGCCCCAGAAAATGCGTTAAAAGCCTAATTCGCCCATCCAAAAGTGCCCCCAGAGGAAGGCTTTGGGTACAACTGAACTCCCCAGGTGAGCCTTTATGCAGCCCCACATGCAACTGGACCCTCCGCGTTCACTCTTTCACAGCAACCCTAAATATAGCCCTCGGCGCAATGGGAGAAGACTGAAAAAGCGGGCCCCAGAAAACGCATTGCGATTCCCCTTGGACCATCCAAAAGTGCCCCCAAAGGAAATCTTTGGGTACAACTGGACTCCCCAGGGGAGCCTTAACGCAGCCCCACATGCAACTGGACCCTCCTTGTTCACTGTTTACGAGCAACCCTAAATATAACCCTAGCCACCATGGCAGAAGACTGAAAACTCGGGCTCCAGAAAATGCGTTTAAAGCCCCATTCGCCCATCCAGAAGTGCCCCCAAAGGAAGGCTTTGGGTACAACTGAACTCCCCAGAGGAGCCTTTATGCAGCCCCACATGCAACTGGACCCTCCGCGTTCACTCTTTCACCGCAAGCCTAAATATAGCCCTCGGCGCAATGGGAGAAGACTGAAAAAGCGGGCCAAAGAAAACGCATTGCGATTCCCCTTGGACCATCCAAAAGTGCCCCCAGAGGAAGGCTTTGGGTACAAGTGAACTCCCCAGGGGAGCCTTTACGCAGCCCCACATGCAACTGGACCCTCCTTGTTCACTGTTTACGAGCAAACCTAAATATACCACTAGCCACCATGGCAGAAGACTGAAAACTCGGGCTCCAGAAAATGCGTTTCAAGCCCCATTCACCCATCCAGAAGTGCCCCCAAAGGAAAGCTTTGGGTACAACTGAAGTCCCCAGGGGAGCCTTTATGCAGCCCCACATGCACCTGGACCCTCCGGGTTCACTCTTTCACCGCAAGCCTAAATATAGCCCTAGCACGCCTGGCAGTCGACTGAAAGCTCGGGCCACAGAAAATGTGTTACGAGCCCCATTCGCCCATCCAAAAGTGCCTCCAAAGGAAGGCTTTGGGTACATCTGAACTCCCCACGGGAGCCTTTACGCAGCCCCACATGCAACTGGACCCTCCGTGTTCGCTCTTTACAGCAACCCTAAATATAACCCTAGCCAGCATGGCAGTCGACTGAAAACTCGGGCCCCAGAAAACGTGCTACAAGCCCCATTCGCCCATCCAAAAGTGCCCCTAGAGGAAGGCTTTGGGTACAACTGAACTCCCCAGGGGAGCCTTTACGCAGCCCCACATGCAACTGGACCCTCCGTGTTCGCTCTTTACAGCAACCCTAAATATAACCCTAGCCAGCATGGCAGAAGACTGAAAACTCGGGCCACAGAAAACGTGCTACAAGCCCCTTTCGCCCATCCAGAAGTGCCCCCAAAGGAAGGCTTTGGGTACATCTGAACTCCCCAGGGGAGCCTTTATGCAGCCCCACATGCAACTGGACCCTCCGTGTTCGCTCTTTACAGCAACCCTAAATATACCCCTAGCCAGCATGGCAGAAGACTGAAAACTCGGGCCACAGAAAAAGCGTTTCAAGCCCCTTTCGCCCATCCAGAAGTGCCCCCAAAGGAAGGCTTTGGGTACAACTGAACTCCCCAGGGGAGCCTTTATGCAGCCCCACATGCAACTGGACCCTCCGTATTCGCTCTTTCACAGCAACCCTAAATATAACCCTGGCCCGCATGGCAGACGACTGAAAACTCGGGCCACAGAAAATGCGTTAAAAGCCTAATTCACCCATCCAAAAGTGCCCCCAGAGGAAGGCTTTGGGTACAAGTGAACTCCCCAGGGGAGCCTTTACGCAGCCCCACATGCAACTGGACCCTCCTTGTTCACTGTTTACGAGCAACCCTAAATATAACCCTAGCCAACATGGCAGAAGACTGAAAACTCGGGCTCCAGAAAATGCGTTTCAAGCCCCATTCACCCATCCAGAAGTGCCCCGAAAGGAAGGCTTTGGGTACAACTGAACTCCCCAGGGGAGCCTTTATGCAGCCCCACATGCAACTGGACCCTCCGGGTTCACTCTTTCACCGCGAGCCTAAATATAGCCCTAGCACGCCTGGCAGTCGACTGAAAGCTCGGGCCACAGAAAATGTGTTACGAGCCCCATTCGCCCATCCAAAAGTGCCCCCAAAGGAAGGCTTTGGGTACATCTGAACTCCCCAGGGGAGCCTTTATGCAGGCCCATACGCAACTGGACCCCCCGTGTTCGCTGTTTACATGCAACCCTAAATATAACCCTAGCCACCATGGCAGAAGACTGAAAACTCGGGCTCCAGAAAATGCGTTTCAAGCCCCATTCACCCATCCAGAAGTGCCCCCAGAGGAAGGCTTTGGGTACAGTTGAACTCCCCAGGTGAGCCTTTATGCAGCCCCACATGCAACTGGACCCTCCGGGTTCACTCTTTCACCGCAAGCCTAAATATAGCCCTAGCATGCCTGGCAGTCGACTGAAAGCTCGGGCCACAGAAAATGTGTTACGAGCCCCATTCGCCCATCCAAAAGTGCCCCCAAAGGAAGGCTTTGGGTACAACTGAACTCCCCAGGGGAGCCTTTATGCAGCCCCACATGCAACTGGACCCTCCGTATTCGCTCTTTCACAGCAACCCTAAATATAACCCTAGCCACCATGGCAGAAAACTGAAAACTCGGGCCACAGAAAAAGCGTTTCAAGCCCCATTCACCCATCCAGAAGTGCCCCCAAAGGAAGGCTTTGGGTACAAGTGAACTCCCCAGGGGAGCCCTTATGCAGCCCCACATGCAACTGGACCCTCCGGGTTCGCTCTTTCACAGCAACCCTAAATATAGCCCTGGCCCGCCTGGCAGTCGACTGAATACTCGGGCCCCAGAAAATGCGTTAAAAGCCTAATTCGCCCATCCAAAAGTGCCCCCAGAGGAAGGCTTTGGGTACAACTGAACTCCCCAGGTGAGCCTTTATGCAGCCCCACATGCAACTGGACCCTCCGCGTTCACTCTTTCACCGCAAGCCTAAATATAGCCCTCGGCGCAATGGGAGAAGACTGAAAAAGCGGGCCCCAGAAAACGCATTGCGATTCCCCTTGGACCATCCAAAAGTGCCCCCAAAGGAAATCTTTGGGTACAACTGAACTCCCCAGGGGAGCCTTAACGCAGCCCCACATGCAACTGGACCCTCCGGGTTCGCTCTTTCACAGCAACCCTAAATATAGCCCTGGCCCGCCTGGCAGTCGACTGAAAACTCGGGCCCCAGAAAATGCATTAAAATACTAATTCGCCCATCCAAAAGTGCCCCCAGAGGAAGGCTTTGGGTACAACTGAACTCCCCAGGGGAGCCTTTATGCAGCCCCACATGCAACTGGACCCTCCTTGTTCACTGTTTACGAGCAACCCTAAATATAACCCTAGCCAGCATGGCAGAAGACTGAAAACTCGTGCTCCAGAAAATGCGTTTCAAGCCCCATTCACCCATGCAGAAGTGCCCCCAAAGGAAGGCTTTGGGTACAACTGAACTCCCCAGGGGAGCCTTTATGCAGCCCCACATGCAACTGGACCCTCCGGGTTCACTCTTTCACCGCAAGCCTAAATATAGCCCTAGCACGCCTGGCAGTCGACTGAAAGCTCGGGCCACAGAAAAAGCGTTTCAAGCCCCTTTCGCCCATCCAGAAGTGCCCCCAAAGGAAGGCTTTGGGTACAAGTGAACTCCCCGGGGGAGCCTTTATGCAGCCCCACATGCAACTGGACCCTCCGTATTCACTTTTTACGAGCAACCCTAAATATACCCCAAGCCAGCATGGCAGAAGACTGAAAACTCGGGCTCCAGAAAATGCGTTTCAAGCCCCATTCGACCATCCAGAAGTGCCCCCAAAGGAAGGCTTTGGGTACAAGTGAACTCCCCAGAGGAGCCTTTATGCAGCCCCACATGCAACTGGACCCTCTGCGTTTACTCTTTCACCGCAAGCCTAAATATAGCCCTCGGCGCAATGGGAGAAGACTGAAAAAGCGGGCCAAAGAAAACGCATTGCGATTCCCCTTGGACCATCCAAAAGTGCCCCCAAAGGAAGGCTTTGGGTACAACTGAACTCCCCAGGGGAGCCTTTATGCAGGCCCATACGCAACTGGACCCCCCGTGTTCGCTGTTTACAAGCAACCCTAAATATAACCCTAGCCACCATGGCAGAAGACTGAAAACTCGGGCTCCAGAAAATGCGTTTCAAGCCCCATTCACCCATCCAGAAGTGCCCCCAAAGGAAGGCTTTGGGTACAACTGAACTCCCCAGGGGAGCCTTTATGCAGCCCCACATGCAACTGGACCCTCCGCGTTCACTCTTTCACCGCAAGCCTAAATATAGCCCTAGCACGCCTGGCAGTCGACTGAAAGCTCGGGCCACAAAAAATGTGTTACGAGCCCCATTCGCCCATCCAAAAGTGCCCCCAAAGGAAGGCTTTGGGTACATCTGAACTCCCCAGGGGAGCCTTTACGCAGCCCCACATGCAACTGGACCCTCCATGTTCGCTCTTTACAGCAACCCTAAATATAACCCAGCCAGCATGGCAGAAGACTGAAAACTCGGGCCCCAGAAAACGTGCTACAAGCCCCTTTCGCCCATCCAGAAGTGCCCCCAAAGGAAGGCTTTGGTAAAAGTGAACTCCCCAGGGGAGCCTTTATGCAGCCCCACATGCAACTGGACCCTCCTTGTTCACTGTTTACGAGCAACCCTAAATATACCCCTAGCCACCATGGCAGAAGACTGAAAACTCGGGCTCCAGAAAATGCGTTTCAAGCCCCATTCACCCATCCAGAAGTGCCCCCAAAGGAAGGCTTTGGGTACAAGTGAACTCCCCAGAGGAGCCTTTATGCAGCCCCACATGCAACTGGACCCTCCGCGTTCACTCTTTCACCGCAAGCCTAAATATAGCCCTCGGCGCAATGGGAGAAGACTGAAAAAGCGGGCCTCAGAAAACGCATTGCGATTCCCCTTGGACCATCCCAAAGTGCCCCCAAAGGAAGGCTTTGGGTACAGCTGAACTCCCCAGGGGAGCCTTAACGCAGCCCCACATGCAACTGGACCCTCCGTATTCGCTCTTTCACAGCAACCCTAAATATACCCCTGGCCCGCCTGGCACTCGACTGAAAACTCGGGCCCCAGAAAATGCGTTTAAAGCCCCATTCGCCCATCCAAAAGTGCCCCCAGAGGAAGGCTTTGGGTACAACTGAACTCCCCAGGGGAGCCTTTACGCAGCCCTACGTGCAACTGGACCCTCCTTGTTCACTGTTTACGAGCAACCCTAAATATACCCCTAGCCACCATGGCAGAAGACTGAAAACTCGGGCTCCAGAAAATGCGTTTCAAGCCCCATTCACCCATCCAGAAGTGCCCCCAAAGGAAGGCTTTGGGTACAACTGAACTCCCCAGGGGAGCCTTTATGCAGCCCCACATGCAACTGGACCCTCCGGGTTCACTCTTTCACCGCAAGCCTAAATATAGCCCTAGCACGCCTGGCAGTCGACTGAAAGCTCGGGCCACAGAAAATGTGTTACGAGCCCCATTCGCCCATCCAAAAGTGCCCCCAAAGGAAGGCTTTGGGTACATCTGAACTCCCCAGGGGAGCCTTTACGCAGCCCCACATGCAACTGGACCCTCCATGTTCGCTCTTTACAGCAACCCTAAATATAACCCAGCCAGCATGGCAGAAGACTGAAAACTCGGGCCCCAGAAAACGTGCTACAAGCCCCTTTCGCCCATCCAGAAGTGCCCCCAAAGGAAGGCTTTGGTAAAAGTGAACTCCCCAGGGGAGCCTTTATGCAGCCCCACATGCAACTGGACCCTCCGTGTTCGCTCTTTACAGCAACCCTAAATATAACACTAGCCAGCATGACAGAAAACTGAAAACTCGGGCCCCAGAAAATGCATTAAAAGCCCCATTCACCCATCCAGAAGTGCCCCCAAAGGAAGGCTTTGGGTACAAGTGAACTCCCCAGGGGAGCCTTTATGCAGCCCCACATGCAACTGGACCCTCCTTGTTCACTGTTTACGAGCAACCCTAAATATACCCCTAGCCACCATGGCAGAAGACTGAAAACTCGGGCTCCAGAAAATGCGTTTCAAGCCCCATTCACCCATCCAGAAGTGCCCCCAAAGGAAGGCTTTGGGTACAACTGAACTCCCCAGAGGAGCCTTTATGCAGCCCCACATGCAACTGGACCCTCCGCGTTCACTCTTTCACCGCAAGCCTAAATATAGCCCTCGGCGCAATGGGAGAAGACTGAAAAAGCGGGCCTCAGAAAACGCATTGCGATTCCCCTTGGACCATCCCAAAGTGCCCCCAAAGGAAGGCTTTGGGTACAACTGGACTCCCCAGGGGAGCCTTAACGCAGCCCCACATGCAACTGGGCCCTCCGTATTCGCTCTTTCACAGCAACCCTAAATATACCCCTGGCCCGCCTGGCACTCGACTGAAAACTCGGGCCCCAGAAAATGCGTTTCAAGCCCCATTCGCCCATCCAAAAGTGCCCCCAGAGGAAGGCTTTGGGTACAACTGAACTCCCCAGGGGAGCCTTTACGCAGCCCTACATGCAACTGGACCCTCCTTGTTCACTGTTTACGAGCAACCCTAAATATACCCCTAGCCACCATGGCAGAAGACTGAAAACTCGGGCTCCAGAAAATGCGTTTCAAGCCCCATTCACCCATCCAGAAGTGCCCCCAAAGGAAGGCTTTGGGTACAACTGAACTCCCCAGGGGAGCCTTTATGCAGCCCCACATGCAACTGGACCCTCCGGGTTCACTCTTTCACCGCAAGCCTAAATATAGCCCTAGCACGCCTGGCAGTCGACTGAAAGATCGGGCCACAAAAAATGTGTTACGAGCCCCATTTGCCCATCCAAAAGTGCCCCCAAAGGAAGGCTTTGGGTACAAGTGAACTCCCCAGGGGAGCCTTTACGCAGCCCCACATGCAACTGGACCCTCCGTGTTCGCTGTTTACAAGAAACCCTAAATATACCCCTGGCCAGCATGACAGAAAACAGAAAACTCTGGCCACAGAAAAAGCGTTTCAAGCCCCATTCACCCATCCAGAAGTGCCCCCAAAGGAAGGCTTTGGGTACAACTGAACTCCCCAGGGGAGCCTTTATGCAGCCCCACATGCAACTGGACCCTCCGGGTTCACTCTTTCACAGCAACCCTAAATATAGCCCTGGCCCGCCTGGCAGTCGACTGAAAACTCGGGCCACAGAAAATGCGTTAAAAGCCTAATTCGCCCATCCAAAAGTGCCCCCAGAGGAAGGCTTTGGGTACAACTGAACTCCCCAGGGGAGACTTAACGCAGCCCCACATGCAACTGGACCCTTCGGTTTCACTCTTTCACCGCAAGCCTAAATATAGCCCTGGCCCGCCTGGCAGTCGACTGAAAACTCGGGCCCTAGAAAATGCGTTAAAAGCCTAATTCTCCCATCCAAAAGTGCCCCCAGAGGAAGGCTTTGGGTACAGCTGAACTCCCCAGGGGAGCCTTTATGCAGCCCCACATGCAACTGGACCCTTCCGGGTTCACTCTTTCACCGCAAGCCTAATTATAGCCCTAGCACGCCTGGCAGTCGACTGAAAGCTCGGGCCACAGAAAATGTGTTACGAGCCCCATTTGCACATCCAAAAGTGCCTCCAAAGGAAGGCTTTGGGTACAAGTGAACTCCCCAGGGGAGCCTTTACGTAGCCCCACATGCAACTGGACCCTCCGGGTTCACTCTTTCACAGCAACCCTAAATATAGCCCTGGCCCGCCTGGCAGTCGACTGAAAACTCGGGCTCCAGAAAATGCGTTTCAAGCCCCATTCACCCATCCAAAAGTGCCCCCAAAGGAAGGCTTTGGGTACAACTGAACTCCCCAGGGGAGCCTTTACGCAGCCCCACATGCAACTGGACCCTCCGTATTCGCTCTTCCACCGCAAGCCTAAATATAGCCCTAGCACGCCTGGCAGTCGACTGAAAGCTCGGGCCACAGAAAATGTGTTACGAGCCCCATTCGCCCATCCAAAAGTGCCTCCAAAGGAAGGCTTTGGGTACAGCTGAACTCCCCAGGGGAGCCTTTACGCAGCCCCACATGCAACTGGACCCTCCGTGTTCGCTCTTTACAGCAACCCTAAATATAACCCTAGCCAGCATGGCAGAAGACTGAAAACTCGGGCCACAGAAAAAGCGTTTCAAGCCCCTTTCGCCCATCCAGAAGTGCCCCCAAAGGAAGGCTTTGGGTACAACTGAACTCCCCAGGGGAGCCTTTATGCAGCCCCACATGCAACTGGACCCTCCGTATTCGCTCTTTCACAGCAACCCTAAATATAACCCTGGCCCGCATGGCAGACGACTGAAAAATCGGGCCCCAGAAAACGTGCTACAAGCCCCATTCGACCATCCAAAAGTGCCCCCAAAGGAAGGCTTTGGGTACAACTGAACTCCCCAGGGGAGCCTTTATGCAGCCCCACATGCAACTGGACCCTCCGGGTTCACTCTTTCACCGCAAGCCTAAATATAGCCCTGGCCCGCCTGGCAGTCGACTGAAAACTCGGGCTCCAGAAAATGCATTTAAAGCCTAATTCGCCCATCCAAAAGTGCCCCCAGAGGAAGGCTTTGGGTACAACTGAACTCCCCAGGGGAGCCTTAACGCAGCCCCACATGCAACTGGACCCTCCGTATTCGCTCTTTCACAGCAACCCTAAATATAGCCCTGGCCCACCTGGCAGTCGACTGAAAACTCGGGCCCCAGAAAAACTGTTAAAAGCCCCATTCGCCCATCCAAAAGTGCCTCCAGAGGAAGGCTTTGGGTACAAGTGAACTCCCCAGGTGAGCCTTTACGCAGCCCCACATGCAACTGGACCCTCCTTGTTCACTGTTTACGAGCAACCCTAAATATACCCCTAGCCAACATGGCAGAAGACTGAAAACTCGGGCTGCAGTAAATGCGTTTCAAGGCCCATTCACCCATCCAGAAGTGCCCCCAAAGGAAGGCTTTGGGTACAACTGAACTCCCCAGGGGAGCCTTTATGCAGCCCCGCATGCAACTGGACCCTCCGGGTTCACTCTTTAACAGCAACCCTAAATATAGCCCTGGCCCGCCTGGCAGTCGACTGAAAACTCGGGCCCCAGAAAATGCATTAAAAGCCTAATTCGCCCATCCAAAAGTGCCCCCAGAGGAAGGCTTTGGGTACAAGTGAACTCCCCAGGGGAGCCTTTACGCAGCCCCACATGCAACTGGACCCTCCGGGTTCACTCTTTCACAGCAACCCTAAATATAACACTAGCCAGCATGGCAGAAGACTGAAAACTCGGGCCCCAGAAAATGCGTTAAAAGCCTAATTCGCCCATCCAAAAGTGCCCCCAGAGGAAGGCTTTGGGTACAACTGAACTCCCCAGGGGAGCTTTAACGCAGCCCCACATGCAACTGGACCCTCCTTGTTCACTGTTTACGAGCAACCCTAAATATACCCCTAGCCACCATGGCAGAAGACTGAAAACTCGGGCCACAGAAAAAGTGTTTCAAGCCCCTTTCGCCCATCCAGAAGTGCCCCCAAAGGAAGGCTTTGGGTACAAGTGAACTCCCCAGGGGAGCCTTTACGCAGCCCTACATGCAACTGGACCCTCCGTGTTCGCTCTTTACAGCAACCCTAAATATAACCCAAGCCAGCATGGCAGACGACTGAAAACTCGGGCCACAGAAAATGTGCTACAAGCCCCATTCGACCATCCAGAAGTGCCCCCAAAGGAAGGCTTTGGGTACAAGTGAACTCCCCAGGGGAGCCCTTATGCAGCCCCACATGCAACTGGACCCTCCACGTTCACTCTTTCACAGCAACCCTAAATATAGCCCTGGCCCGCCTGGCAGTCGACTGAAAACTCGGGCCCCAGAAAATGCGTTAAAAGCCTAATTCGCCCATCCAAAAGTGCCCCCAGAGGAAGGCTTTGGGTACAAGTGAACTCCCCAGGGGAGCCTTTACGCAGCCCCACATGCAACTGGACCCTCCGTATTCGCTCTTTCACAGCAACCCTAAATATAGCCCTGGCCCGCCTGGCAGTCGACTGAAAACTCGGGCCCCAGAAAATGCAATAAAAGCCTAATTCGCCCATCCAAAAGTGCCCACAGAGGAAGGCTTTGGGTACAGCTGAACTCCCCAGGGGAGCCTTTATGCAGCCCCACATGCAACTGGACCCTTCCGGGTTCACTCTTTCACCGCAAGCCTAATTATAGCCCTAGCACGCCTGGCAGTCGACTGAAAGCTCGGGCCACAGAAAATGTGTTACGAGCCCCATTTGCACATCCAAAAGTGCCTCCAAAGGAAGGCTTTGGGTACAAGTGAACTCCCCAGGGGAGCCTTTACGTAGCCCCACATGCAACTGGACCCTCCGGGTTCACTCTTTCACAGCAACCCTAAATATAGCCCTGGCCGGCCTGGCAGTCGACTGAAAACTCGGGCTCCAGAAAATGCGTTTCAAGCCCCATTCACCCATCCAAAAGTGCCCCCAAAGGAAGGCTTTGGGTACAACTGAACTCCCCAGGGGAGCCTTTACGCAGCCCCACATGCAACTGGACCCTCCGTATTCGCTCTTCCACCGCAAGCCTAAATATAGCCTAGCACGCCTGGCAGTCGACTGAAAGCTCGGGCCACAGAAAAAGCGTTTCAAGCCCCTTTCGCCCATCCAGAAGTGCCCCCAAAGGAAGGCTTTGGGTACAACTGAACTCCCCAGGGGAGCATTTATGCAGCCCCACATGCAACTGGACCCTCCGTATTCGCTCTTTCACAGCAACCCTAAATATAACCCTGGCCCGCATGGCAGACGACTGAAAAATCGGGCCCCAGAAAACGTGCTACAAGCCCCATTCGACCATCCAAAAGTGCCCCCAAAGGAAGGCTTTGGGTACAACTGAACTCCCCAGGGGAGCCTTTATGCAGCCCCACATGCAACTGGACCCTCCGGGTTCACTCTTTCACCGCAAGCCTAAATATAACCCTGGCCCGCCTGGCAGTCGACTGAAAACTCGGGCTCCAGAAAATGCATTTAAAGCCTAATTCGCCCATCCAAAAGTGCCCCCAGAGGAAGGCTTTGGGTACAACTGAACTCCCCAGGGGAGCCTTAACGCAGCCCCACATGCAACTGGACCCTCCGTATTCGCTCTTTCACAGCAACCCTAAATATAGCCCTGGCCCACCTGGCAGTCGACTGAAAACTCGGGCCCCAGAAAAACTGTTAAAAGCCCCATTCGCCCATCCAAAAGTGCCTCCAGAGGAAGGCTTTGGGTACAAGTGAACTCCCCAGGTGAGCCTTTATGCAGCCCCACATGCAACTGGACCCTCCTTGTTCACTGTTTACGAGCAACCCTAAATATACCCCTAGCCAACATGGCAGAAGACTGAAAACTCGGGCTGCAGTAAATGCGTTTCAAGGCCCATTCACCCATCCAGAAGTGCCCCCAAAGGAAGGCTTTGGGTACAAGTGAACTGCCCAGGGGAGCCTTTATGCAGCCCCACATGCAACTGGACCCTCCGGGTTCACTCTTTCACAGCAACCCTAAATATAACCCTGGCCCGCATGGCAGACGACTGAAAAATCGGGCCCCAGAAAACGTGCTACAAGCCCCATTCACCCATCCAGAAGAGCCCCCAAAGGAAGGCTTTGGGTACAAGTAAACTCCCCAGGGGAGCCCTTATGCAGCCCCACATGCAACTGGACCCTCCGCGTTCACTCTTTCACAGCAACCCTAAATATAGCCCTGGCCCGCCTGGCAGTCGACTGAAAACTCGGGCCCCAGAAAATGCGTTAAAAGCCTAATTCGCCCATCCAAAAGTGCCCCCAGAGGAAGGCTTTGGGTACAACTGAACTCCCCAGGGGAGCTTTAACGCAGCCCCACATGCAACTGGACCCTCCTTGTTCACTGTTTACGAGCAACCCTAAATATACCGCTAGCCACCATGGCAGAAGACTGAAAACTCGGGCCCCAGAAAATGCGTTAAAAGCCTAATTCGCCCATCCAAAAGTGCCCCCAGAGAAAGGCTTTGGGTACAACTGAACTCCCCAGGGGAGCCTTTATGCAGCCCCACATGCAACTGGACCCTCCGCGTTCACTCTTTCACAGCAACCCTAAATATAGCCCTCGGCGCAATGGGAGAAGACTGAAAAAGCGGGCCTCAGAAAACGCATTGCGATTCCCCTTGGACCATGCAAAAGTGCCCCCAGAGGAAGGCTTTGGGTACAACTGAACTCCCCAGGGGAGCCTTAACGCAGCCCCACATGCAACTGGACCCTCCGTATTCGCTCTTTCACAGCAACCCTAAATATAGACCTGGCCCGCCTGGCAGTCGACTGAATACTCGGGCCCCAGAAAATGCATTAAAAGCCTAATTCGCCCATCCAAAAGTGCCCCCAGAGGAAGGCTTTGGGTACAGCTGAACTCCCCAGGTGAGCCTTTACGCAGCGCCACATGCAACTGGACCCTCCGGGTTCACTCTTTCACCGCAAGCCTAAATATAGCCCTAGCACGCCTGGCAGTCGACTGAAAGCTCGGGCCACAGAAAATGTGTCACGAGCCCCATTCGCCCATCCAAAAGTGCCTCCAAAGGAAGGCTTTGGGTACAAGTGAACTCCCCAGGGGAGCCTTTACGCAACCCCACATGCAACTGGACCCTCCGTATTCGCTCTTTCAGAGCAACCCTAAATATAGCCATGGCCCGCCTGGCAGTCGACTGAAAACTCGGGCCCCAGAAAATGCGTTAAAAGCCTAATTCGCCCATCCAAAAGTGCCCCCAGAGGAAGGCTTTGGGTACAACTGAACTCCCCAGGGGAGCCTTAACGCAGCCCCACATGCAACTGGACCCTCCGTATTCGCTCTTTCACAGCAACCCTAAATATAGCCCTGGCCCGCCTGGCAGTCGACTGAAAACTCGGGCCCCAGAAAATGCGTTAAAAGCCTAATTCGCCCATCCAAAAGTGCCCCCAGAGGAAGGCTTTGGGTACAACTGAACTCCCCAGGGGAGCCTTAACGCAGCCCCACATGCAACTGGACCCTCCTTGTTCACTGTTTACGAGCAACCCTAAATATACCCCTAGCCAGCATGGCAGAAGACTGAAAACTCGGGCTCCAGAAAATCCGTTTCAAGCCCCATTCACCCATCCAGAAGTGCCCCCAAAGGAAGGCTTTGGGTACAGTTGAACTCCCCAGGTGAGCCTTTATGCAGCCCCACATGCAACTGGACCCTCCGGGTTCACTCTTTCACCGCAAGCCTAAATATAGCCCTAGCATGCCTGGCAGTCGACTGAAAACTCGGGCCACAGAAAACGTGCTACAAGCCCCATTCGACTATCCAAAAGTGCCCCCAAAGGAAGGCTTTGGGTACATCTGAACTCCCCAGGGGAGCCTTTGTGCAGCCCCACATGCAACTGGACCCTCCGTGTTCGCTCTTTACAGCAACCCTAAATATAACCCTGGCCCGCATGGCAGACGACTGAAAAATCGGGCCCCAGAAAACGTGCTACAAGCCCCATTCGACCATCCAAAAGTGCCCCCAAAGGAAGGCTTTGGGTACAACTGAACTCCCCAGGGGAGCCTTTATGCAGGCCCATACGCAACTGGACCCCCCGTGTTCGCTGTTTACATGCAACCCTAAATATAACCCTAGCCACCATGGCAGAAAACTGAAAACTCGGGCCACAGAAAAAGCGTTTCAAGCCCCATTCACCCATCCAGAAGTGCCCCCAAAGGAAGGCTTTGGGTACAAGTGAACTCCCCAGGGGAGCCCTTATGCAGCCCCACATGCAACTGGACCCTCCGGGTTCGCTCTTTCACAGCAACACTAAATATAGCCCTGGCCCGCCTGGCAGTCGACTGAAAACTCGGGCCCCAGAAAATGCGTTAAAAGCCTAATTCGCCCATCCAAAAGTGCCCCCAGAGGAAGGCTTTGGGTACAACTGAACTCCCCAGGTGAGCCTTTATGCAGCCCCAAATGCAACTGGACCCTCCGCGTTCACTCTTTCACAGCAACCCTAAATATAGCCCTCGGCGCAATGGGAGAAGACTGAAAAAGCGGGCCCCAGAAAACGCATTGCGATTCCCCTTGGACCATCCAAAAGTGCCCCCAGAGGAAGGCTTTGGGTACAAGTGAACTCCCCAGGGGAGCCTTTACGCAGCCCCACATGCAACTGGACCCTCCTTGTTCACTGTTTACGAGCAAACCTAAATATACCACTAGCCACCATGGCAGAAGACTGAAAACTCGGGCTCCAGAAAATGCGTTTCAAGCCCCATTCACCCATCCAGAAGTGCCCCCAAAGGAAGGCTTTGGGTACAACTGAAGTCCCCAGGGGAGCCTTTATGCAGCCCCACATGCACCTGGACCCTCCGGGTTCACTCTTTCACCGCAAGCCTAAATATAGCCCTAGCACGCCTGGCAGTCGACTGAAAGCTCGGGCCACAGAAAATGTGTTACGAGCCCCATTCGCCCATCCAAAAGTGCCTCCAAAGGAAGGCTTTGGGTACATCTGAACTCCCCACGGGAGCCTTTACGCAGCCCCACATGCAACTGGACCCTCCGTGTTCGCTCTTTACAGCAACCCTAAATATAACCCTAGCCAGCATGGCAGTCGACTGAAAACTCGGGCCCCAGAAAACGTGCTACAAGCCCCATTCGCCCATCCAAAAGTGCCCCTAGAGGAAGGCTTTGGGTACAACTGAACTCCCCAGGGGAGCCTTTACGCAGCCCCACATGCAACTGGACCCTCCGTGTTCGCTCTTTACAGCAACCCTAAATATAACCCTAGCCAGCATGGCAGAAGACTGAAAACTCGGGCCACAGAAAACGTGCTACAAGCCCCTTTCGCCCATCCAGAAGTGCCCCCAAAGGAAGGCTTTGGGTACATCTGAACTCCCCAGGGGAGCCTTTATGCAGCCCCACATGCAACTGGACCCTCCGTGTTCGCTCTTTACAGCAACCCTAAATATACCCCTAGCCAGCATGGCAGAAGACTGAAAACTCGGGCCACAGAAAAAGCGTTTCAAGCCCCTTTCGCCCATCCAGAAGTGCCCCCAAAGGAAGGCTTTGGGTACAACTGAACTCCCCACGGGAGCCTTTATGCAGCCCCACATGCAACTGGACCCTCCGTATTCGCTCTTTCACAGCAACCCTAAATATAACCCTGGCCCGCATGGCAGACGACTGAAAAATCGGGCCCCAGAAAACGTGCTACAAGCCCCATTCACCCATCCAGAAGAGCCCCCAAAGGAAGGCTTTGGGTACAAGTAAACTCCCCAGGGGAGCCCTTATGCAGCCCCACATGCAACTGGACCCTCCGCGTTCACTCTTTCACAGCAACCCTAAATATAGCCCTGGCCCGCCTGGCAGTCGACTGAAAACTCGGGCCCCAGAAAATGCGTTAAAAGCCTAATTCACCCATCCAAAAGTGCCCCCAGAGGAAGGCTTTGGGTACAACTGAACTCCCCAGGGGAGCCTTTACGCAGCCCCACATGCAACTGGACCCTCCTTGTTCACTGTTTACGAGCAACCCTAAATATAACCCTAGCCAACATGGCAGAAGACTGAAAACTCGGGCTCCAGAAAATGCGTTTCAAGCCCCATTCACCCATCCAGAAGTGCCCCGAAAGGAAGGCTTTGGGTACAACTGAACTCCCCAGGGGAGCCTTTATGCAGCCCCACATGCAACTGGACCCTCCGGGTTCACTCTTTCACCGCGAGCCTAAATATAGCCCTAGCACGCCTGGCAGTCGACTGAAAGCTCGGGCCACAGAAAATGTGTTACGAGCCCCATTCGCCCATCCAAAAGTGCCCCCAAAGGAAGGCTTTGGGTACATCTGAACTCCCCAGGGGAGCCTTTATGCAGCCCCACATGCAACTGGGCCCTCCGTGTTCGCTCTTTACAGCAACCCTAAATATACCCCTAGCCAGCATGGCAGAATACTGAAAACTCGGGCCCCAGAAAACGCGTTCAATCCCCTTTCGCCCATCCAGAAGTGCCCCCAAAGGAAGGCTTTGGGTACAACTGAACTCCCCAGGGGAGCCTTTATGCAGCCCCACATGCAACTGGACCCTCCGGGTTCACTCTTTCACCGCAAGCCTAAATATAGCCCTAGCATGCCTGGCAGTCGACTGAAAGCTCGGGCCACAGAAAATGTGTTACGAGCCCCATTCGCCCATCCAAAAGTGCCCCCAAAGGAAGGCTTTGGGTACAACTGAACTCCCCAGGGGAGCCTTTATGCAGCCCCACATGCAACTGGACCCTCCGTATTCGCTCTTTCACAGCAACCCTAAATATAACCCTGGCCCGCATGGCAGACGACTGAAAAATCGGGCCCCAGAAAACGTGCTACAAGCCCCATTCGACCATCCAAAAGTGCCCCCAAAGGAAGGCTTTGGGTACAACTGAACTCCCCAGGGGAGCCTTTATGCAGGCCCATACGCAACTGGACCCCCCGTGTTCGCTGTTTACATGCAACCCTAAATATAACCCTAGCCACCATGGCAGAAGACTGAAAACTCGGGCTCCAGAAAATGCGTTTCAAGCCCCATTCACCCATCCAGAAGTGCCCCCAGAGGAAGGCTTTGGGTACAGTTGAACTCCCCAGGTGAGCCTTTATGCAGCCCCACATGCAACTGGACCCTCCGGGTTCACTCTTTCACCGCAAGCCTAAATATAGCCCTAGCATGCCTGGCAGTCGACTGAAAGCTCGGGCCACAGAAAATGTGTTACGAGCCCCATTCGCCCATCCAAAAGTGCCCCCAAAGGAAGGCTTTGGGTACAACTGAACTCCCCAGGGGAGCCTTTATGCAGCCCCACATGCAACTGGACCCTCCGTATTCGCTCTTTCACAGCAACCCTAAATATAACCCTGGCCCGCATGGCAGACGACTGAAAAATCGGGCCCCAGAAAACGTGCTACAAGCCCCATTCGACCATCCAAAAGTGCCCCCAAAGGAAGGCTTTGGGTACAACTGAACTCCCCAGGGGAGCCTTTATGCAGGCCCATACGCAACTGGACCCCCCGTGTTCGCTGTTTACATGCAACCCTAAATATAACCCTAGCCACCATGGCAGAAAACTGAAAACTCGGGCCACAGAAAAAGCGTTTCAAGCCCCATTCACCCATCCAGAAGTGCCCCCAAAGGAAGGCTTTGGGTACAAGTGAACTCCCCAGGTGAGCCCTTATGCAGCCCCACATGCAACTGGACCCTCCGGGTTCGCTCTTTCACAGCAACCCTAAATATAGCCCTGGCCCGCCTGGCAGTCGACTGAATACTCGGGCCCCAGAAAATGCGTTAAAAGCCTAATTCGCCCATCCAAAAGTGCCCCCAGAGGAAGGCTTTGGGTACAACTGAACTCCCCAGGTGAGCCTTTATGCAGCCCCACATGCAACTGGACCCTCCGCGTTCACTCTTTCACCGCAAGCCTAAATATAGCCCTCGGCGCAATGGGAGAAGACTGAAAAAGCGGGCCCCAGAAAACGCATTGCGATTCCCCTTGGACCATCCAAAAGTGCCCCCAAAGGAAATCTTTGGGTACAACTGAACTCCCCAGGGGAGCCTTAACGCAGCCCCACATGCAACTGGACCCTCCGGGTTCGCTCTTTCACAGCAACCCTAAATATAGCCCTGGCCCGCCTGGCAGTCGACTGAAAACTCGGGCCCCAGAAAATGCATTAAAATACTAATTCCCCCATCCAAAAGTGCCCCCAGAGGAAGGCTTTGGGTACAACTGAACTCCCCAGGGGAGCCTTTATGCAGCCCCACATGCAACTGGACCCTCCTTGTTCACTGTTTACGAGCAACCCTAAATATAACCCTAGCCAGCATGGCAGAAGACTGAAAACTCGTGCTCCAGAAAATGAGTTTCAAGCCCCATTCACCCATGCAGAAGTGCCCCCAAAGGAAGGCTTTGGGTACAACTGAACTCCCCAGGGGAGCCTTTATGCAGCCCCACATGCAACTGGACCCTCTGCGTTCACTCTTTCACCGCAAGCCTAAATATAGCCCTAGCACGCCTGGCAGTCGACTGAAAGCTCGGGCCACAGAAAAAGCGTTTCAAGCCCCTTTCGCCCATCCAGAAGTGCCCCCAAAGGAAGGCTTTGGGTACAAGTGAACTCCCCGGGGGAGCCTTTATGCAGCCCCACATGCAACTGGACCCTCCGTATTCACTTTTTACGAGCAACCCTAAATATACCCCTAGCCAGCATGGCAGAAGACTGAAAACTCGGGCTCCAGAAAATGCGTTTCAAGCCCCATTCGCCCATCCAGAAGTGCCCCCAAAGGAAGGCTTTGGGTACAAGTGAACTCCCCAGAGGAGCCTTTATGCAGCCCCACATGCAACTGGACCCTCTGCGTTCACTCTTTCACCGCAAGCCTAAATATAGCCCTCGGCGCAATGGGAGAAGACTGAAAAAGCGGGCCAAAGAAAACGCATTGCGATTCCCCTTGGACCATCCAAAAGTGCCCCCAAAGGAAGGCTTTGGGTACAACTGAACTCCCCAGGGGAGCCTTTATGCAGGCCCATACGCAACTGGACCCCCCGTGTTCGCTGTTTACAAGCAACCCTAAATATAACCCTAGCCACCATGGCAGAAGACTGAAAACTCGGGCTCCAGAAAATGCGTTTCAAGCCCCATTCACCCATCCAGAAGTGCCCCCAAAGGAAGGCTTTGGGTACAACTGAACTCCCCAGGGGAGCCTTTATGCAGCCCCACATGCAACTGGACCCTCCGCGTTCACTCTTTCACCGCAAGCCTAAATATAGCCCTAGCACGCCTGGCAGTCGACTGAAAGCTCGGGCCACAGAAAATGTGTTACGAGCCCCATTCGCCCATCCAAAAGTGCCCCCAAAGGAAGGCTTTGGGTACATCTGAACTCCCCAGGGGAGCCTTTACGCAGCCCCACATGCAACTGGACCCTCCATGTTCGCTCTTTACAGCAACCCTAAATATAACCCAGCCAGCATGGCAGAAGACTGAAAACTCGGGCCCCAGAAAACGTGCTACAAGCCCCTTTCGCCCATCCAGAAGTGCCCCCAAAGGAAGGCTTTGGTAAAATTGAACTCCCCAGGGGAGCCTTTATGCAGCCCCACATGCAACTGGACCCTCCTTGTTCACTGTTTACGAGCAACCCTAAATATACCCCTAGCCACCATGGCAGAAGACTGAAAACTCGGGCTCCAGAAAATGCGTTTCAAGCCCCATTCACCCATCCAGAAGTGCCCCCAAAGGAAGGCTTTGGGTACAAGTGAACTCCCCAGAGGAGCCTTTATGCAGCCCCACATGCAACTGGACCCTCCGCGTTCACTCTTTCACCGCAAGCCTAAATATAGCCCTCGGCGCAATGGGATAAGACTGAAAAAGCGGGCCTCAGAAAACGCATTGCGATTCCCCTTGGACCATCCCAAAGTGCCCCCAAAGGAAGGCTTTGGGTACAGCTGAACTCCCCAGGGGAGCCTTAACGCAGCCCCACATGCAACTGGACCCTCCGTATTCGCTCTTTCACAGCAACCCTAAATATACCCCTGGCCCGCCTGGCACTCGACTGAAAACTCGGGCCCCAGAAAATGCGTTTAAAGCCCCATTCGCCCATCCAAAAGTGCCCCCAGAGGAAGGCTTTGGGTACAACTGAACTCCCCAGGGGAGCCTTTACGCAGCCCTACGTGCAACTGGACCCTCCTTGTTCACTGTTTACGAGCAACCCTAAATATACCCCTAGCCACCATGGCAGAAGACTGAAAACTCGGGCTCCAGAAAATGCGTTTCAAGCCCCATTCACCCATCCAGAAGTGCCCCCAAAGGAAGGCTTTGGGTACAACTGAACTCCCCAGGGGAGCCTTTATGCAGCCCCACATGCAACTGGACCCTCCGGGTTCACTCTTTCACCGCAAGCCTAAATATAGCCCTAGCACGCCTGGCAGTCGACTGAAAGCTCGGGCCACAGAAAATGTGTTACGAGCCCCATTCGCCCATCCAAAAGTGCCCCCAAAGGAAGGCTTTGGGTACATCTGAACTCCCCAGGGGAGCCTTTACGCAGCCCCACATGCAACTGGACCCTCCATGTTCGCTCTTTACAGCAACCCTAAATATAACCCAGCCAGCATGGCAGAAGACTGAAAACTCGGGCCCCAGAAAACGTGCTACAAGCCCCTTTCGCCCATCCAGAAGTGCCCCCAAAGGAAGGCTTTGGTAAAAGTGAACTCCCCAGGGGAGCCTTTATGCAGCCCCACATGCAACTGGACCCTCCGTGTTCGCTCTTTACAGCAACCCTAAATATAACACTAGCCAGCATGAGAGAAAACTGAAAACTCGGGCCCCAGAAAATGCATTAAAAGCCCCATTCACCCATCCAGAAGTGCCCCCAAAGGAAGGCTTTGGGTACAAGTGAACTCCCCAGGGGAGCCTTTATGCAGCCCCACATGCAACTGGACCCTCCTTGTTCACTGTTTACGAGCAACCCTAAATATACCCCTAGCCACCATGGCAGAAGACTGAAAACTCGGGCTCCAGAAAATGCGTTTCAAGCCCCATTCACCCATCCAGAAGTGCCCCCAAAGGAAGGCTTTGGGTACAACTGAACTCCCCAGAGGAGCCTTTATGCAGCCCCACATGCAACTGGACCCTCCGCGTTCACTCTTTCACCGCAAGCCTAAATATAGCCCTCGGCGCAATGGGAGAAGACTGAAAAAGCGGGCCTCAGAAAACGCATTGCGATTCCCCTTGGACCATCCCAAAGTGCCCCCAAAGGAAGGCTTTGGGTACAACTGGACTCCCCAGGGGAGCCTTAACGCAGCCCCACATGCAACTGGACCCTCCGTATTCGCTCTTTCACAGCAACCCTAAATATACCCCTGGCCCGCCTGGCACTCGACTGAAAACTCGGGCCCCAGAAAATGCGTTTCAAGCCCCATTCGCCCATCCAAAAGTGCCCCCAGAGGAAGGCTTTGGGTACAACTGAACTCCCCAGGGGAGCCTTTACGCAGCCCTACATGCAACTGGACCCTCCTTGTTCACTGTTTACGAGCAACCCTAAATATACCCCTAGCCACCATGGCAGAAGACTGAAAACTCGGGCTCCAGAAAATGCGTTTCAAGCCCCATTCACCCATCCAGAAGTGCCCCCAAAGGAAGGCTTTGGGTACAACTGAACTCCCCAGGGGAGCCTTTATGCAGCCCCACATGCAACTGGACCCTCCGGGTTCACTCTTTCACCGCAAGCCTAAATATAGCCCTAGCACGCCTGGCAGTCGACTGAAAGATCGGGCCACAAAAAATGTGTTACGAGCCCCATTTGCCCATCCAAAAGTGCCCCCAAAGGAAGGCTTTGGGTACAAGTGAACTCCCCAGGGGAGCCTTTACGCAGCCCCACATGCAACTGGACCCTCCGTGTTCGCTGTTTACAAGAAACCCTAAATATACCCCTGGCCAGCATGACAGAAAACAGAAAACTCTGGCCACAGAAAAAGCGTTTCAAGCCCCATTCACCCATCCAGAAGTGCCCCCAAAGGAAGGCTTTGGGTACAACTGAACTCCCCAGGGGAGCCTTTATGCAGCCCCACATGCAACTGGACCCTCCGGGTTCACTCTTTCACAGCAACCCTAAATATAGCCCTGGCCCGCCTGGCAGTCGACTGAAAACTCGGGCCACAGAAAATGCGTTAAAAGCCTAATTCGCCCATCCAAAAGTGCCCCCAGAGGAAGGCTTTGGGTACAACTGAACTCCCCAGGGGAGCCTTTATGCAGCCCCACATGCAACTGGACCCTCCGGGTTCACTCTTTCACAGCAACCCTAAATATAGCCCTGGCCCGCCTGGCAGTCAACTGAAAACTCGGGCCCCAGTAAACGCGTTTCAAGCCCCATTCGCCCATCCAAAAGTGCCCCCAAAGGAAGGCTTTGGGTACAACTGAACTCCCCAGGGGAGCCTTTATGCAGCCCCACATGCAACTGGACCCTCCGGGTTCACTCTTTCACCGCAAGCCTAAATATAGCCCTAGCACGCCTGGCAGTCGACTGAAAGCTCGGGCCACAGAAAATGTGTTACGAGCCCCATTCGCCCATCCAAAAGTGCCCCCAAAGGAAGGCTTTGGGTACATCTGAACTCCCCAGGGGAGCCTTTACGCAGCCCCACATGCAACTGGACCCTCCGTGTTCGCTCTTTACAGCAACCCTAAATATAACCCTAGCCAGCATGGCAGAAGACTGAAAACTCGTGCTCCAGAAAATGCGTTTCAAGCCCCATTCACCCATGCAGAAGTGCCCCCAAAGGAAGGCTTTGGGTACAACTGAACTCCCCAGGGGAGCCTTTATGCAGCCCCACATGCAACTGGACCCTCCGGGTTCACTCTTTCACCGCAAGCCTAAATATAGCCCTAGCACGCCTGGCAGTTGACTGAAAGCTCGGGCCACAGAAAAAGCGTTTCAAGCCCCTTTCGCCCATCCAGAAGTGCCCCCAAAGGAAGGCTTTGGGTACAAGTGAACTCCCCGGGGGAGCCTTTATGCAGCCCCACATGCAACTGGACCCTCCGTATTCACTTTTTACGAGCAACCCTAAATATACCCCTAGCCAGCATGGCAGAAGACTGAAAACTCGGGCTCCAGAAAATGCGTTTCAAGCCCCATTCGCCCATCCAGAAGTGCCCCCAAAGGAAGGCTTTGGGTACAACTGAACTCCCCAGAGGAGCCTTTATGCAGCCCCACATGCAACTGGACCCTCCGGGTTCACTCTTTCACCGCAAGCCTAAATATAGCCCTCGGCGCAATGGGAGAAGACTGAAAAAGCGGGCCAAAGAAAACGCATTGCGATTCCCCTTGGACCATCCAAAAGTGCCCCCAAAGGAAGGCTTTGGGTACAACTGAACTCCCCAGGGGAGCCTTTATGCAGGCCCATACGCAACTGGACCCCCCGTGTTCGCTGTTTACAAGCAACCCTAAATATAACCCTAGCCACCATGGCAGAAGACTGAAAACTCGGGCTCCAGAAAATGCGTTTCAAGCCCCATTCACCCATCCAGAAGTGCCCCCAAAGGAAGGCTTTGGGTACAACTGAACTCCCCAGGGGAGCCTTTATGCAGCCCCACATGCAACTGGACCCTCCGGGTTCACTCTTTCACCGCAAGCCTAAATATAGCCCTAGCACGCCTGGCAGTCGACTGAAAGCTCGGGCCACAGAAAATGTGTTACGAGCCCCATTCGCCCATCCAAAAGTGCCCCCAAAGGAAGGCTTTGGGTACATCTGAACTCCCCAGGGGAGCCTTTACGCAGCCCCACATGCAACTGGACCCTCCATGTTCGCTCTTTACAGCAACCCTAAATATAACCCAGCCAGCATGGCAGAAGACTGAAAACTCGGGCCCCAGAAAACGTGCTACAAGCCCCTTTCGCCCATCCAGAAGTGCCCCCAAAGGAAGGCTTTGGGTACAAGTGAACTCCCCAGAGGAGCCTTTATGCAGCCCCACATGCAACTGGACCCTCCTTGTTCACTGTTTACGAGCAACCCTAAATATACCCCTAGCCACCATGGCAGAAGACTGAAAACTCGGGCTCCAGAAAATGCGTTTCAAGCCCCATTCACCCATCCAGAAGTGCCCCCAAAGGAAGGCTTTGGGTACAACTGAACTCCCCAGGGGAGCCTTTATGCAGCCCCACATGCAACTGGACCCTCCGGGTTCACTCTTTCACCGCAAGCCTAAATATAGCCCTAGCACGCCTGGCAGTCGACTGAAAGCTCGGGCCACAGAAAATGTGTTACGAGCCCCATTCGCCCATCCAAAAGTGCCCCCAAAGGAAGGCTTTGGGTACATCTGAACTCCCCAGGGGAGCCTTAACGCAGCCCCACATGCAACTGGACCCTCCATGTTCGCTCTTTACAGCAACCCTAAATATAACCCAGCCAGCATGGCAGAAGACTGAAAACTCGGGCCCCAGAAAACGTGCTACAAGCCCCTTTCGCCCATCCAGAAGTGCCCCCAAAGGAAGGCTTTGGTAAAAGTGAACTCCCCAGGGGAGCCTTTATGCAGCCCCATATGCAACTGGACCCTCCGTGTTCGCTCTTTACAGCAACCCTAAATATAACACTAGCCAGCATGACAGAAAACTGAAAACTCGGGCCCCAGAAAATGCATTAAAAGCCCCATTCACCCATCCAGAAGTGCCCCCAAAGGAAGGCTTTGGGTACAAGTGAACTCCCCAGGGGAGCCTTTATGCAGCCCTACATGCAACTGGACCCTCCTTGTTCACTGTTTACGAGCAACCCTAAATATACCCCTAGCCACCATGGCAGAAGACTGAAAACTCGGGCTCCAGAAAATGCGTTTCAAGCCCCATTCACCCATCCAGAAGTGCCCCCAAAGGAAGGCTTTGGGTACAAGTGAACTCCCCAGAGGAGCCTTTATGCAGCCCCACATGCAACTGGACCCTCCGCGTTCACTCTTTCACCGCAAGCCTAAATATAGCCCTCGGCGCAATGGGAGAAGACTGAAAAAGCGGGCCTCAGAAAACGCATTGCGATTCCCCTTGGACCATCCCAAAGTGCCCCCAAAGGAAGGCTTTGGGTACAACTGGACTCCCCAGGGGAGCCTTAACGCAGCCCCACATGCAACTGGACCCTCCGTATTCGCTCTTTCACAGCAACCCTAAATATACCCCTGGCCCGCCTGGCACTCGACTGAAAACTCGGGCCCCAGAAAATGCGTTTCAAGCCCCATTCGCCCATCCAAAAGTGCCCCCAGAGGAAGGCTTTGGGTACAACTGAACTCCCCAGGGGAGCCTTTACGCAGCCCTACATGCAACTGGACCCTCCTTGTTCACTGTTTACGAGCAACCCTAAATATACCCCTAGCCACCATGGCAGAAGACTGAAAACTCGGGCTCCAGAAAATGCGTTTCAAGCCCCATTCACCCATCCAGAAGTGCCCCCAAAGGAAGGCTTTGGGTACAACTGAACTCCCCAGGGGAGCCTTTATGCAGCCCCACATGCAACTGGACCCTCCGGGTTCACTCTTTCACCGCAAGCCTAAATATAGCCCTAGCACGCCTGGCAGTCGACTGAAAGCTCGGGCCACAAAAAATGTGTTACGAGCCCCATTTGCCCATCCAAAAGTGCCCCCAAAGGAAGGCTTTGGGTACAAGTGAACTCCCCAGGGGAGCCTTTACGCAGCCCCACATGCAACTGGACCCTCCGTGTTCGCTCTTTACAGCAACCTTAAATAGAACCCTTGCCAGCATGGCAGAAGACTGAAAACTCGGGCCACAGAAAAAGCGTTTCAAGCCCCTTTCGCCCATCCAGAAGTGCCCCCAAAGGAAGGCTTTCGGTACAACTGAACTCCCCAGGGGAGCCTTTATGCAGGCCCATACGCAACTGGACCCCCCGTGTTCGCTGTTTACAAGAAACCCTAAATATACCCCTGGCCAGCATGACAGAAAACAGAAAACTCTGGCCCCAGAAAATGCGTTTCAAGCCCCATTCACCCATCCAGAAGTGCCCCCAAAGGAAGGCTTTGGGTACAACTGAACTCCCCAGGGGAGCCTTTATGCAGCCCCACATGCAACTGGACCCTCCGGGTTCACTCTTTCACAGCAACCCTAAATATAGCCCTGGCCCGCCTGGCAGTCGACTGAAAACTCGGGCCCCAGAAAATGCGTTAAAAGCCTAATTCGCCCATCCAAAAGTGCCCCCAGAGGAAGGCTTTGGGTACAACTGAACTCCCCAGGGGAGCCTTAACGCAGCCCCACATGCAACTGGACCCTTCGGTTTCACTCTTTCACCGCAAGCCTAAATATAGCCCTGGCCCGCCTGGCAGTTGACTGAAAACTCGGGCCCTAGAAAATGCGTTAAAAGCCTAATTCTCCCATCCAAAAGTGCCCCCAGAGGAAGGCTTTGGGTACAACTGAACTCCCCAGGGGAGCCTTTATGCAGCCCCACATGCAACTGGACCCTCCGGGTTCACTCTTTCACAGCAACCCTAAATATAGCCCTGCCCGCCTGGCAGTCAACTGAAAACTCGGGCCCCAGTAAACGCGTTTCAAGCCCCATTCGCCCATCCAAAAGTGCCCCCAAAGGAAGGCTTTGGGTACAACTGAACTCCCCAGGGGAGCCTTTATGCAGCCCCACATGCAACTGGACCCTCCGGGTTCACTCTTTCACCGCAAGCCTAAATATATCCCTAGCACGCCTGGCAGTCGACTGAAAGCACGGGCCACAGAAAATGTGTTACGAGCCCCATTCGCCCATCCAAAAGTGCCCCCAAAGGAAGGCTTTGGGTACATCTGAACTCCCCAGGGGAGCCTTTACGCAGCCCCACATGCAACTGGACCCTCCGTGTTCGCTCTTTACAGCAACCCTAAATATAACCCTAGCCAGCATGGCAGAAGACTGAAAACTCGGGCTCCAGAAAATGCGTTTCAAGCCCCATTCACCCATGCAGAAGTGCCCCCAAAGGAAGGCTTTGGGTACAACTGAACTCCCCAGGGGAGCCTTTATGCAGCCCCACATGCAACTGGACCCTCCGGGTTCACTCTTTCACCGCAAGCCTAAATATAGCCCTAGCACGCCTGGCAGTTGACTGAAAGCTCGGGCCACAGAAAAAGCGTTTCAAGCCCCTTTCGCCCATCCAGAAGTGCCCCCAAAGGAAGGCTTTGGGTACAAGTGAACTCCCCGGGGGAGCCTTTATGCAGCCCCACATGCAACTGGACCCTCCGTATTCACTTTTTACGAGCAACCCTAAATATACCCCTAGCCAGCATGGCAGAAGACTGAAAACTCGGGCTCCAGAAAATGCGTTTCAAGCCCCATTCGCCCATCCAGAAGTGCCCCCAAAGGAAGGCTTTGGGTACAACTGAACTCCCCAGAGGAGCCTTTATGCAGCCCCACATGCAACTGGACCCTCCGCGTTCACTCTTTCACCGCAAGCCTAAATATAGCCCTCGGCGCAATGGGAGAAGACTGAAAAAGCGGGCCAAAGAAAACGCATTGCGATTCCCCTTGGACCATCCAAAAGTGCCCCCAAAGGAAGGCTTTGGGTACAACTGAACTCCCCAGGGGAGCCTTTATGCAGGCCCATACGCAACTGGACCCCCCGTGTTCGCTGTTTACAAGCAACCCTAAATATAACCCTAGCCACCATGGCAGAAGACTGAAAACTCGGGCTCCAGAAAATGCGTTTCAAGCCCCATTCACCCATCCAGAAGTGCCCCCAAAGGAAGGCTTTGGGTACAACTGAACTCCCCAGGGGAGCCTTTATGCAGCCCCACATGCAACTGGACCCTCCGGGTTCACTCTTTCACCGCAAGCCTAAATATAGCCCTAGCACGCCTGGCAGTCGACTGAAAGCTCGGGCCACAGAAAATGTGTTACGAGCCCCATTCGCCCATCCAAAAGTGCCCCCAAAGGAAGGCTTTGGGTACATCTGAACTCCCCAGGGGAGCCTTTACGCAGCCCCACATGCAACTGGACCCTCCATGTTCGCTCTTTACAGCAACCCTAAATATAACCCAGCCAGCATGGCAGAAGACTGAAAACTCGGGCCCCAGAAAACGTGCTACAAGCCCCTTTCGCCCATCCGGAAGTGCCCCCAAAGGAAGGCTTTGGTAAAAGTGAACTCCCCAGGGGAGCCTTTATGCAGCCCCACATGCAACTGGACCCTCCTTGTTCACTGTTTACGAGCAACCCTAAATATACCCCTAGCCACCATGGCAGAAGACTGAAAACTCGGGCTCCAGAAAATGCGTTTCAAGCCCCATTCACCCATCCAGAAGTGCCCCCAAAGGAAGGCTTTGGGTACAAGTGAACTCCCCAGAGGAGCCTTTATGCAGCCCCACATGCAACTGGACCCTCCGCGTTCACTCTTTCACCGCAAGCCTAAATATAGCCCTCGGCGCAATGGGATAAGACTGAAAAAGCGGGCCTCAGAAAACGCATTGCGATTCCCCTTGGACCATCCCAAAGTGCCCCAAAGGAAGGCTTTGGGTACAGCTGAACTCCCCAGGGGAGCCTTAACGCAGCCCCACATGCAACTGGACCCTCCGTATTCGCTCTTTCACAGCAACCCTAAATATACCCCTGGCCCGCCTGGCACTCGACTGAAAACTCGGGCCCCAGAAAATGCGTTTCAAGCCCCATTCGCCCATCCAAAATTGCCCCCAGAGGAAGGCTTTGGGTACAACTGAACTCCCAGGGGAGCCTTTACGCAGCCCTACGTGCAACTGGACCCTCCTTGTTCACTGTTTACGAGCAACCCTAAATATACCCCTAGCCACCATGGCAGAAGACTGAAAACTCGGGCTCCAGAAAATGCGTTTCAAGCCCCATTCACCCATCCAGAAGTGCCCCCAAAGGAAGGCTTTGGGTACAACTGAACTCCCCAGGGGAGCCTTTATGCAGCCCCACATGCAACTGGACCCTCCGGGTTCACTCTTTCACCGCAAGCCTAAATATAGCCCTAGCACGCCTGGCAGTCGACTGAAAGCTCGGGCCACAAAAAATGTGTTACGAGCCCCATTTGCCCATCCAAAAGTGCCCCCAAAGGAAGGCTTTGGGTACAAGTGAACTCCCCAGGGGAGCCTTTACGCAGCCCCACATGCAACTGGACCCTCCGTGTTCGCTCTTTACAGCAACCTTAAATAGAACCCTTGCCAGCATGGCAGAAGACTGAAAACTCGGGCCACAGAAAAAGCGTTTCAAGCCCCTTTCGCCCATCCAGAAGTGCCCCCAAAGGAAGGCTTTCGGTACAACTGAACTCCCCAGGGGAGCCTTTATGCAGGCCCATACGCAACTGGACCCCCCGTGTTCGCTGTTTACAAGAAACCCTAAATATACCCCTGGCCAGCATGACAGAAAACAGAAAACTCTGGCCCCAGAAAATGCGTTTCAAGCCCCATTCACCCATCCAGAAGTGCCCCCAAAGGAAGGCTTTGGGTACAACTGAACTCCCCAGGGGAGCCTTTATGCAGCCCCACATGCAACTGGACCCTCCGGGTTCACTCTTTCACAGCAACCCTAAATATAGCCCTGGCCCGCCTGGCAGTCGACTGAAAACTCGGGCCCCAGAAAATGCGTTAAAAGCCTAATTCGCCCATCCAAAAGTGCCCCCAGAGGAAGGCTTTGGGTACAACTGAACTCCCCAGGGGAGCCTTAACGCAGCCCCACATGCAACTGGACCCTTCGGTTTCACTCTTTCACCGCAAGCCTAAATATAGCCCTGGCCCGCCTGGCAGTTGACTGAAAACTCGGGCCCTAGAAAATGCGTTAAAAGCCTAATTCTCCCATCCAAAAGTGCCCCCAGAGGAAGGCTTTGGGTACAACTGAACTCCCCAGGGGAGCCTTTATGCAGCCCCACATGCAACTGGACCCTCCGGGTTCACTCTTTCACAGCAACCCTAAATATAGCCCTGCCCGCCTGGCAGTCAACTGAAAACTCGGGCCCCAGTAAACGCGTTTCAAGCCCCATTCGCCCATCCAAAAGTGCCCCCAAAGGAAGGCTTTGGGTACAACTGAACTCCCCAGGGGAGCCTTTATGCAGCCCCACATGCAACTGGACCCTCCGGGTTCACTCTTTCACCGCAAGCCTAAATATATCCCTAGCACGCCTGGCAGTCGACTGAAAGCACGGGCCACAGAAAATGTGTTACGAGCCCCATTCGCCCATCCAAAAGTGCCCCCAAAGTAAGGCTTTGGGTACATCTGAACTCCCCAGGGGAGCCTTTACGCAGCCCCACATGCAACTGGACCCTCCGTGTTCGCTCTTTACAGCAACCCTAAATATAACCCTAGCCAGCATGGCAGAAGACTGAAAACTCGGGCTCCAGAAAATGCGTTTCAAGCCCCATTCACCCATGCAGAAGTGCCCCCAAAGGAAGGCTTTGGGTACAACTGAACTCCCCAGGGGAGCCTTTATGCAGCCCCACATGCAACTGGACCCTCCGGGTTCACTCTTTCACCGCAAGCCTAAATATAGCCCTAGCACGCCTGGCAGTTGACTGAAAGCTCGGGCCACAGAAAAAGCGTTTCAAGCCCCTTTCGCCCATCCAGAAGTGCCCCCAAAGGAAGGCTTTGGGTACAAGTGAACTCCCCGGGGGAGCCTTTATGCAGCCCCACATGCAACTGGACCCTCCGTATTCACTTTTTACGAGCAACCCTAAATATACCCCTAGCCACCATGGCAGAAGACTGAAAACTCGGGCTCCAGAAAATGCGTTTCAAGCCCCATTCGCCCATCCAGAAGTGCCCCCAAAGGAAGGCTTTGGGTACAACTGAACTCCCCAGAGGAGCCTTTATGCAGCCCCACATGCAACTGGACCCTCCGCGTTCACTCTTTCACCGCAAGCCTAAATATAGCCCTCGGCGCAATGGGAGAAGACTGAAAAAGCGGGCCAAAGAAAACGCATTGCGATTCCCCTTGGACCATCCAAAAGTGCCCCCAAAGGAAGGCTTTGGGTACAACTGAACTCCCCAGGGGAGCCTTTATGCAGGCCCATACGCAACTGGACCCCCCGTGTTCGCTGTTTACAAGCAACCCTAAATATAACCCTAGCCACCATGGCAGAAGACTGAAAACTCGGGCTCCAGAAAATGCGTTTCAAGCCCCATTCACCCATCCAGAAGTGCCCCCAAAGGAAGGCTTTGGGTACAACTGAACTCCCCAGGGGAGCCTTTATGCAGCCCCACATGCAACTGGACCCTCCGGGTTCACTCTTTCACCGCAAGCCTAAATATAGCCCTAGCACGCCTGGCAGTCGACTGAAAGCTCGGGCCACAGAAAATGTGTTACGAGCCCCATTCGCCCATCCAAAAGTGCCCCCAAAGGAAGGCTTTGGGTACATCTGAACTCCCCAGGGGAGCCTTTACGCAGCCCCACATGCAACTGGACCCTCCATGTTCGCTCTTTACAGCAACCCTAAATATAACCCAGCCAGCATGGCAGAAGACTGAAAACTCGGGCCCCAGAAAACGTGCTACAAGCCCCTTTCGCCCATCCGGAAGTGCCCCCAAAGGAAGGCTTTGGTAAAAGTGAACTCCCCAGGGGAGCCTTTATGCAGCCCCACATGCAACTGGACCCTCCTTGTTCACTGTTTACGAGCAACCCTAAATATACCCCTAGCCACCATGGCAGAAGACTGAAAACTCGGGCTCCAGAAAATGCGTTTCAAGCCCCATTCACCCATCCAGAAGTGCCCCCAAAGGAAGGCTTTGGGTACAAGTGAACTCCCCAGAGGAGCCTTTATGCAGCCCCACATGCAACTGGACCCTCCGCGTTCACTCTTTCACCGCAAGCCTAAATATAGCCCTCGGCGCAATGGGATAAGACTGAAAAAGCGGGCCTCAGAAAACGCATTGCGATTCCCCTTGGACCATCCCAAAGTGCCCCCAAAGGAAGGCTTTGGGTACAGCTGAACTCCCCAGGGGAGCCTTAACGCAGCCCCACATGCAACTGGACCCTCCGTATTCGCTCTTTCACAGCAACCCTAAATATACCCCTGGCCCGCCTGGCACTCGACTGAAAACTCGGGCCCCAGAAAATGCGTTTCAAGCCCCATTCGCCCATCCAAAATTGCCCCCAGAGGAAGGCTTTGGGTACAACTGAACTCCCCAGGGGAGCCTTTACGCAGCCCTACGTGCAACTGGACCCTCCTTGTTCACTGTTTACGAGCAACCCTAAATATACCCCTAGCCACCATGGCAGAAGACTGAAAACTCGGGCTCCAGAAAATGCGTTTCAAGCCCCATTCACCCATCCAGAAGTGCCCCCAAAGGAAGGCTTTGGGTACAACTGAACTCCCCAGGGGAGCCTTTATGCAGCCCCACATGCAACTGGACCCTCCGGGTTCACTCTTTCACCGCAAGCCTAAATATAGCCCTAGCACGCCTGGCAGTCGACTGAAAGCTCGGGCCACAAAAAATGTGTTACGAGCCCCATTTGCCCATCCAAAAGTGCCCCCAAAGGAAGGCTTTGGGTACAAGTGAACTCCCCAGGGGAGCCTTTACGCAGCCCCCATGCAACTGGACCCTCCGTGTTCGCTCTTTACAGCAACCTTAAATAGAACCCTTGCCAGCATGGCAGAAGACTGAAAACTCGGGCCACAGAAAAAGCGTTTCAAGCCCCTTTCGCCCATCCAGAAGTGCCCCCAAAGGAAGGCTTTCGGTACAACTGAACTCCCCAGGGGAGCCTTTATGCAGGCCCATACGCAACTGGACCCCCCGTGTTCGCTGTTTACAAGAAACCCTAAATATACCCCTGGCCAGCATGACAGAAAACAGAAAACTCTGGCCACAGAAAAAGCGTTTCAAGCCCCATTCACCCATCCAGAAGTGCCCCCAAAGGAAGGCTTTGGGTACAACTGAACTCCCCAGGGGAGCCTTTATGCAGCCCCACATGCAACTGGACCCTCCGGGTTCACTCTTTCACAGCAACCCTAAATATAGCCCTGGCCCGCCTGGCAGTCGACTGAAAACTCGGGCCCCAGAAAATGCGTTAAAAGCCTAATTCGCCCATCCAAAAGTGCCCCCAGAGGAAGGCTTTGGGTACAACTGAACTCCCCAGGGGAGCCTTAACGCAGCCCCACATGCAACTGGACCCTTCGGTTTCACTCTTTCACCACAAGCCTAAATATAGCCCTGGCCCGCCTGGCAGTTGACTGAAAACTCGGGCCCTAGAAAATGCGTTAAAAGCCTAATTCTCCCATCCAAAAGTGCCCCCAGAGGAAGGCTTTGGGTACAACTGAACTCCCCAGGGGAGCCTTTATGCAGCCCCACATGCAACTGGACCCTCCGGGTTCACTCTTTCACAGCAACCCTAAATATAGCCCTGGCCCGCCTGGCAGTCAACTGAAAACTCGGGCCCCAGTAAACGCGTTTCAAGCCCCATTCGCCCATCCAAAAGTGCCCCCAAAGGAAGGCTTTGGGTACAACTGAACTCCCCAGGGGAGCCTTTATGCAGCCCCACATGCAACTGGACCCTCCGGGTTCACTCTTTCACCGCAAGCCTAAATATAGCCCTAGCACGCCTGGCAGTCGACTGAAAGCTCGGGCCACAGAAAATGTGTTACGAGCCCCATTCGCCCATCCAAAAGTGCCCCCAAAGGAAGGCTTTGGGTACATCTGAACTCCCCAGGGGAGCCTTTACGCAGCCCCACATGCAACTGGACCCTCCGTGTTCGCTCTTTACAGCAACCCTAAATATAACCCTAGCCAGCATGGCAGAAGACTGAAAACTCGTGCTCCAGAAAATGCGTTTCAAGCCCCATTCACCCATGCAGAAGTGCCCCCAAAGGAAGGCTTTGGGTACAACTGAACTCCCCAGGGGAGCCTTTATGCAGCCCCACATGCAACTGGACCCTCCGGGTTCACTCTTTCACCGCAAGCCTAAATATAGCCCTAGCACGCCTGGCAGTTGACTGAAAGCTCGGGCCACAGAAAAAGCGTTTCAAGCCCCTTTCGCCCATCCAGAAGTGCCCCCAAAGGAAGGCTTTGGGTACAAGTGAACTCCCCGGGGGAGCCTTTATGCAGCCCCACATGCAACTGGACCCTCCGTATTCACTTTTTACGAGCAACCCTAAATATACCCCTAGCCAGCATGGCAGAAGACTGAAAACTCGGGCTCCAGAAAATGCGTTTCAAGCCCCATTCGCCCATCCAGAAGTGCCCCCAAAGGAAGGCTTTGGGTACAAGTGAACTCCCCAGAGGAGCCTTTATGCAGCCCCACATGCAACTGGACCCTCCGCGTTCACTCTTTCACCGCAAGCCTAAATATAGCCCTCGGCGCAATGGGAGAAGACTGAAAAAGCGGGCCAAAGAAAACGCATTGCGATTCCCCTTGGACCATCCAAAAGTGCCCCCAAAGGAAGGCTTTGGGTACAACTGAACTCCCCAGGGGAGCCTTTATGCAGGCCCATACGCAACTGGACCCCCCGTGTTCGCTGTTTACAAGCAACCCTAAATATAACCCTAGCCACCATGGCAGAAGACTGAAAACTCGGGCTCCAGAAAATGCGTTTCAAGCCCCATTCACCCATCCAGAAGTGCCCCCAAAGGAAGGCTTTGGGTACAACTGAACTCCCCAGGGGAGCCTTTATGCAGCCCCACATGCAACTGGACCCTCCGGGTTCACTCTTTCACCGCAAGCCTAAATATAACCCAGCCAGCATGGCAGAAGACTGAAAACTCGGGCCCCAGAAAACGTGCTACAAGCCCCTTTCGCCCATCCAGAAGTGCCCCCAAAGGAAGGCTTTGGTAAAAGTGAACTCCCCAGGGGAGCCTTTATGCAGCCCCACATGCAACTGGACCCTCCGTGTTCGCTCTTTACAGCAACCCTAAATATAACACTAGCCAGCATGAAAGAAAACTGAAAACTCGGGCCCCAGAAAATGCATTAAAAGCCCCATTCACCCATCCAGAAGTGCCCCCAAAGGAAGGCTTTGGGTACAAGTGAACTCCCCAGGGGAGCCTTTATGCAGCCCCACATGCAACTGGACCCTCCTTGTTCACTGTTTACGAGCAACCCTAAATATACCCCTAGCCACCATGGCAGAAGACTGAAAACTCGGGCTCCAGAAAATGCGTTTCAAGCCCCATTCACCCATCCAGAAGTGCCCCCAAAGGAAGGCTTTGGGTACAAGTGAACTCCCCAGAGGAGCCTTTATGCAGCCCCACATGCAACTGGACCCTCCGCGTTCACTCTTTCACCGCAAGCCTAAATATAGCCCTCGGCGCAATGGGAGAAGACTGAAAAAGCGGGCCTCAGAAAACGCATTGCGATTCCCCTTGGACCATCCCAAAGTGCCCCCAAAGGAAGGCTTTGGGTACAACTGGACTCCCCAGGGGAGCCTTAACGCAGCCCCACATGCAACTGGACCCTCCGTATTCGCTCTTTCACAGCAACCCTAAATATACCCCTGGCCCGCCTGGCACTCGACTGAAAACTCGGGCCCCAGAAAATGCGTTTCAAGCCCCATTCGCCCATCCAAAAGTGCCCCCAGAGGAAGGCTTTGGGTACAACTGAACTCCCCAGGGGAGCCTTTACGCAGCCCTACATGCAACTGGACCCTCCTTGTTCACTGTTTACGAGCAACCCTAAATATACCCCTAGCCACCATGGCAGAAGACTGAAAACTCGGGCTCCAGAAAATGCGTTTCAAGCCCCATTCACCCATCCAGAAGTGCCCCCAAAGGAAGGCTTTGGGTACAACTGAACTCCCCAGGGGAGCCTTTATGCAGCCCCACATGCAACTGGACCCTCCGGGTTCACTCTTTCACCGCAAGCCTAAATATAGCCCTAGCACGCCTGGCAGTGGACTGAAAGATCGGGCCACAAAAAATGTGTTACGAGCCCCATTTGCCCATCCAAAAGTGCCCCCAAAGGAAGGCTTTGGGTACAAGTGAACTCCCCAGGGGAGCCTTTACGCAGCCCCACATGCAACTGGACCCTCCGTGTTCGCTCTTTACAGCAACCCTAAATATAACCCTAGCCAGCATGGCAGAAGACTGAAAACTCGGGCCACAGAAAAAGCGTTTCAAGCCCCTTTCGCCCATCCAGAAGTGCCCCCAAAGGAAGGCTTTGGGTACAAGTGAACTCCCCAGGGGAGCCTTTATGCAGCCCCACATGCAACTGGACCCTCCGTATTCGCTCTTTCACAGCAACCCTAAATATAACCCTGGCCCGCATGGCAGACGACTGAAAAATCGGGCCCCAGAAAACGTGCTACAAGCCCCATTCGACCATCCAAAAGTGTCCCCAGAGGAAGGCTTTGGGTACAACTGAACTCCCCAGGGGAGCCTTTATGCAGGCCCATAAGCAACTTGACCCCCCGTGTTCGCTGTCTACAAGCAACCCTAAATATAACACTAGCCAGCATGACAGAAAACAGAAAACTCGGGCCACAGAAAAAGCGTTTCAAGCCCCATTCACCCATCCAGAAGTGCCCCCAAAGGAAGGCTTTGGGTACAACTGAACTCCCCAGGGGAGCCTTTATGCAGCCCCATACGCAACTGGACCCTCCGGGTTCACTCTTTCACAGCAACCCTAAATATAACCCTGGCCCGCCTGGCAGTCGACTGAAAACTCGGGCCCCAGAAAATGCGTTAAAAGCCTAATTCGCCCATCCAAAAGTGCCCCCAGAGGAAGGCTTTGGGTACAAGTGAACACCCCAGGGGAGCCTTTACGCAGCCCCACATGCAACTGGACCCTCCTTGTTCACTGTTTACGAGCAACCCTATATATACCCCTAGCCACCATGGCAGAAGACTGAAAACTCGGGATCCATAAAATGCGTTTCAAGCCCCATTCACCCATCCAAAAGTGCCCCCAGAGGAAGGCTTTGGGTACAACTGAACTCCCCAGGGGAGCCTTTATGCAGGCCCATACGCAACTGGACCCCCCGTGTTCACTGTTTACAAGCAACCCTAAATATAACACTAGCCAGCATGGCAGAAGACTGAAAACTCGGGCCACAGAAAAAGCGTTTCAAGCCCCTTTTGCCCATCCAGAAGTGCCCCCAAAGGAAGGCTTTGGGTACAACTGAACTCCCCAGGGGAGCCTTTATGGAGCCCCACATGCAACTGGACCCTCCGGGTTCACTCTTTCACAGCAACCCTAAATATAGCCCTGGCCCGCCTGGCAGTCGACTGAAAACTCGGGCCCCAGAAAATGCGTGAAAAGCCTAATACGCCCATCCAAAAGTGCCCCCAAAGGAAGGCTTTGGGTACAACTGAACTCCCCAGGGGAGCCTTTACGCAGCCCCACATGCAACTGGACCCTCCTTGTTCACTGTTTACGAGCAACCCTATATATACCCCTAGCCACCATGGCAGAAGACTGAAAACTCGGGATCCATAAAATGCGTTTCAAGCCCCATTCACCCATCCAAAAGTGCCCCCAGAGGAAGGCTTTGGGTACAACTGAACTCCCCAGGGGAGCCTTTATGCAGGCCCATACGCAACTGGACCCCCCGTGTTCACTGTTTACAAGCAACCCTAAATATAACACTAGCCAGCATGGCAGAAGACTGAAAACTCGGGCCACAGAAAAAGCGTTTCAAGCCCCATTCACCCATCCAGAAGTGCCCCCAAAGGAAGGCTTTGGGTACAACTGAACTCCCCAGGGGAGCCTTTATGGAGCCCCACATGCAACTGGACCCTCCGGGTTCACTCTTTCACAGCAACCCTAAATATAGCCCTGGCCCGCCTGGCAGTCGACTGAAAACTCGGGCCCCAGAAAATGCGTGAAAAGCCTAATACGCCCATCCAAAAGTGCCCCCAGAGGAAGGCTTTGGGTACAACTGAACTCCCCAGGGGAGCCTTTATGCAGGCCCATACGCAACTGGACCCTCCGGGTTCACTCTTTCACAGCAACCCTAAATATAGCCCTGGCCCGCCTGGCAGTCGACTGAAAACTCGGGCCCCAGAAAACTTGCTACAAGCCCCATTTGACCATCCAAAAGTGCCCCCAGAGGAAGGCTTTGGGTACAACTGAACTCCCCACGGGAGCCTTTATGCAGCCCCACATGCAACTGGACCCTCCGGGTTCACTCTTTCACCGCAAGCCTAAATATAGCCCTGGCCCGCATGGCAGACGACTGAAAAATCGGGCCCCAGAAAACGTGCTACAAGCCCCATTTGACCATCCAAAAGTGCCCCCAAAGGAAGGCTTTGGGTACAACTGAACTCCCCAGGGGAGCCTTAATGCAGGCCCATACGCAACTGGACCCCCGGTGTTCGCTGTTTACAAGCAACCCTAAATATAACACTAGCCAGCATGACAGAAAACTGAAAACTCGGGCCATAGAAAAAGCGTTTCAAGCCCCTTTCGCCCATCCAGAAGTGCCCCCAAAGGAAGGCTTTGGGTACAACTGAACTCCCCAGGGGAGCCTTTATGCAGCCCCACATGCAACTGGACCCTCCTTGTTCACTGTTTACGAGCAACCCTAAATATACCCCTAGCCACCATGGCAGAAGACTGAAAACTCGGGCTCCAGAAAAACCGTTTCAAGCCCCATTCACCCATCCAGAAGTGCCCCCAAAGGAAAGCTTTGGGTACAACTGAACTCCCCAGAGGAGCCTTTATGCAGCCCCACATGCAACTGGACCCTCCTTGTTCACTCTTTCACCGCAAGCCTAAATATAGCCCTAGCACGACTGGCAGTAGACTGAAACCTCGGGCCACAGAAAATGTGTCACGAGCCCCATTTGCCCATCCAAAAGTGCCCCCAAAGGAAGGCTTTGGGTACATCTGAACTCCCCAGGGGAGCCTTTACGCAGCCCCACATGCAACTGGACCCTCCGTGTTTGCTCTTTACAGCAACCCTAAATATAACCCTAGCCAGCATGGCAGAAGACTGAAAGCTCGGGCCCCAGAAAACGTGCTACAAGCCCCATTTGACCATCCAAAAGTGCCCCCAGAGGAAGGCTTTGGGTACAACTGAACTCCCCAGAGGAGCCTTTATGCAGCCCCACATGCAACTGGACCCTCCGCGTTCACTCTTTCACCGCAAGCCTAAATATAGCCCTCGGCGCAATGGGAGAAGACTGAAAAAGCGGGCCTCAGAAAACGCATTGCGATTCCCATTTGGACCATCCCAAAGTGCCCCCAAAGGAAGGCTTTGGGTACAACTGGACTCCCCAGGGGAGCCTTAACGCAGCCCCACATGCAACTGGGCCCTCCGTATTCGCTCTTTCACAGCAACCCTAAATATAGCCCTGGCCCGCCTGGCAGTCGACTGAAAACTCGGGCCCCAGAAAACGCGTTTCAAGCCCCATTCGCCCATCCAAAAGTGCCCCCAGAGGAAGGCTTTGGGTACAAGTGAACTCCCCAGGGGAGCCTTTACGCAGCCCCACATGCAACTGGACCCTCCGTGTTCGCTCTTTACAGCAACCCTAAATATAACCCTAGCCAGCATGGCAGAAGACTGAAAACTCGGGCCACAGAAAAAGCGTTTCAAGCCCCTTTCGCCCATCCAGAAGTGCCCCCAAAGGAAGGCTTTGGGTACAACTGAACTCCCCAGGGGAGCCTTTATGCAGCCCCACATGCAACTGGACCCTCCATATTCGCTCTTTCACTGCAACCCTAAATATAACCCTGGCCCGCATGGCAGACGAATGAAAAATCGGGCCCCAGAAAACGTGCTACAAGCCCCATTCGACCATCCAAAAGTGCCCCCAAAGGAAGGCTTTGGGTACAACTGAACTCCCCAGGGGAGCCTTTATGCAGGCCCATACGCAACTGGACCCGCCGTGTTCGCTGTTTACAAGCAACCCTAAATATAACACTAGACAGCATGACAGAAAACCGAAAACTCGGGCCACAGAAAAAGCGTTTCAAGCCCCATTCACCCATCCAGAAGTGCCCCCAAAGGAAGGCTTTGGGTACAAGTGAACTCCCCAGGGGAGCCTTTATGCAGCCCCACATGCAACTGGACCCTCCGGGTTCACTCTTTCACAGCAACCCTAAATATAGCCCTGGCCCTCCTGGCAGTCGACTGAAAACTCGGGCCCCAGAAAATGCGTTAAAAGCCAAATTCGCCCATCCAAAAGTGCCCCCAGAGGAAGGCTTTGGGTACAACTGAACTCCCCAGGGGAGCCTTAACGCAGCCCCACATGCAACTGGACCCTTCGGTTTCACTCTTTCACAGCAACCCTAAATATAGCCCTGGCCCGCCTGGCAGTCGACTGAAAACTCGGGCCCCAGAAAATGCGTTAAAAGCCTAATTCGCCCATCCAAAAGTGCCCCCAGAGGAAGGCATTGGGTACAACTGAACTCCCCAGGGGAGCCTTTACGCAGCCCCACATGCAACTGGACCCTCCTTGTTCACTGTTTACGAGCAACCCTAAATATACCCCAAGCCACCATGGCAGAAGACTGAAAACTCGGGATCCATAAAATGCGTTTCAAGCCCCATTCACCCATCCAAAAGTGCCCCCAGAGGAAGGCTTTGGGTACAACTGAACTCCCCAGGGGAGCCTTTATGCAGGCCCATACGCAACTGGACCCCCCTTGTTCGCTGTTTACAAGCAACCCTAAATATAAAACTAGCCAGCATGGCAGAAAACTGAAAACTCGGGCCACAGAAAAAGCGTTTCAAGCCCCATTCACCCATCCAGAAGTGCCCCCAAAGGAAGGCTTTGGGTACAAGTGAACTCCCCAGGGGAGCTTTTATGCAGCCCCACATGCAACTGGACCCTCCGGGTTCACTCTTTCACAGCAACCCTAAATATAACCCTGGCCCGCCTGGCAGTCGACTGAAAACTCGGGCCCCAGTAAACGCGTTTCAAGCCCCATTCGCCCATCCAAAAGTGCCCCCAGAGGAAGGCTTTGGGTACAAGTGAACTACCCAGGGGATCCTTTATGCAGGCCCATATGCAACTGGACCCTCCGCGTTCGCTGTTTACAAGCAACCCTAAATATATCACTAGCCAGCATGGCAGAAAACTGAAAACTCGAGCCACAGAAAAAGCGTTTCAAGCCCCATTCACCCATCCAAAAGTGCCCCCAGTGGAAGGCTTTGGGTACAACTGAACTCCCCAGGGGAGCCTTTACGCAGCCCCACATGCAACTGGACCCTCCTTGTTCACTGTTTACGAGCAACCCTAAATATACCCCTAGCCACCATGGCAGAAGACTGAAAACTCGGGCTCCATAAAATGCGTTTCAAGCCCCATTCACCCATCCAGAAGTGCCCCCAAAGGAAGGCTTTGGGTACAACTGAACTCCCCAGGGGAGCCTTTATGCAGCCCCAGATGCAACTGGACCCTCCTTGTTCACTGTTTACGAGCAACCCTAAATATACCCCTAGCCACCATGGCAGAAGACTGAAAACTCGGGCTCCATAAAATGCGTTTCAAGCCCCATTCACCCATCCAGAAGTGCCCCCAAAGGAAGGCTTTGGGTACAACTGAACTCCCCACGGGAGCCTTTATGCAGCCCCACATGCAACTGGACCCTCCGTATTCGCTCTTTCACAGCAACCCTAAATATAACCCTGGCCCGCATGGCAGACGACTGAAAAATCGGGCTCCAGAAAACGTGCTACAAGCCCCATTTGACCATCCAAAAGTGCCCCCAAAGGAAGGCTTTGGGTACAACTGAACTCCCCAGGGGAGCCTTTATGCAGCCCCACATGCAACTGGACCCTCCGGGTTCACTCTTTCACCGCAAGCCTAAATATAGCCCTCGGCGCAATGGGAGAAGACTGAAAAAGCGGGCCTCAGAAAACGCATTGCGATTCCCCTTGGACCATCCCAAAGTGCCCCCAAAGGAAGGCTTTGGGTACACCTGGACTCCCCAGGGGAGCCTTTATGCAGCCCCACATGCAACTGGGCCCTCCGTATTCGCTCTTTCACAGCAACCCTAAATATAGCCCTGGCCCGCCTGGCAGTCGACTGAAAACTCGGGCCACAGAAAACGCGTTTCAAGCCCTATTCGCCCATCCAAAAGTGCCCCCAGAGGAAGGCTTTGGGTACAACTGAACTCCCCAGGGGAGCCTTTACGCAGCCCCGCATGCAACTGGACCCTCCGGGTTCACTCTTTCATCGCAAGCCTAAATATAACCCTCGGCGCAATGGGAGAAGACTGAAAACTCGGGCCACAGAAAATGTGTTACGATCCCCATTCGCCCATCCAAAAGTGCCCCCAAAGGAAGGCTTTGGGTACAACTGAACTCCCCAGGGGAGCCTTAACGCAGCCCCACATGCAACTGGACCCTCCTTGTTCACTGTTTACGAGCAACCCTAAATATACCCCAAGCCACCATGGCAGAAGACTGAAAACTCGGGCCACAGAAAAAGCGTTTCAAGCCCCATTCACCCATCCAGAAGTGCCCCGAAAGGAAGGCTTTGGGTACATCTGAACTCCCCAGGGGAGCCTTTATGCAGCCCCACATGCAACTGGACCCTCCGTATTCGCTCTTTCACAGCAACCCTAAATATAACCCTGGCCCGCATGGCAGACGAATGAAAAATCGGGCTCCAGAAAACGTGCTACAAGCCCAATTTGACCATCCAAAAGTGCCCCCAAAGGAAGGCTTTGGGTACAACTGAACTCCCCAGAGGAGCCTTTATGCAGCCCCACATGCAACTGGACCCTCCGCGTTCACTCTTTCACCGCAAGCCTAAATATAGCCCTCGGCGCAATGGGAGAAGACTGAAAAAGCGGGCCTCAGAAAACGCATTGCGATTCCCCTTGGACCATCCCAAAGTGCCCCCAAAGGAAGGCTTTGGGTACACCTGGACTCCCCAGGGGAGCCTTTATGCAGCCCCACATGCAACTGGGCCCTCCGTATTCGCTCTTTCACAGCAACCCTAAATATAGCCCTGGCCCGCCTGGCAGTCGACTGAAAACTCGGGCCCCAGAAAACGCGTTCAATCCCCTTTCGCCCATCCAGAAGTGCCCCCAAAGGAAGGCTTTGGGTACAAGTGAACTCCCCAGGGGAGCCTTTATGCAGCCCCACATGCAATTGGACCCTCCGTGTTCGCTCTTTACAGCAACCCTAAATATAGCCCTGGCCCGCCTGGCAGACGACTGAAAAATCGGGCCCCAGAAAACGTGCTACAAGCCCCATTTGACCATCCAAAAGTGCCCCCAGAGGAAGGCTTTGGGTACAACTGAACTCCCCAGGGGAGCCTTTACGCAGCCCCACATTCAACTGGACCCTCCTTGTTCACTGTTTACGAGCAACCCTAAATATACCCCTAGCCACCATGGCAGAAGACTGAAAACTCGGGCTCCAGAAAATGCGTTTCAAGCCCCATTCACCCATCCAGAAGTGCCCCCAAAGGAAGGCTTTGGGTACAACTGAACTCCCCAGGGGAGCCTTTATGCAGCCCCACATGCAACTGGACCCTCCGGGTTCACTCTTTCACCGCAAGGCTAAATATAGCCCTAGCACGCCTGGCAGTCGACTGAAAGCTCGGGCCACAGAAAATGTGTTACGAGCCCCATTCGCCCATCCAGAAGTGCCCCCAAAGGAAGGCTTTGGGTACAACTGAACTCCCCAGGGGAGCCTTTACGCAGCCCCACATGCAACTGGACCCTCCGTGTTCGCTCTTTACAGCAACCCTAAATATAACACTAGCCAGCATGGCAGAAGACTGAAAACTCGGGCCACAGAAAAAGCGTTTCAAGCCCCTTTCGCCCATCCAGAAGTGCCCCCAAAGGAAGGCTTTGGGTACAACTGAACTCCCCAGGGGAGCCTTTATGCAGCCCCACATGCAACTGGACCCTCCATATTCGCTCTTTCACTGCAACCCTAAATATAACCCTGGCCCGCATAGCAGACGAATGAAAAATCGGGCCCCAGAAAACGTGCTACAAGCCCCATTCGACCATTCAAAAGTGCCCCCAAAGGAAGGCTTTGGGTACAACTGAACTCCCCAGGGGAGCCTTTATGCAGGCCCATACGCAACTGGACCCCCCGTGTTCGCTGTTTACAAGCAACCCTAAATATAACCCTAGCCACCATGGCAGAAGACTGAAAACTCGGGCTCCAGAAAATGCGTTTCAAGCCCCATTCACCCATCCAGAAGTGCCCCCAAAGGAAGGCTTTGGGTACAACTGAACTCCCCAGGGGAGCCTTTATGCAGCCCCACATGCAACTGGACCCTCCGGGTTCACTCTTTCACCGCAAGCCTAAATATAGCCCTAGCACGCCTGGCAGTCGACTGAAAGCTCGGGCCACAGAAAATGTGTTACGAGCCCCATTCGCCCATCCAAAAGTGCCCCCAAAGGAAGGCTTTGGGTACATCTGAACTCCCCAGGGGAGCCTTTACGCAGCCCCACATGCAACTGGACCCTCCATGTTCGCTCTTTACAGCAACCCTAAATATAACCCAGCCAGCATGGCAGAAGACTGAAAACTGGGGCCCCAGAAAACGTGCTACAAGCCCCTTTCGCCCATCCAGAAGTGCCCCCAAAGGAAGGCTTTGGTAAAAGTGAACTCCCCAGGGGAGCCTTTATGCAGCCCCACATGCAACTGGACCCTCCGTGTTCGCTCTTTACAGCAACCCTAAATATAACACTAGCCAGCATGACAGAAAACTGAAAACTCGGGCCCCAGAAAATGCATTAAAAGCCCCATTCACCCATCCAGAAGTGCCCCCAAAGGAAGGCTTTGGGTACAAGTGAACTCCCCAGAGGAGCCTTTATGCAGCCCCACATGCAACTGGACCCTCCGCGTTCACTCTTTCACCGCAAGCCTAAATATAGCCCTCGGCGCAATGGGAGAAGACTGAAAAAGCGGGCCTCAGAAAACGCATTGCGATTCCCTTGGACCATCCCAAAGTGCCCCCAAAGGAAGGCTTTGGGTACAACTGGACTCCCCAGGGGAGCCTTAACGCAGCCCCACATGCAACTGGACCCTCCGTATTCGCTCTTTCACAGCAACCCTAAATATACCCCTGGCCCGCCTGGCACTCGACTGAAAACTCGGGCCCCAGAAAATGCGTTTCAAGCCCCATTCGCCCATCCAAAAGTGCCCCCAGAGGAAGGCTTTGGGTACAACTGAACTCCCCAGGGGAGCCTTTACGCAGCCCTACATGCAACTGGACCCTCCTTGTTCACTGTTTACGAGCAACCCTAAATATACCCCTAGCCACCATGGCAGAAGACTGAAAACTCGGGCTCCAGAAAATGCGTTTCAAGCCCCATTCACCCATCCAGAAGTGCCCCCAAAGGAAGGCTTTGGGTACAACTGAACTCCCCAGGGGAGCCTTTATGCAGCCCCACATGCAACTGGACCCTCCGGGTTCACTCTTTCACCGCAAGCCTAAATATAGCCCTAGCACGCCTGGCAGTCGACTGAAAGATCGGGCCACAAAAAATGTGTTACGAGCCCCATTTGCCCATCCAAAAGTGCCCCCAAAGGAAGGCTTTGGGTACAAGTGAACTCCCCAGGGGAGCCTTTACGCAGCCCCACATGCAACTGGACCCTCCGTGTTCGCTCTTTACAGCAACCCTAAATATAACCCTAGCCAGCATGGCAGAAGACTGAAAACTCGGGCCACAGAAAAAGCGTTTCAAGCCCCTTTCGCCCATCCAGAAGTGCCCCCAAAGGAAGGCTTTGGGTACAAGTGAACTCCCCAGGGGAGCCTTTATGCAGCCCCACATGCAACTGGACCCTCCGTATTCGCTCTTTCACAGCAACCCTAAATATAACCCTGGCCCGCATGGCAGACGACTGAAAAATCGGGCCCCAGAAAACGTGCTGCAAGCCCCATTCGACCATCCAAAAGTGTCCCCAGAGGAAGGCTTTGGGTACAACTGAACTCCCCAGGGGAGCCTTTATGCAGGCCCATAAGCAACTTGACCCCCCGTGTTCGCTGTCTACAAGCAACCCTAAATATAACACTAGCCAGCATGACAGAAAACAGAAAACTCGGGCCACAGAAAAAGCGTTTCAAGCCCCATTCACCCATCCAGAAGTGCCCCCAAAGGAAGGCTTTGGGTACAACTGAACTCCCCAGGGGAGCCTTTATGCAGCCCCATACGCAACTGGACCCTCCGGGTTCACTCTTTCACAGCAACCCTAAATATAACCCTGGCCCGCCTGGCAGTCGACTGAAAACTCGGGCCCCAGAAAATGCGTTAAAAGCCTAATTCGCCCATCCAAAAGTGCCCCCAGAGGAAGGCTTTGGGTACAACTGAACTCCCCAGGGGAGCCTTTACGCAGCCCCACATGCAACTGGACCCTCCTTGTTCACTGTTTACGAGCAACCCTATATATACCCCTAGCCACCATGGCAGAAGACTGAAAACTCGGGATCCATAAAATGCGTTTCAAGCCCCATTCACCCATCCAAAAGTGCCCCCAGAGGAAGGCTTTGGGTACAACTGAACTCCCCAGGGGAGCCTTTATGCAGGCCCATACGCAACTGGACCCCCCGTGTTCACTGTTTACAAGCAACCCTAAATATAACACTAGCCAGCATGGCAGAAGACTGAAAACTCGGGCCACAGAAAAAGCGTTTCAAGCCCCTTTTGCCCATCCAGAAGTGCCCCCAAAGGAAGGCTTTGGGTACAACTGAACTCCCCAGGGGAGCCTTTATGGAGCCCCACATGCAACTGGACCCTCCGGGTTCACTCTTTCACAGCAACCCTAAATATAGCCCTGGCCCGCCTGGCAGTCGACTGAAAACTCGGGCCCCAGAAAATGCGTGAAAAGCCTAATACGCCCATCCAAAAGTGCCCCCAGAGGAAGGCTTTGGGTACAACTGAACTCCCCAGGGGAGCCTTTATGCAGCCCCAGATGCAACTGGACCCTCCTTGTTCACTGTTTACGAGCAACCCTAAATATACCCCTAGCCACCATGGCAGAAGACTGAAAACTCGGGCTCCATAAAATGTGTTTCAAGCCCCATTCACCCATCCAGAAGTGCCCCCAAAGGAAGGCTTTGGGTACAACTGAACTCCCCACGGGAGCCTTTATGCAGCCCCACATGCAACTGGACCCTCCGTATTCGCTCTTTCACAGCAACCCTAAATATAACCCTGGCCCGCATGGCAGACGACTGAAAAATCGGGCTCCAGAAAACGTGCTACAAGCCCCATTTGACCATCCAAAAGTGCCCCCAAAGGAAGTCTTTGGGTACAACTGAACTCCCCAGAGGAGCCTTTATGCAGCCCCACATGCAACTGGACCCTCCGCGTTCACTCTTTCACCGCAAGCCTAAATATAGCCCTCGGCGCAATGGGAGAAGACTGAAAAAGCGGGCCTCAGAAAACGCATTGCGATTCCCCTTGGACCATCCCAAAGTGCCCCCAAAGGAAGGCTTTGGGTACACCTGGACTCCCCAGGGGAGCCTTTATGCAGCCCCACATGCAACTGGGCCCTCCGTATTCGCTCTTTCACAGCAACCCTAAATATAGCCCTGGCCCGCCTGGCAGTCGACTGAAAACTCGGGCCACAGAAAACACGTTTCAAGCCCTATTCGCCCATCCAAAAGTGCCCCCAGAGGAAGGCTTTGGGTACAACTGAACTCCCCAGGGGAGCCTTTACGCAGCCCCGCATGCAACTGGACCCTCCGGGTTCACTCTTTCATCGCAAGCCTAAATATAACCCTCGGCGCAATGGGAGAAGACTGAAAACTCGGGCCACAGAAAATGTGTTACGATCCCCATTCGCCCATCCAAAAGTGCCCCCAAAGGAAGGCTTTGGGTACAACTGAACTCCCCAGGGGAGCCTTAACGCAGCCCCACATGCAACTGGACCCTCCTTGTTCACTGTTTACGAGCAACCCTAAATATACCCCAAGCCACCATGGCAGAAGATTGAAAACTCGGGCCACAGAAAAAGCGTTTCAAGCCCCATTCACCCATCCAGAAGTGCCCCGAAAGGAAGGCTTTGGGTACATCTGAACTCCCCAGGGGAGCCTTTATGCAGCCCCACATGCAACTGGACCCTCCGTATTCGCTCTTTCACAGCAACCCTAAATATAACCCTGGCCCGCATGGCAGACGACTGAAAAATCGGGCTCCAGAAAACGTGCTACAAGCCCAATTTGACCATCCAAAAGTGCCCCCAAAGGAAGGCTTTGGGTACAAGTGAACTCCCCAGAGGAGCCTTTATGCAGCCCCACATGCAACTGGACCCTCCGGGTTCACTCTTTCACCGCAAGCCTAAATATAGCCCTCGGCGCAATGGGAGAAGACTGAAAAAGCGGGCCTCAGAAAACGCATTGCGATTCCCCTTGGACCATCCCAAAGTGCCCCCAAAGGAAGGCTTTGGGTACACCTGGACTCCCCAGGGGAGCCTTTATGCAGCCCCACATGCAACTGGGCCCTCCGTATTCGCTCTTTCACAGCAACCCTAAATATAGCCCTGGCCCGCCTGGCAGTCGACTGAAAACTCGGGCCCCAGAAAACGCGTTCAATCCCCTTTCGCCCATCCAGAAGTGCCCCCAAAGGAAGGCTTTGGGTACAAGTGAACTCCCCAGGGGAGCCTTTATGCAGCCCCACATGCAACTGGACCCTCCGTGTTCGCCCTTTACAGCAACCCTAAATATAGCCCTGGCCCGCCTGGCAGACGACTGAAAAATCGGGCCCCAGAAAACGTGCTAGAAGCCCCATTCGACCATCCAAAAGTGCCCCCAGAGGAAGGCTTTGGGTACAACTGAACTCCCCAGGGGAGCCTTTACGCAGCCCCACATTCAACTGGACCCTCCTTGTTCACTGTTTACGAGCAACCCTAAATATACCCCTAGCCACCATGGCAGAAGACTGAAAACTCGGGCTCCAGAAAATGCGTTTCAAGCCCCATTCAACCATCCAGAAGTGCCCCCAAAGGAAGGCTTTGGGTACAACTGAACTCCCCAGGGGAGCCTTTATGCAGCCCCACATGCAACTGGACCCTCCGGGTTCACTCTTTCACCGCAAGGCTAAATATAGCCCTAGCACGCCTGGCAGTCGACTGAAAGCTCGGGCCACAGAAAATGTGTTACGAGCCCCATTCGCCCATCCAGAAGTGCCCCCAAAGGAAGGCTTTGGGTACAACTGAACTCCCCAGGGGAGCCTTTACGCAGCCCCACATGCAACTGGACCCTCCGTGTTCGCTCTTTACAGCAACCCTAAATATAACACTAGCCAGCATGGCAGAAGACTGAAAACTCGGGCCACAGAAAAAGCGTTTCAAGCCCCTTTCGCCCATCCAGAAGTGCCCCCAAAGGAAGGCTTTGGGTACAACTGAACTCCCCAGGGGAGCCTTTATGCAGCCCCACATGCAACTGGACCCTCCATATTCGCTCTTTCACTGCAACCCTAAATATAACCCTGGCCCGCATGGCAGACGAATGAAAAATCGGGCCCCAGAAAACGTGCTACAAGCCCCATTCGACCATCCAAAAGTGCCCCCAAAGGAAGGCTTTGGGTACAACTGAACTCCCCAGGGGAGCCTTTATGCAGGCCCATACGCAACTGGACCCCCCGTGTTCGCTGTTTACAAGCAACCCTAAATATAACCCTAGCCACCATGGCAGAAGACTGAAAACTCGGGCTCCAGAAAATGCGTTTCAAGCCCCATTCACCCATCCAGAAGTGCCCCCAGAGGAAGGCTTTGGGTACAACTGAACTCCCCAGGGGAGCCTTTATGCAGCCCCACATGCAACTGGACCCTCCGGGTTCACTCTTTCACCGCAAGCCTAAATATAGCCCTAGCACGCCTGGCAGTCGACTGAAAGCTCGGGCCACAGAAAATGTGTTACGAGCCCCATTCGCCCATCCAAAAGTGCCCCCAAAGGAAGGCTTTGGGTACATCTGAACTCCCCAGGGGAGCCTTTACGCAGCCCCACATGCAACTGGACCCTCCATGTTCGCTCTTTACAGCAACCCTAAATATAACCCAGCCAGCATGGCAGAAGACTGAAAACTCGGGCCCCAGAAAACGTGCTACAAGCCCCTTTCGCCCATCCAAAAGTGCCCCCAAAGGAAGGCTTTGGTAAAAGTGAACTCCCCAGGGGAGCCTTTATGCAGCCCCACATGCAACTGGACCCTCCTTGTTCACTGTTTACGAGCAACCCTAAATATACCCCTAGCCACCATGGCAGAAGACTGAAAACTCGGGCTCCAGAAAATGCGTTTCAAGCCCCATTCGCCCATCCAGAAGTGCCCCCAAAGGAAGGCTTTGGGTACAAGTGAACTCCCCAGAGGAGCCTTTATGCAGCCCCACATGCAACTGGACCCTCCGCGTTCACTCTTTCACCGCAAGCCTAAATATAGCCCTCGGCGCAATGGGAGAAGACTGAAAAAGCGGGCCTCAGAAAACGCATTGCGATTCCCCTTGGACCATCCCAAAGTGCCCCCAAAGGAAGGCTTTGGGTACAGCTGAACTCCCCAGGGGAGCCTTAACGCAGCCCCACATGCAACTGGACCCTCCGTATTCGCTCTTTCACAGCAACCCTAAATATACCCCTGGCCCGCCTGGCACTCGACTGAAAACTCGGGCCCCAGAAAATGCGTTTAAAGCCCCATTCGCCCATCCAAAATTGCCCCCAGAGGAAGGCTTTGGGTACAACTGAACTCCCCAGGGGAGCCTTTACGCAGCCCTACGTGCAACTGGACCCTCCTTGTTCACTGTTTACGAGCAACCCTAAATATACCCCTAGCCACCATGGCAGAAGACTGAAAACTCGGGCTCCAGAAAATGCGTTTCAAGCCCCATTCACCCATCCAGAAGTGCCCCCAAAGGAAGGCTTTGGGTACAACTGAACTCCCCAGGGGAGCCTTTATGCAGCCCCACATGCAACTGGACCCTCCGGGTTCACTCTTTCACCGCAAGCCTAAATATAGCCCTAGCACGCCTGGCAGTCGACTGAAAGCTCGGGCCACAGAAAATGTGTTACGAGCCCCATTCGCCCATCCAAAAGTGCCCCCAAAGGAAGGCTTTGGGTAAAAGTGAACTCCCCAGGGGAGCCTTTACGCAGCCCCACATGCAACTGGACCCTCCATGTTCGCTCTTTACAGCAACCCTAAATATAACCCAGCCAGCATGGCAGAAGACTGAAAACTCGGGCCCCAGAAAACGTGCTACAAGCCCCTTTCGCCCATCCAGAAGTGCCCCCAAAGGAAGGCTTTGGTAAAAGTGAACTCCCCAGGGGAGCCTTTATGCAGCCCCACATGCAACTGGACCCTCCGGGTTCACTCTTTCACCGCAAGCCTAAATATAGCCCTAGCACGCCTGGCAGTCGACTGAAAGATCGGGCCACAAAAAATGTGTTACGAGCCCCATTTGCCCATCCAAAAGTGCCCCCAAAGGAAGGCTTTGGGTACAAGTGAACTCCCCAGGGGAGCCTTTACGCAGCCCCACATGCAACTGGACCCTCCGTGTTCGCTCTTTACAGCAACCCTAAATATAACCCTAGCCAGCATGGCAGAAGACTGAAAACTCGGGCCACAGAAAAAGCGTTTCAAGCCCCTTTCGCCCATCCAGAAGTGCCCCCAAAGGAAGGCTTTGGGTACAAGTGAACTCCCCAGGGGAGCCTTTATGCAGCCCCACATGCAACTGGACCCTCCGTATTCGCTCTTTCACAGCAACCCTAAATATAACCCTGGCCCGCATGGCAGACGACTGAAAAATCGGGCCCCAGAAAACGTGCTACAAGCCCCATTTGACAATCCAAAAGTGCCCCCAGAGGAAGGCTTTGGGTACAACTGAACTCCCCAGGGGAGCCTTTATGCAGGCCCATAAGCAACTTGACCCCCCGTGTTCGCTGTCTACAAGCAACCCTAAATATAACACTAGCCAGCATGACAGAAAACAGAAAACTCGGGCCACAGAAAAAGCGTTTCAAGCCCCATTCACCCATCCAGAAGTGCCCCCAAAGGAAGGCTTTGGGTACAACTGAACTCCCCAGGGGAGCCTTTATGCAGCCCCATACGCAACTGGACCCTCCGGGTTCACTCTTTCACAGCAACCCTAAATATAACCCTGGCCCGCCTGGCAGTCGACTGAAAACTCGGGCCCCAGAAAATGCGTTAAAAGCCTAATTCGCCCATCCAAAAGTGCCCCCAGAGGAAGGCTTTGGGTACAAGTGAACACCCCAGGGGAGCCTTTACGCAGCCCCACATGCAACTGGACCCTCCTTGTTCACTGTTTACGAGCAACCCTATATATACCCCTAGCCACCATGGCAGAAGACTGAAAACTCGGGATCCATAAAATGCGTTTCAAGCCCCATTCACCCATCCAAAAGTGCCCCCAGAGGAAGGCTTTGGGTACAACTGAACTCCCCAGGGGAGCCTTTATGCAGGCCCATACGCAACTGGACCCCCCGTGTTCACTGTTTACAAGCAACCCTAAATATAACACTAGCCAGCATGGCAGAAGACTGAAAACTCGGGCCACAGAAAAAGCGTTTCAAGCCCCTTTTGCCCATCCAGAAGTGCCCCCAAAGGAAGGCTTTGGGTACAACTGAACTCCCCAGGGGAGCCTTTATGGAGCCCCACATGCAACTGGACCCTCCGGGTTCACTCTTTCACAGCAACCCTAAATATAGCCCTGGCCCGCCTGGCAGTCGACTGAAAACTCGGGCCCCAGAAAATGCGTGAAAAGCCTAATACGCCCATCCAAAAGTGCCCCCAGAGGAAGGCTTTGGGTACAACTGAACTCCCCAGGGGAGCCTTTACGCAGCCCCACATGCAACTGGACCCTCCGCGTTCACTGTTTACGAGCAACCCTATATATACCCCTAGCCACCATGGCAGAAGACTGAAAACTCGGGATCCATAAAATGCGTTTCAAGCCCCATTCACCCATCCAAAAGTGCCCCCAGAGGAAGGCTTTGGGTACAACTGAACTCCCCAGGGGAGCCTTTATGCAGGCCCATACGCAACTGGACCCCCCGTGTTCACTGTTTACAAGCAACCCTAAATATAACACTAGCCAGCATGGCAGAAGACTGAAAACTCGGGCCACAGAAAAAGCGTTTCAAGCCCCATTCACCCATCCAGAAGTGCCCCCAAAGGAAGGCTTTGGGTACAACTGAACTCCCCAGGGGAGCCTTTATGGAGCCCCACATGCAACTGGACCCTCCGGGTTCACTCTTTCACAGCAACCCTAAATATAGCCCTGGCCCGCCTGGCAGTCGACTGAAAACTCGGGCCCCAGAAAATGCGTGAAAAGCCTAATACGCCCATCCAAAAGTGCCCCCAGAGGAAGGCTTTGGGTACAACTGAACTCCCCAGGGGAGCCTTTATGCAGGCCCATACGCAACTGGACCCTCCGGGTTCACTCTTTCACAGCAACCCTAAATATAGCCCTGGCCCGCCTGGCAGTCGACTGAAAACTCGGGCCCCAGAAAACGTGCTACAAGCCCCATTTGACCATCCAAAAGTGCCCCCAGAGGAAGGCTTTGGGTACAACTGAACTCCCCAGGGGAGCCTTTATGCAGGCCCATACGCAACTGGACCCCCCGTGTTCACTGTTTACAAGCAACCCTAAATATAACACTAGCCAGCATGGCAGAAAACTGAAAACTCGGGCCACAGAAAAAGCGTTTCAAGCCCCATTCACCCATCCAGAAGTGCCCCCAAAGGAAGGCTTTGGGTACAACTGAACTCCCCAGGGGAGCCTTTATGCAGCCCCACATGCAACTGGACCCTCCGGGTTCACTCTTTCACAGCAACCCTAAATATAGCCCTAGCCACCATGGCAGAAGACTGAAAACTCGGGCTCCAGAAAATGCGTTTCAAGCCCCATTCACCCATGAAGAAGTGCCCCCAAAGGAAGGCTTTGGGTACAACTGAACTCCCCACGGGAGCCTTTATGCAGCCCCACATGCAACTGGACCCTCCGGGTTCACTCTTTCACCGCAAGCCTAAATATAACCCTGGCCCGCATGGCAGACGACTGAAAAATCGGGCCACAGAAAACGTGCTACAAGCCCCATTTGACCATCCAAAAGTGCCCCCAAAGGAAGGCTTTGGGTACAACTGAACTCCCCAGGGGAGCCTTAATGCAGGCCCATACGCAACTGGACCCCCCGTGTTCGCTGTTTACAAGCAACCCTAAATATAACACTAGCCAGCATGACAGAAAACTGAAAACTCGGGCCACAGAAAAAGCGTTTCAAGCCCCTTTCGCCCATCCAGAAGTGCCCCCAAAGGAAGGCTTTGGGTACAACTGAACTCCCCAGGGGAGCCTTTATGCAGCCCCACATGCAACTGGACCCTCCTTGTTCACTGTTTACGAGCAACCCTAAATATACCCCTAGCCACCATGGCAGAAGACTGAAAACTCGGGCTCCAGAAAAACCGTTTCAAGCCCCATTCACCCATCCAGAAGTGCCCCCAAAGGAAAGCTTTGGGTACAACTGAACTCCCCAGAGGAGCCTTTATGCAGCCCCACATGCAACTGGACCCTCCGGGTTCACTCTTTCACCGCAAGCCTCAATATAGCCCTCGGTGCAATGGGAGAAGACTGAAAAAGCGTGCCTCAGAAAACGCATTTCAATTCCCCTTGGACCATCCAAAAGTGCCCCCAAAGGAAGGCTTTGGGTACAACTGAACTCCCCAGGGGAGCCTTTACGCAGCCCCACATGCAACTGGACCCTCCGGGTTCACTGTTTACGAGCAACCCTATATATACCCCTAGCCACCATGGCAGAAGACTGAAAACTCGGGCTCCATAAAATGCGTTTCAAGCCCCATTCACCCATCCAAAAGTGCCCCCAGAGGAAGGCTTTGGGTACAAGTGAACTCCCCAGGGGAGCCTTTATGCAGGCCCATACGCAACTGGACCCTCCGGGTTCGCTCTTTACAGCAACCCTAAATATAACACTAGCCAGCATGGCAGAAGACTGAAAACTCGGGCCACAGAAAAAGCGTTTCAAGCCCCTTTCGCACATCCAGAAGTGCCCCCAAAGGAAGGCTTTGGGTACAAGTAAACACCCCAGGGGAGCCTTTATGCAGCCCCACATGCAACTGGACCCTCCGTATTCGCTCTTTCACAGCAACCCTAAATATAACCCTGGCCCGCATGGCAGACGACTGAAAAATCGGGCCCCAGAAAACCTGCTACAAGCGCCATTCGCCCATCTAGAAGTGCCCCCAAAGGAAGGCTTTGGGTACAACTGAACTCCCCAGGGGAGCCTTTATGCAGGCCCATACGCAACTGGACCCGCCGTGTTCGCTGTTTACAAGCAACCCTAAATATAACACTAGCCAGCATGGCAGAAAACAGAAAACTCGGGCCACAGAAAAAGCGTTTCAAGCCCCATTCACACATCCAGAAGTGCCCCCAGAGGAAGGCTTTGGGTACATCTGAACTCCCCAGGGGAGCCTTTATGCAGCCCCACATGCAACTGGACCCTCCGGGTTCACTCTTTCACAGCAACCCTAAATATAGCCCTAGCACGCCTGAGAGTCGACTGAAAGCTCGGGTCACAGAAAATGTGTTACGAGCCCCATTCGCCCATCCAAAAGTGCCCCCAAAGGAAGGCTTTGGGTACATCTGAACTCCCCAGGGGAGCCTTTACGCAGCCCCACATGCAACTGGACCCTCCGTGTTCGCTCTTTACAGCAACCCTAAATATAACCCTAGCCACCATGGCAGAAGACTGAAAACTCGGGCCACAGAAAACGTGCTACAAGCCCCATTCGCCCATCCAAAAGTGCCCCCAAAGGAAGGCTTTGGGTACAACTGAACTCCCCAGGGGAGCCTTTATGCAGCCCCACATGCAACTGGACCCTCCGGGTTCACTCTTTCACCGCAAGCCTAAATATAGCCCTCGGCACAATGGGAGAAGACTGAAAAAGCGGGCCTCAGAAAAAGCATTGCGATTCCCCTTGGACCATCCCAAAGTGCCCCCAAAGGAAGGCTTTGGGTACACCTGGACTCCCCAGGGGAGCCTTTATGCAGCCCCACATGCAACTGGGCCCTCCGTATTCGCTCTTTCACAGCAACCCTAAATATAGCCCTGGCCCGCCTGGCAGTCGACTGAAAACTCGGGCCCCAGAAAACGCGTTCAATCCCCTTTCGCCCATCCAGAAGTGCCCCCAAAGGAAGGCTTTGGGTACAAGTGAACTCCCCAGGGGAGCCTTTATGCAGCCCCACATGCAACTGGACCCTCCGTGTTCGCTCTTTACAGCAACCCTAAATATAGCCCTGGCCCGCCTGGAAGACGACTGAAAACTCGGGCCCCAGAAAACGCGTTCAATCCCCTTTCGCCCATCCAGAAGTGCCCCCAAAGGAAGGCTTTGGGTACAAGTGAACTCCCCAGGGGAGCCTTTATGCAGCCCCACATGCAACTGGACCCTCCGTGTTCGCTCTTTACAGCAACCCTAAATATAGCCCTGGCCCGCCTGGAAGACGACTGAAAAATCGGGCCCCAGAAAACGTGCTACAAGCCCCATTTGACCATCCAAAAGTGCCCCCAGAGGAAGGCTTTGGGTACAACTGAACTCCCCAGGGGAGCCTTTACGCAGCCCCACATGCAACTGGACCCTCCGTGTTCGCTCTTTACAGCAACCCTAAATATAGCCCTGGCCCGCCTGGCAGTCGACTGAAAACTCGGGCCCCAGAAAATGCGTTAAAAGCCTAATTCACCCATCCAAAAGTGCCCCCAAAGGAAGGCTTTGGGTACAACTGAACTCCCCAGGGGAGCCTTAACGCAGCCCCACATGCAACTGGACCCTCCGTGTTCGCTCTTTCACAGCAACCCTAAATATAACCCTGGCCCGCATGGCAGACGACTGAAAAATCGGGCCCCAGAAAACGTGCTACAAGCCCCATTTGACCATCCAAAAGTGCCCCCAGAGGAAGGCTTTGGGTACAACTGAACTCCCCAGGGGAGCCTTTATGCAGCCCCACATGCAACTGGACCCGCCTTGTTCACTATTTACGAGCAACCCTAAATATACCCCTAGCCACCATGGCAGAAGACTGAAAACTCGGGCTCCATAAAATGCGTTTCAAGCCCCATTCACCCATCCAGAAGTGCCCCCAAAGGAAGGCTTTGGGTACAACTGAACTCCCCAGGGGAGCCTTTATGCAGCCCCACATGCAACTGGACCCTCCGGGTTCACTCTTTCACCGCAAGCCTAAATATATCCCTAGCACGCCTGGCAGTCGACTGAAACCTCGGGCCACAGAAAATGTGTCACGAGCCCCATTTGCCCATCCAAAAGTGCCCCCAAAGGAAGGCTTTGGGTACATCTGAACTCCCCAGGGGAGCCTTTACGCAGCCCCACATGCAACTGGACCCTCCGTGTTCGCTCTTTACAGCAACCCTAAATATAACCCTAGCCAGCATGGCAGAAGACTGAAAGCTCGGGCCCCAGAAAACGTGCTACAAGCCCCATTTCACCATCCAAAAGTGCCCCCAAAGGAAGGCTTTGGGTACATCTGAACTCCCCAGGGGAGCCTTAACGCAGCCCCACATGCAACTGGACCCTCCTTGTTCACTGTTTACGAGCAACCCTAAATATACCCCTAGCCAGCATGGCAGAAGACTGAAAACTCGGGCTCCAGAAAATGCGTTTCAAGCCCCATTCACCCATCCAGAAGTGCCCCGAAAGGAAGGCTTTGGGTACAACTGAACTCCCCACGGGAGCCTTTATGCAGCCCCACATGCAACTGGACCCTCCGTATTCGCTCTTTCACAGCAACCCTAAATATAACCCTGGCCCGCATGGCAGACGACTGAAAAATCGGGCTCCAGAAAACGTGCTACAAGCCCAATTTGACCATCCAAAAGTGCCCCCAAAGGAAGGCTTTGGGTACAACTGAACTCCCCAGAGGAGCCTTTATGCAGCCCCACATGCAACTGGACCCTCCGGGTTCACTCTTTCACCGCAAGCCTAAATATAGCCCTCGGCACAATGGGAGAAGACTGAAAAAGCGGGCCTCAGAAAAAGCATTGCGATTCCCCTTGGACCATCCCAAAGTGCCCCCAAAGGAAGGCTTTGGGTACACCTGGACTCCCCAGGGGAGCCTTTATGCAGCCCCACATGCAACTGGACCCTCCGTATTCGCTCTTTCACAGCAACCCTAAATATAGCCAGGCCCGCCTGGAAGTCGACTGAAAACTCGGGCCCCAGAAAACGCGTTTCAATCCCCTTTCGCCCATCCAGAAGTGCCCCCAAAGGAAGGCTTTGGGTACAAGTGAACTCCCCAGGGGAGCCTTTATGCAGCCCTACATGCAACTGGACCCTCCGGGTTCACTCTTTCACAGCAACCCTAAATATAGCCCTGGCCCGCCTGGCAGTCGACTGAAAACTCGGGCCCCAAAAAATGCGTTAAAAGCCTAGTTCACCCATCCAAAAGTGCCCCCAGAGGAAGGCTTTGGGTACAACTGAACTCCCCAGGGGAGCCTTAACGCAGCCCCACATGCAACTGGACCCTCCTTGTTCACTATTTACGAGCAACCCTAAATATACCCCTAGCCACCATGGCAGAAGACTGAAAACTCGGGCTCCAGAAAATGCGTTTCAAGACCCATTCACCCATCCAGAAGTGCCCCCAAAGGAAGGCTTTGGGTACAACTGAACTCCCCAGGGGAGCCTTTATGCAGCCCCACATGCAACTGGACCCTCCGGGTTCACTCTTTCACCGCAAGCCTAAATATAGCCCTAGCACGACTGGCAGTAGACTGAAACCTCGGGCCACAGAAAATGAGTCACGAGCCCCATTTGCCCATCCAAAAGTGCCCCCAAAGGAAGGCTTTGGGTACATCTGAACTCCCCAGGGGAGCCTTTACGCAGCCCCACATGCAACTGGACCCTCCGTGTTTGCTCTTTACAGCAACCCTAAATATAACCCTAGCCAGCATGGCAGAAGACTGAAAGCTCGGGCCCCAGAAAACGTGCTACAAGCCCCATTTGACCATCCAAAAGTGCCCCCAGAGGAAGGCTTTGGGTACAACTGAACTCCCCAGAGGAGCCTTTATGCAGCCCCACATGCAACTGGACCCTCCGCGTTCACTCTTTCACCGCAAGCCTAAATATAGCCCTCGGCGCAATGGGAGAAGACTGAAAAAGCGGGCCTCAGAAAACGCATTGCGATTCCCATTTGGACCATCCCAAAGTGCCCCCAAAGGAAGGCTTTGGGTACAACTGGACTCCCCAGGGGAGCCTTAACGCAGCCCCACATGCAACTGGGCCCTCCGTATTCGCTCTTTCACAGCAACCCTAAATATAGCCCTGGCCCGCCTGGCAGTCGACTGAAAACTCGGGCCCCAGAAAACGCGTTTCAAGCCCCATTCGCCCATCCAAAAGTGCCCCCAGAGGAAGGCTTTGGGTACAACTGAACTCCCCAGGGGAGCCTTTACGCAGCCCCACATGCAACTGGACCCTCCTTGTTCACTGTTTACGAGCAACCCTAAATATACCCCTAGCCACCATGGCAGAAGACTGAAAACTCGGGCTCCAGAAAATGCGTTTCAAGCCCCATTCACCCATCCAGAAGTGCCCCGAAAGGAAGGCTTTGGGTACAACTGAACTCCCCAGGGGAGCCTTTATGCAGCCCCACATGCAACTGGACCCTCCGGGTTCACTCTTTCACCGCAAGGCTAAATATAGCCCTAGCACGCCTGGCAGTCGACTGAAAGCTCGGGCCACAGGAAATGTGTTACGAGCCCCATTCGCCCATCCAGAAGTGCCCCCAAAGGAAGGCTTTGGGTACAACTGAACTCCCCAGGGGAGCCTTTATGCAGGCCCATACGCAACTGGACCCGCCGTGTTCGCTGTTTACAAGCAACCCTAAATATAACACTAGACAGCATGACAGAAAACCGAAAACTCGGGCCACAGAAAAAGCGTTTCAAGCCCCATTCACCCATCCAGAAGTGCCCCCAAAGGAAGGCTTTGGGTACAAGTGAACTCCCCAGGGGAGCCTTTATGCAGCCCCACATGCAACTGGACCCTCCGGGTTCACTCTTTCACAGCAACCCTAAATATAGCCCTGGCCCTCCTGGCAGTCGACTGAAAACTCGGGCCCCAGAAAATGCGTTAAAAGCCAAATTCGCCCATCCAAAAGTGCCCCCAGAGGAAGGCTTTGGGTACAACTGAACTCCCCAGGGGAGCCTTAACGCAGCCCCACATGCAACTGGACCCTTCGGTTTCACTCTTTCACAGCAACCCTAAATATAGCCCTGGCCCGCCTGGCAGTCAACTGAAAACTCGGGCCCCAGAAAATGCGTTAAAAGCCTAATTCGCCCATCCAAAAGTGCCCCCAGAGGAAGGCATTGGGTACAACTGAACTCCCCAGGGGAGCCTTTACGCAGCCCCACATGCAACTGGACCCTCCTTGTTCACTGTTTACGAGCAACCCTAAATATACCCCAAGCCACCATGGCAGAAGACTGAAAACTCGGGCTCCATAAAATGCGTTTCAAGCCCCATTCACCCATCCAAAAGTGCCCCCAGAGGAAGGCTTCGGGTACAACTGAACTCCCCAGGGGAGCCTTTATGCAGGCCCATACGCAACTGGACCCCCCTTGTTCGCTGTTTACAAGCAACCCTAAATATAAAACTAGCCAGCATGGCAGAAAACTGAAAACTCGGGCCACAGAAAAAGCGTTTCAAGCCCCATTCACCCATCCAGAAGTGCCCCCAAAGGAAGGCTTTGGGTACAAGTGAACTCCCCAGGGGAGCTTTTATGCAGCCCCACATGCAACTGGACCCTCCGGGTTCACTCTTTCACAGCAACCCTAAATATAACCCTGGCCCGCCTGGCAGTCGACTGAAAACTCGGGCCCCAGTAAACGCGTTTCAAGCCCCATTCGCCCATCCAAAAGTGCCCCCAGAGGAAGGCTTTGGGTACAAGTGAACTACCCAGGGGATCCTTTATGCAGGCCCATACGCAACTGGACCCTCCGCGTTCGCTGTTTACAAGCAACCCTAAATATATCACTAGCCAGCATGGCAGAAAACTGAAAACTCGAGCCACAGAAAAAGCGTTTCAAGCCCCATTCACCCATCCAAAAGTGCCCCCAGTGGAAGGCTTTGGGTACAACTGAACTCCCCAGGGGAGCCTTTACGCAGCCCCACATGCAACTGGACCCTCCTTGTTCACTGTTTACGAGCAACCCTAAATATACCCCTAGCCACCATGGCAGAAGACTGAAAACTCGGGCTCCATAAAATGCGTTTCAAGCCCCATTCACCCATCCAGAAGTGCCCCCAAAGGAAGGCTTTGGGTACAACTGAACTCCCCAGGGGAGACTTTATGCAGCCCCAGATGCAACTGGACCCTCCTTGTTCACTGTTTACGAGCAACCCTAAATATACCCCTAGCCACCATGGCAGAAGACTGAAAACTCGGGCTCCATAAAATGCGTTTCAAGCCCCATTCACCCATCCAGAAGTGCCCCCAAAGGAAGGCTTTGGGTACAACTGAACTCCCCACGGGAGCCTTTATGCAGCCCCACATGCAACTGGACCCTCCGTATTCGCTCTTTCACAGCAACCCTAAATATAACCCTGGCCCGCATGGCAGACGACTGAAAAATCGGGCTCCAGAAAACGTGCTACAAGCCCCATTTGACCATCCAAAAGTGCCCCCAAAGGAAGTCTTTGGGTACAACTGAACTCCCCAGAGGAGCCTTTATGCAGCCCCACATGCAACTGGACCCTCCGGGTTCACTCTTTCACCGCAAGCCTAAATATAGCCCTCGGCGCAATGGGAGAAGACTGAAAAAGCGGGCCTCAGAAAACGCATTGCGATTCCCCTTGGACCATCCCAAAGTGCCCCCAAAGGAAGGCTTTGGGTACACCTGGACTCCCCAGGGGAGCCTTTATGCAGCCCCACATGCAACTGGGCCCTCCGTATTCGCTCTTTCACAGCAACCCTAAATATAGCCCTGGCCCGCCTGGCAGTCGACTGAAAACTCGGGCCACAGAAAACGCGTTTCAAGCCCTATTCGCCCATCCAAAAGTGCCCCCAGAGGAAGGCTTTGGGTACAACTGAACTCCCCAGGGGAGCCTTAACGCAGCCCCGCATGCAACTGGACCCTCCGGGTTCACTCTTTCATCGCAAGCCTAAATATAACCCTCGGCGCAATGGGAGAAGACTGAAAACTCGGGCCACAGAAAATGTGTTACGATCCCCATTCGCCCATCCAAAAGTGCCCCCAAAGGAAGGCTTTGGGTACAACTGAACTCCCCAGGGGAGCCTTAACGCAGCCCCACATGCAACTGGACCCTCCTTGTTCACTGTTTACGAGCAACCCTAAATATACCCCAAGCCACCATGGCAGAAGACTGAAAACTCGGGCCACAGAAAAAGCGTTTCAAGCCCCATTCACCCATCCAGAAGTGCCCCGAAAGGAAGGCTTTGGGTACATCTGAACTCCCCAGGGGAGCCTTTATGCAGCCCCACATGCAACTGGACCCTCCGTATTCGCTCTTTCACAGCAACCCTAAATATAACCCTGGCCCGCATGGCAGACGACTGAAAAATCGGGCTCCAGAAAACGTGCTACAAGCCCAATTTGACCATCCAAAAGTGCCCCCAAAGGAAGGCTTTGGGTACAAGTGAACTCCCCAGAGGAGCCTTTATGCAGCCCCACATGCAACTGGACCCTCCGCGTTCACTCTTTCACCGCAAGCCTAAATATAGCCCTCGGCGCAATGGGAGAAGACTGAAAAAGCGGGCCTCAGAAAACGCATTGCGATTCCCCTTGGACCATCCCAAAGTGCCCCCAAAGGAAGGCTTTGGGTACACCTGGACTCCCCAGGGGAGCCTTTATGCAGCCCCACATGCAACTGGGCCCTCCGTATTCGCTCTTTCACAGCAACCCTAAATATAGCCCTGGCCCGCCTGGCAGTCGACTGAAAACTCGGGCCCCAGAAAACGCGTTCAATCCCCTTTCGCCCATCCAGAAGTGCCCCCAAAGGAAGGCTTTGGGTACAAGTGAACTCCCCAGGGGAGCCTTTATGCAGCCCCACATGCAACTGGACCCTCCGTGTTCGCTCTTTACAGCAACCCTAAATATAGCCCTGGCCCGCCTGGCAGACGACTGAAAAATCGGGCCCCAGAAAACGTGCTACAAGCCCCATTTGACCATCCAAAAGTGCCCCCAGAGGAAGGCTTTGGGTACAACTGAACTCCCCAGGGGAGCCTTTACGCAGCCCCACATGCAACTGGACCCTCCTTGTTCACTGTTTACGAGCAACCCTAAATATACCCCTAGCCACCATGGCAGAAGACTGAAAACTCGGGCTCCAGAAAATGCGTTTCAAGCCCCATTCACCCATCCAGAAGTGCCCCCAAAGGAAGGCTTCGGGTACAACTGAACTCCCCAGGGGAGCCTTTATGCAGCCCCACATGCAACTGGACCCTCCGGGTTCACTCTTTCACCGCAAGGCTAAATATAGCCCTAGCACGCCTGGCAGTCGACTGAAAGCTCGGGCCACAGAAAATGTGTTACGAGCCCCATTCGCCCATCCAGAAGGGCCCCCAAAGGAAGGCTTTGGGTACAACTGAACTCCCCAGGGGAGCCTTTACGCAGCCCCACATGCAACTGGACCCTCCGTGTTCGCTCTTTACAGCAACCCTAAATATAACACTAGCCAGCATGGCAGAAGACTGAAAACTCGGGCCACAGAAAAAGCGTTTCAAGCCCCTTTCGCCCATCCAGAAGTGCCCCCAAAGGAAGGCTTTGGGTACAACTGAACTCCCCAGGGGAGCCTTTATGCAGCCCCACATGCAACTGGACCCTCCATATTCGCTCTTTCACTGCAACCCTAAATATAACCCTGGCCCGCATGGCAGACGAATGAAAAATCGGGCCCCAGAAAACGTGCTACAAGCCCCATTCGACCATCCAAAAGTGCCCCCAAAGGAAGGCTTTGGGTACAACTGAACTCCCCAGGGGAGCCTTTATGCAGGCCCATACGCAACTGGACCCGCCGTGTTCGCTGTTTACAAGCAACCCTAAATATAACACTAGCCAGCATGACAGAAAACCGAAAACTCGGGCCACAGAAAAAGCGTTTCAAGCCCCATTCACCCATCCAGAAGTGCCCCCAAAGGAAGGCTTTGGGTACAAGTGAACTCCCCAGGGGAGCCTTTATGCAGCCCCACATGCAACTGGACCCTCCGGGTTCACTCTTTCACAGCAACCCTAAATATAGCCCTGGCCCTCCTGGCAGTCGACTGAAAACTCGGGCCCCAGAAAATGCGTTAAAAGCCAAATTCGCCCATCCAAAAGTGCCCCCAGAGGAAGGCTTTGGGTACAACTGAACTCCCCAGGGGAGCCTTAACGCAGCCCCACATGCAACTGGACCCTTCGGTTTCACTCTTTCACAGCAACCCTAAATATAGCCCTGGCCCGCCTGGCAGTCGACTGAAAACTCGGGCCCCAGAAAATGCGTTAAAAGCCTAATTCGCCCATCCAAAAGTGCCCCCAGAGGAAGGCATTGGGTACAACTGAACTCCCCAGGGGAGCCTTTACGCAGCCCCACATGCAACTGGACCCTCCTTGTTCACTGTTTACGAGCAACCCTAAATATACCCCAAGCCACCATGGCAGAAGACTGAAAACTCGGGCTCCATAAAATGCGTTTCAAGCCCCATTCACCCATCCAAAAGTGCCCCCAGAGGAAGGCTTCGGGTACAACTGAACTCCCCAGGGGAGCCTTTATGCAGGCCCATACGCAACTGGACCCCCCTTGTTCGCTGTTTACAAGCAACCCTAAATATAAAACTAGCCAGCATGGCAGAAAACTGAAAACTCGGGCCACAGAAAAAGCGTTTCAAGCCCCATTCACCCATCCAGAAGTGCCCCCAAAGGAAGGCTTTGGGTACAAGTGAACTCCCCAGGGGAGCTTTTATGCAGCCCCACATGCAACTGGACCCTCCGGGTTCACTCTTTCACAGCAACCCTAAATATAACCCTGGCCCGCCTGGCAGTCGACTGAAAACTCGGGCCCCAGTAAACGCGTTTCAAGCCCCATTCGCCCATCCAAAAGTGCCCCCAGAGGAAGGCTTTGGGTACAAGTGAACTACCCAGGGGATCCTTTATGCAGGCCCATACGCAACTGGACCCTCCGCGTTCGCTGTTTACAAGCAACCCTAAATATATCACTAGCCAGCATGGCAGAAAACTGAAAACTCGAGCCACAGAAAAAGCGTTTCAAGCCCCATTCACCCATCCAAAAGTGCCCCCAGTGGAAGGCTTTGGGTACAACTGAACTCCCCAGGGGAGCCTTTACGCAGCCCCACATGCAACTGGACCCTCCTTGTTCACTGTTTACGAGCAACCCTAAATATACCCCTAGCCACCATGGCAGAAGACTGAAAACTCGGGCTCCATAAAATGCGTTTCAAGCCCCATTCACCCATCCAGAAGTGCCCCCAAAGGAAGGCTTTGGGTACAACTGAACTCCCCACGGGAGCCTTTATGCAGCCCCACATGCAACTGGACCCTCCGTATTCGCTCTTTCACAGCAACCCTAAATATAACCCTGGCCCGCATGGCAGACGACTGAAAAATCGGGCTCCAGAAAACGTGCTACAAGCCCCATTTGACCATCCAAAAGTGCCCCCAAAGGAAGTCTTTGGGTACAACTGAACTCCCCAGAGGAGCCTTTATGCAGCCCCACATGCAACTGGACCCTCCGGGTTCACTCTTTCACCGCAAGCCTAAATATAGCCCTCGGCGCAATGGGAGAAGACTGAAAAAGCGGGCCTCAGAAAACGCATTGCGATTCCCCTTGGACCATCCCAAAGTGCCCCCAAAGGAAGGCTTTGGGTACACCTGGACTCCCCAGGGGAGCCTTTATGCAGCCCCACATGCAACTGGGCCCTCCGTATTCGCTCTTTCACAGCAACCCTAAATATAGCCCTGGTCCGCCTGGCAGTCGACTGAAAACTCGGGCCACAGAAAACGCGTTTCAAGCCCTATTCGCCCATCCAAAAGTGCCCCCAGAGGAAGGCTTTGGGTACAACTGAACTCCCCAGGGGAGCCTTTACGCAGCCCCGCATGCAACTGGACCCTCCGGGTTCACTCTTTCATCGCAAGCCTAAATATAACCCTCGGCGCAATGGGAGAAGACTGAAAACTCGGGCCACAGAAAATGTGTTACGATCCCCATTCGCCCATCCAAAAGTGCCCCCAAAGGAAGGCTTTGGGTACAACTGAACTCCCCAGGGGAGCCTTAACGCAGCCCCACATGCAACTGGACCCTCCTTGTTCACTGTTTACGAGCAACCCTAAATATACCCCAAGCCACCATGGCAGAAGACTGAAAACTCGGGCCACAGAAAAAGCGTTTCAAGCCCCATTCACCCATCCAGAAGTGCCCCGAAAGGAAGGCTTTGGGTACATCTGAACTCCCCAGGGGAGCCTTTATGCAGCCCCACATGCAACTGGACCCTCCGTATTCGCTCTTTCACAGCAACCCTAAATATAACCCTGGCCCGCATGGCAGACGACTGAAAAATCGGGCTCCAGAAAACGTGCTACAAGCCCAATTTGACCATCCAAAAGTGCCCCCAAAGGAAGGCTTTGGGTACAAGTGAACTCCCCAGAGGAGCCTTTATGCAGCCCCACATGCAACTGGACCCTCCGCGTTCACTCTTTCACCGCAAGCCTAAATATAGCCCTCGGCGCAATGGGAGAAGACTGAAAAAGCGGGCCTCAGAAAACGCATTGCGATTCCCCTTGGACCATCCCAAAGTGCCCCCAAAGGAAGGCTTTGGGTACACCTGGACTCCCCAGGGGAGCCTTTATGCAGCCCCACATGCAACTGGGCCCTCCGTATTCGCTCTTTCACAGCAACCCTAAATATAGCCCTGGCCCGCCTGGCAGTCGACTGAAAACTCGGGCCCCAGAAAACGCGTTCAATCCCCTTTCGCCCATCCAGAAGTGCCCCCAAAGGAAGGCTTTGGGTACAAGTGAACTCCCCAGGGGAGCCTTTATGCAGCCCCACATGCAACTGGACCCTCCGTGTTCGCTCTTTACAGCAACCCTAAATATAGCCCTGGCCCGCCTGGCAGACGACTGAAAAATCGGGCCCCAGAAAACGTGCTACAAGCCCCATTTGACCATCCAAAAGTGCCCCCAGAGGAAGGCTTTGGGTACAACTGAACTCCCCAGGGGAGCCTTTATGCAGCCCCACATGCAACTGGACCCTCCTTGTTCACTATTTACGAGCAACCATAAATATACCCCTAGCCACCATGGCAGAAGACTGAAAACTCGGGCTCCAGAAAATGCGTTTCAAGCCCCATTCACCTATCCAGAAGTGCCCCCAAAGGAAGGCTTTGGGTACAAGTGAACTCCCCAGAGGAGCCTTTATGCAGCCCCACATGCAACTGGACCCTCCGGGTTCACTCTTTCACCGCAAGCCTAAATATAGCCCTCGGCGCAATGGGAGAAGACTGAAAAAGCGGGCCTCAGAAAACGCATTGCGATTCCCCTTTGGACCATCCAAAAGTGCCCCCAGAGGAAGGCTTTGGGTACAACTGAACTCCCCAGGGGAGCCTTAACGCAGCCCCACATGCAACTGGACCCTCCTTGTTCACTGTTTACGAGCAACCCTAAATATACCCCTAGCCACCATGGCAGAAGACTGAAAACTCGGGCTCCAGAAAATGCGTTTCAAGCCCCATTCACCCATCCAGAAGTGCCCCCAAAGGAAGGCTTTGGGTACAACTGAACTCCCCAGGGGAGCCTTTATGCAGCCCCACATGCAACTGGACCCTCCGGGTTCACTCTTTCACCGCAAGCCTAAATATAGCCCTAGCACGCCTGGCAGTCGACTGAAAGCTCGGGCCACAGAAAATGTGTTACGAGCCCCATTCGTCCATCCAAAAGTGCCCCCAAAGGAAGGCTTTGGGTACATCTGAACTCCCCAGGGGAGCCTTTACGCAGCCCCACATGCAACTGGACCCTCCGTGTTCGCTATTTACAGCAACCCTAAATATAACCCTAGCCAGCATGGCAGAAGACTGAAAACTCGGGCCACAGAAAAAGCGTTTCAAGCCCCTTTCGCCCATCCAGAAGTGCCCCCAAAGGAAGGCTTTGGGTACAACTGAACTCCCCAGGGGAGCCTTTATGCAGCCCCACATGCAACTGGACCCTCCGTATTCGCTCTTTCACAGCAACCCTAAATATAACCCTGGCCCGCCTGGCAGTCGACTGAAAACTCGGGCCCCAGAAAACGCGTTTCAAGCCCCATTCGCCCATCCAAAAGTGCCCCCAAAGGAAGGCTTTGGGTACAACTGAGCTCCCCAGGGGAGCCTTTATGCAGCCCCACATGCAACTGGACCCTCCGGGTTCACTCTTTCACCGCAAGCCTAAATATAGCCCTAGCACGCCTGGCAGTCGACAGAAAGCTCGGGCCACAGAAAATGTGTTACGAGCCCCATTCGCCCATCCAAAAGTGCCCCCAAAGGAAGGCTTTGGGTACAACTAAACGCCCCAGGGGAGCCTTTATGCAGCCCCATACGCAACTGGACCCCACGCGTTCCCTGTTTACAAGCAACCCTAAATATACCACTAGCTAGCATGGCAGAAAACTGAAAACTCGGGCCAAAAAAAAAGCGTTTCAAGTCCCTTTCGCCCATCCAGAAGTGCCCCCAAAGGAAGGCTTTGGGTACAACTGAACTCCCCAGGGGAGCCTTTATGTAGCCCCACATGCAACTGGACCCTCCTTGTTCACTGTTTACGAGCAACCCTAAATATACCCCAAGCCACCATGGCAGTCGACTGAAAACTCGGGCTCCAGAAAATGCGTTTCAAGCCCCATTCACCTATCCAGAAGTGCCCCCAAAAAAAGGCTTTGGGTACAAGTGAACTCCCCAGAGGAGCCTTTATGCAGCCCCACATGCAACTGGACCCTCCGGGTTCACTCTTTCACAGCAACCCTAAATATAGCCCTGGCCCGCCTCGCAGTCGACTGAAAACTCGGGCCCCAGTAAACGCGTTTCAAGCCCCATTCGCCCATCCAAAAGTGCCCCCAGAGGAAGGCTTTGGGTACAACTGAACTCCCAAGGGGAGCCTTAATGCAGGCCCATACGCAACTGGACCGTCCGTATTCGCTCTTTCACAGCAACCCTAAATATAACCCTGGCCCGCCTGGAACTCGACTGAAAACTCGGGCCCCAAAAAATGCGTTAAAAGCCTAATTCGCCCATCCAAAAGTGCCCCCAAAGGAAGGTTTTGGGTACAGCTGAACTCCCCAGGGGAGCCTTTACGCAGCCCCACATGCAACTGGACCCTCCTTGTTCACTGTTTACAAGCAACCCTAAATATACCCCTAGCCACCATGGCAGAAGACTGAAAACTCGGGCTCCATAAAATGCGTTTCAAGTCCCATTCACCCATCCAAAAGTGCCCCCAAAGGAAGGCTTTGGGTACAAGTGAACTCCCCAGGGGAGCCTTTATGCAGGCCCATACGCAACTGGACCCCCCGTGTTAGCTGTTTACAAGCAACCCTAAATATAACACTAGCCACCATGGCAGAAAACTGAAAACTCGAGCCAAAGAAAAAGCGTTTCAAGCCCCATTCACCCATCCAGAAGTGCCCCCAAAGGAAGGCTTTGGGTAAAAGTGAACTCCCCAGGGGAGCCTTTATGCAGCCCCACATGCAACTGGACCCTCCGCGTTCACTCTTTCACAGCAACCCTAAATATAGCCCTGGCCCGCCTGGCAGTCGACTGAAAACTCGGGCCCCAGAAAATGCGTTTTAAGCCCTATTCGCCCATCCAAAAGTTCCCCCAGAGGAAGGCTTTGGGTACAACTGAACTCCCCAGGGGAGCCTTTACGCAGCCCCGCATGCAACTGGACCCTCCGGGTTCGCTCTTTACAGCAACCCTAAATATACCCCAAGCCACCATGGCAGAAGACTGAAAACTCGGGCCACAGAAAACGCGTTTCAAGCCCTATTCGCCCATCCAAAAGTGCCCCCAAAGGAAGGCTTTGGGTACAAGTGAACTCCCCAGGGGAGCCTTTACGCAGCCCCACATGCAACTGGACCCTCCGGGTTCACTCTTTCACAGCAACCCTAAATATAGCCCTGGCCCGCCTGGCAGTCGACTGAAAACTCGGGCCCCAGAAAATGCGTTTCAAGCCCCTTTCGGCCATCCAAAAGTGCCCCCAGAGGAAGGCTTTGGGTACAACTGAACTCCCCAGGGGAGCCTTTATGCAGCCCCACATGCAACTGGACCCTCCGGGTTCACTCTTTCACCGCAAGCCTAAATATAACCCTCGGCGCAATGGGAGAAGACTGAAAACTCGGGCCACAGAAAATGTGTTACGAGCCCCGTTCGCCCATCCAAAAGTGCCCCCAAAGGAAGGCTTTGGGTACAACTGAACTCCCCAGGGGAGCCTTACCGCAGCCCCACATGCAACTGGACCCTCCTTGTTCACTGTTTACGAGCAACCCTAAATATACCCCAAGCCACCATGGCAGAAGACTGAAAACTCGGGCCACAGAAAACGCGTTTCAAGCCCTATTCGCCCATCCAGAAGTGCCCCCAAAGGAAGGCTTTGGGTACAAGTGAACTCCCCAGGGGAGCCTTTACGCAGCCCCACATGCAACTGGACCCTCCGGGTTCACTCTTTCACAGCAACCCTAAATATAGCCCTGGCCCGCCTGGCAGTCGACTGAAAACTCGGGCCCTAGAAAATGCGTTAAAAGCCTAATTCGCCCATCCAAAAGTGCCCCCAGAGGAAGGCTTTGGGTACAAGTGAACTCCCCAGGGGAGCCTTTACGCAGCCCCACATGCAACTGGACCCTCCGTGTTCACTGTTTACGAGCAACCCTATATATACCCCTAGCCACCATGGCAGAAGACTGAAAACTCGGGCTCCATAAAATGCGTTTCAAGCCCCATTCACCCATCCAGAAGTGCCCCCAAAGGAAGGCTTTGGGTACAAGTGAACTCCCCAGGGGAGCCTTTATGCAGGCCCATACGCAACTGGACCCCCCATGTTCGCTGTTTAAAAGCAACCCTAAATATACCACTAGCTAGCATGGCAGAAAACTGAAAAATCGGGCCACAGAAAAAGCGTTTCAAGCCCCATTCACCCATCCAGAAGTGCCCCCAAAGGAAGGCTTTGGGTACAACTGAACTCCCCAGGGGAGCCTTTATGCAGCCCCACATGCAACTGGACCCTCCGGGTTCACTCTTTCACAGCAACCCTAAATATAGCCCTGGCCCGCCTGGCAGTCGACTGAAAACTCGGGCCCCAGTAAACGCGTTTCAAGCCCCATTCGCCCATCCAAAAGTGCCCCCAAAGGAAGGCTTTGGGTACATCTGAACTCCCCAGGGGAGCCTTTATGCAGCCCCACATGCAACTGGACCCTCCGTGTTCGCTCTTTACAGCAACCCTAAATATTACCCTAGCCAGCATGGCAGAAGACTGAAAACTCGGGCCACAGAAAAAACGTTTCAAGCCCCTTTCGCCCATCCAGAAGTGCCCCCAAAGGAAGGCTTTGGGTACAAGTGAACTCCCCAGGGGAGCCTTTATGCAGCCCCACATGCAACTGGACCCTCCGTATTCGCTCTTTCACAGCAACCCTAAATGTAACCCTGGCCCGCATGGCAGACGACTGAAAAATCGGGCCCCAAAAACGTACTACAAGCCCTATTTGACCATCCAAAAATGCCCCCAAAGGAAGGCTTTGGGTACAACTGAACTCCCCAGGGGAGCCTTTATGCAGCCCCACATGCAACTGGACCCTCCAGGTTCACTCTTTCACCGCAAGCCTAAATATAGCCCTAGCACGCCTGGCAGTCGACTGAAAGCTCGGGCCACAGAAAATGTGTTACGAGCCCCATTCGCCCATCCAAAAGTGCCCCCAAAGGAAGGCTTTGGGTACAGCTGAACTCCCCAGGGGAGCCTTTATGCAGCCCCACATGCAACTGGACCCTCCGTATTCGCTCTTTCACAGCAACCCTAAATATAACCCTAGCCAGCATGGCAGAAGACTGAAAACTCGGGCCACAGAAAAAGCGTTTCAAGCCCCTTGCGCCCATCCAGAAGTGCCCCCAAAGGAAGGCTTTGGTACAAGTGAACTCCCCAGGGGAGCCTTTATGCAGCCCCACATGCAACTGGACCCTCCGTATTCGCTCTTTACAGCAACCCTAAATATTACCCTAGCCAGCATGGCAGAAGACTGAAAAATCGGGCCCCAGAAAACGTGCTACAAGCCCCATTCGCCCATCCAGAAGTGCCCCCAAAGGAAGGCTTTGGGTACAACTGAACTCCCCAGGGGAGCCTTTATGCAGCCCCACATGCAACTGGACCCTCCGGGTTCACTCTTTCACAGCAACCCTAAATATAACCCTAGCCACCATGGCAGACGACTGAAAAATCGGGCCCCAGAAAACGTGCTACAAGCCCCTTTCGCCCATCCAAAAGTGCCCCCAAAGGAAGGCTTTGGGTACAACTGAACTCCCCAGGGGAGCCTTAATGCAGGCCCATACGCAACTGGACCCCCCGTGTTCGCTGTTTACAAGCAACCCTAAATATAACCCTAGCCAGCATGGCAGAAAACTGAAAACTCGGGCCACAGAAAAAGCGTTTCAAGCCCCTTTCGCCCATCCAAAAGTGCCCCCAGAGGAAGGCTTTGGGTACAAGTGAACTCCCCAGGGGAGCCTTTATGCAGCCCCACATGCAACTGGACCGTCCGTATTCGCTCTTTCACAGCAACCCTAAATATAGCCCTGGTCCGCCTGGCAGTCGACTGAAAACTCGGGCCCCAAAAAAGGCGTTTCAAGCCCTATTCGCCCATCCAAAAGTGCCCCCAAAGGAAGGTTTTGGGTACAGCTGAACTCCCCAGGGGAGCCTTTACGCAGCCCCACATGCAACTGGACCCTCCTTGTTCACTGTTTACAAGCAACCCTAAATATACCCCTAGCCACCATGGCAGAAGACTGAAAACTCGGGCTCCATAAAATGCGTTTCAAGTCCCATTCACCCATCCAAAAGTGCCCCCAAAGGAAGGCTTTGGGTACAAGTGAACTCCCCAGGGGAGCCTTTATGCAGGCCCATACGCAACTGGACCCCCCGTGTTAGCTGTTTACAAGCAACCCTAAATATAACACTAGCCAGCATGGCAGAAAACTGAAAACTCGAGCCAAAGAAAAAGCGTTTCAAGCCCCATTCACCCATCCAGAAGTGCCCCCAAAGGAAGGCTTTGGGTAAAAGTGAACTCCCCAGGGGAGCCTTTATGCAGCCCCACATGCAACTGGACCCTCCGGGTTCACTCTTTCACAGCAACCCTAAATATAGCCCTGGCCCGCCTGGCAGTCGACTGAAAACTCGGGCCACAGAAAATGCGTTTTAAGCCCTATTCGCCCATCCAAAAGTGCCCCCAGAGGAAGGCTTTGGGTACAACTGAACTCCCCAGGGGAGCCTTTACGCAGCCCCGCATGCAACTGGACCCTCCGTGTTCGCTCTTTACAGCAACCCTAAATATACCCCTAGCCACCATGGCAGAAGACTGAAAACTCGGGCCACAGAAAACGCGTTTCAAGCCCTATTCGCCCATCCAAAAGTGCCCCCAAAGGAAGGCTTTGGGTACAAGTGAACTCCCCAGGGGAGCCTTTACGCAGCCCCACATGCAACTGGACCCTCCGGGTTCACTCTTTCACAGCAACCCTAAATATAGCTCTGGCCCGCCTGGCAGTCGACTGAAAACTCGGGCCCCAGAAAATGCGTTTCAAGCCCTATTCGCCCATCCAAAAGTGCCCCCAGAGGAAGGCTTTGGGTACAACTGAACTCCCCAGGGGAGCCTTTATGCAGCCCCACATGCAACTGGACCCTCCGGGTTCACTCTTTCACCGCAAGCCTAAATATAACCCTCGGCGCAATGGGAGAAGACTGAAAACTCGGACCACAGAAAATGTGTTACGAGCCCCATTCGCCCATCCAAAAGTGCCCCCAAAGGAAGGCTTTGGGTACATCTGAACTCCCCAGGGGAGCCTTTACGCAGCCCCACATGCAACTGGACCCGCCGTGTTCGCTGTTTACAAGCAACCCTAAATATAACCCTAGCCAGCATGGCAGAAGACTGAAAAATCGGGCCACAGAAAAAGCGTTTCAAGCCCTATTCGCCCATCCAGAAGTGCCCCCAAAGGAAGGCTTTGGTACAAGTGAACTCCCCAGGGGAGCCTTTATGCAGCCCCACATGCAACTGGACCGTCCGGGTTCACTCTTTCACAGCAACCCTAAATATAACCCTGGCCCGCATGGCAGACGACTGAAAAATCGGGCCCCAGAAAACGTGCTACAAGCCCCATTTGACCATCCAAAAGTGCCCCCAAAGGAAGGCTTTGGGTACAACTGAACTCCCCAGGGTAGCCTTTATGCAGGCCCATACGCAACTGGACCCGCCGTGTTCGCTGTTTACAAGCAACCCTAAATATAACCCTAGCCAGCATGGCAGAAAACTGAAAACTCGGGCCACAGAAAAAGCGTTTCAAGCCCCTTTCGCCCATCCAGAAGTGCCCCCAAAGGAAGGCTTTGGGTACAAGTGAACTCCCCAGGGGAGCCTTTATGCAGCCCTACATGCAACTGGACCCTCCGGGTTCACTCTTTCACAGCAACCCTAAATATAGCCCTGGCCCGCCAGGCAGTCGACTGAAAACTCGGGCCCCAGAAAATGCGTTAAAAGCCTAATTCGCCCATCCAAAAGTGCCCCCAGAGGAAGGCTTTGGGTACAACTGAACTCCCCAGGGGAGCCTTAACGCAGCCCCACATGCAACTGGACCCTTCGGTTTCACTCTTTCACAGTAACCCTAAATATAGCCCTGGCCCGCCTGGCAGTCGACTGAAAACTCGGGCCACAGAAAATGCGTTAAAAGCCTAATTCTCCCATCCAAAAGTGCCCCCAGAGGAAGGCTTTGGGTACAACTGAACTCCCCAGGGGAGCCTTTACGCAGCCCCACATGCAACTGGACCCTCCTTGTTCACTGTTTACGAGCAACCCTAAATATACCCCTAGCCACCATGGCAGAAGACTGAAAACTCGGGCTCCATAAAATGCGTTTCAAGCCCCATTCACCCATCCAAAAGTGCCCCCAAAGGAAGGCTTTGGGTACAACTGAACTCCCCAGGGGATCCTTTATGCAGGCCCATACGCAACCGGACCCCCCGTGTTCGCTGTTTACAAGCAACCCTAAATATAACACTAGCCAGCATGGCAGAAAACTGAAAACTCGGGCCACAGAAAAAGCTTTTCAAGCCCCATTCACCCATCCAGAAGTGCCCCCAAAGGAAGGCTTTGGGTACAAGTGAACTCCCCAGGGGAGCCTTTATGCAGCCCCACATGCAACTGGACCCTCCGGGTTCACTCTTTCACAGCAACCCTAAATATAGCCCTGGCCCGCCTGGCAGTCGACTGAAAACTCGGGCCACAGAAAATGCGTTAAAAGCCTAATTCGCCCATCCAAAAGTGCCCCCAGTGGAAGGCTTTGGGTACAACTGAACTCCCCAGGGGAGCCTTTACGCAGCCCCACATGCAACTGGACCCTCCTTGTTCACTGTTTACGAGCAACCCTAAATATACCCCTAGCCACCATGGCAGAAGACTGAAAACTCGGGCTCCCGAAAATGCGTTTCAAGCCCCATTCACCCATCCAGAAGTGCCCCCAAAGGAAGGCTTTGGGTACAAGTGAACTCCCCAGGGGAGCCTTTATGCAGCCCCACATGCAACTGGACCCTCCGGGTTCACTCTTTCACCGCAAGCCTAAATATAGCCCTAGCCAGCATGGCAGAAGACTGAAAACTCGGGCCCCAGAAAAAGCGTTTCAAGCCCCTTTCGCCCATCCAGAAGTGCCCCCAAAGGAAGGCTTTGGTACAAGTGAACTCCCCAGGGGAGCCTTTATGCAGCCCCACATGCAACTGGACCCTCCGTATTCGCTCTTTCACAGCAACCCTAAATAAATCCCTAGCCACCAGGGCAGACGACTGAAAAATCGGGCCCCAGAAAACGTGCTACAAGCCCCATTTGACCATCCAAAAGTGCCCCCAAAGGAAGGCTTTGGGTACAACTGAACTCCCCAGGGGAGCCTTAATGCAGGCCCATACGCAACTGGACCCCCCGTGTTCGCTATTTACAAGCAACCCTAAATATAACCCTAGCCAGCATGGCAGAAAACTGAAAACTCGGGCCACAGAAAAAGCGTTTCAAGCCCCTTTCGCCCATCCAAAAGTGCCCCCAGAGGAAGGCTTTGGGTACAACGGAACTCCCCAGGGGAGCCTTAACGCAGCCCCACATGCAACTGAACCCTCCGTATTCGCTCTTTCACAGCAACCCTAAATATAGCCCTGGCCCGCCTGGCAGTCGACTGAAAACTCGGGCCCTAGAAAATGCGTTAAAAGCCTAATTCGCCCATCCAAAAGTGCCCCCAGAGGAAGGCTTTGGGTACAAGTGAACTCCCCAGGGGAGCCTTTACGCAGCCCCACATGCAACTGGACCCTCCGTGTTCACTGTTTACGAGCAACCCTATATATACCCCTAGCCATCATGGCAGAAGACTGAAAACTCGGGCTCCATAAAATGCGTTTCAAGCCCCATTCACCCATCCAAAAGTGCCCCCAAAGGAAGGCTTTGGGTACAAGTGAACTCCCCAGGGGAGCCTTTATGCAGGCCCATACGCAACTGGACCCCCCGTGTTCGCTGTTTAAAAGCAACCCTAAATATACCACTAGCTAGCATGGCAGAAAACTGAAAAATCGGGCCACAGAAAAAGCGTTTCAAGCCCCATTCACCCATCCAGAAGTGCCCCCAAAGGAAGGCTTTGGGTACAAGTGAACTCCCCAGGGGAGCCTTTATGCAGCCCCACATGCAACTGCACCCTCCGGGTTCACTCTTTCACAGCAACCCTAAATATAACCCTAGCCACCATGGCAGACGACTGAAAACTCGGGCCCCAGAAAATGCGTTAAAAGCCTAATTCGCCCATCCAAAAGTGCCCCCAGTGGAAGGCTTTGGGTACAACTGAACTCCCCAGGGGAGCCTTAACGCAGCCCCACATGCAACTGGACCCTTCGGTTTCACTCTTTCACAGTAACCCTAAATATAGCCCTGGCCCGCCTGGCAGTCGACTGAAAGCTCGGGCCACAGAAAATGTGTTACGAGCCCCATTCGCCCATCCAGAAGTGCCCCCAAAGGAAGGCTTTGGGTACAAGTGAACTCCCCAGGGGAGCCTTTATGCAGCCCCACATGCAACTGGACCCTCCGTGTTCGCTCTTTACAGCAACCCTAAATATAACCCTAGCCAGCATGGCAGAAGACTGAAAACTCGGGCCACAGAAAAAACGTTTCAAGCCCCTTTCGCCCATCCAGAAGTGCCCCCAAAGGAAGGCTTTGGGTACAAGTGAACTCCCCAGGGGAGCCTTTATGCAGCCCCACATGCAACTGGACCCTCCGCATTCGCTCTTTCACAGCAACCCTAAATATAACCCTGGCCCGCATGGCAGACGACTGAAAAATCGGGCCCCAAAATCGTGGTACAAGCCCTATTTGACCATCCAAAAGTGCCCCCAAAGGAAGGCTTTGGGTACAACTGAACTCCCCAGGGGAGCCTTTATGCAGCCCCACATGCAACTGGACCCTCCGGGTTCACTCTTTCACAGCAACCCTAAATATAACCCTTGCCCGCATGGCAGACGACTGAAAAATCGGGCCCCAGAAAACGTGCTACAAGCCCCATTTGACCATCCAAAAGTGCCCCCAAAGGAAGGCTTTGGGTACAACTGAACTCCCCAGGGGAGCCTTAATGCAGGCCCATACGCAACTGGACCGTCCGTATTCGCTCTTTCACAGCAACCCGAAATATAGCCCTGGCCCGCCTGGCAGTCGACTGAAAACTCGGGCCCCAAAAAATGCGTTAAAAGCCTAATTCGCCCATCCAAAAGTGCCCCCAAAGGAAGGTTTTGGGTACAGCTGAACTCCCCAGGGGAGCCTTTACGCAGCCCCACATGCAACTGGACCCTCCTTGTTCACTGTTTACAAGCAACCCTAAATATACTCCTAGCCACCATGGCAGAAGACTGAAAACTCGGGCTCCATAAAATGCGTTTCAAGTCCCATTCACCCATCCAAAAGTGCCCCCAAAGGAAGGCTTTGGGTACAACTGAACTCCCCAGGGGAGCCTTTATGCAGGCCCATACGCAACTGGACCCTCCGTATTCGCTCTTTCACAGCAACCCTAAATATAACCCTAGCCACCATGGCAGACGACTGAAAAATCGGGCCCCAGAAAACGTGCTACAAGCCCCATTTGACCATCCAAAAGTGCCCCCAAAGGAAGGCTTTGGGTACAACTGAACTCCCCAGGGGAGCCTTAATGCAGGCCCATACGCAACTGGACCCCCCGTGTTCGCTATTTACAAGCAACCCTAAATATAACCGTAGCCAGCATGGCAAAAAACTGAAAACTCGGGCCACAGAAAAAGCGTTTCAAGCCCCTTTCGCCCATCCAAAAGTGCCCCCAGAGGAAGGCTTTGGGTACAACTGAACTCCCCAGGGGAGCCTTAACGCAGCCCCACATGCAACTGGACCCTCCGTATTCGCTCTTTCACAGCAACCCTAAATATAACCCTGGCCCGCCTGGCAGTCGACTGAAAACTCGGGCCACAGAAAATGCGTTAAAAGCCTAATTCGCCCATCCAAAAGTGCCCCCAGTGGAAGGCTTTGGGTACAAGTGAACTCCCCAGGGGAGCCTTTACGCAGCCCCACATGCAACTGGACCCTCCGTGTTCACTGTTTACGAGCAACCCTATATATACCCCTAGCCACCATGGCAGAAGACTGAAAACTCGGGCTCCATAAAATGCGTTTCAAGCCCCATTCACCCATCCAAAAGTGCCCCCAAAGGAAGGCTTTGGGTACAAGTGAACTCCCCAGGGGAGCCTTTATGCAGGCCCATACGCAACTGGACCCCCCGTGTTCGCTGTTTAAAAGCAACCCTAAATATACCACTAGCTAGCATGGCAGAAAACTGAAAAATCGGGCCACAGAAAAAGCGTTTCAAGCCCCATTCACCCATCCAGAAGTGCCCCCAAAGGAAGGCTTTGGGTACAACTGAACTCCCCAGGGGAGCCTTTATGCAGCCCCACATGCAACTGGACCCTCCGGGTTCACTCTTTCACAGCAACCCTAAATATAGCCCTGGCCCGCCTGGCAGTCGACTGAAAACTCGGGCCACAGAAAACGCGTTTCAAGCCCCATTCGCCCATCCAAAAGTGCCCCCAAAGGAAGGCTTTGGGTACAACTGAACTCCCCAGGGGAGCCTTAACGCAGCCCCACATGCAACTGGACCCTTCGGTTTCACTCTTTCACAGTAACCCTAAATATAGCCCTGGCCCGCCTGGCAGTCGACTGAAAACTCGGGCCCTAGAAAATGCGTTAAAAGCCTAATTCTCCCATCCAAAAGTGCCCCCAGAGGAAGGCTTTGGGTACAACTGAACTCCCCAGGGGAGCCTTTACGCAGCCCCGCATGCAACTAGACCCTCCGTGTTCGCTCTTTACAGCAACCCTAAATATAGCCCTAGCCAGCATGGCAGAAGACTGAAAACTCGGGCCACAGAAAAAGCGTTTCAAGCCCCTTTCGCCCATCCAGAAGTGCCCCCAAAGGAAGGCTTTGGGTACAAGTGAACTCCCCAGGGGAGCCTTTATGCAGCCCCACATGCAACTGGACCCTCCGTATTCGCTCTTTCACAGCAACCCTAAATATAGCCCTGGCCCGCCTGGCAGTCGACTGAAAACTCGGGCCCTAGAAAATGCGTTAAAAGCCTAATTCGCCCATCCAAAAGTGCCCCCAGTGGAAGGCTTTGGGTACAAGTGAACTCCCCAGGGGAGCCTTTACGCAGCCCCACATGCAACTGGACCCTCCGTGTTCACTGTTTACGAGCAACCCTATATATACCCCTAGCCACCATGGCAGAAGACTGAAAACTCGGGCTCCATAAAATGCGTTTCAAGCCCCATTCACCCATCCAAAAGTGCCCCCAAAGGAAGGCTTTGGGTACAAGTGAACTCCCCAGGGGAGCCTTTATGCAGGCCCATACGCAACTGGACCCCCCGTGTTCGCTGTTTAAAAGCAACCCTAAATATACCACTAGCTAGCATGGCAGAAAACTGAAAAATCGGGCCACAGAAAAAGCGTTTCAAGCCCCATTCACCCATCCAGAAGTGCCCCCAAAGGAAGGCTTTGGGTACAACTGAACTCCCCAGGGGAGCCTTTATGCAGCCCCACATGCAACTGGACCCTCCGGGTTCACTCTTTCACAGCAACCCTAAATATAGCCCTGGCCCGCCTGGCAGTCGACTGAAAACTCGGGCCCCAGTAAACGCGTTTCAAGCCCCATTCGCCCATCCAAAAGTGCCCCCAAAGGAAGGCTTTGGGTACAACTGAACTCCCCAGGGGAGCCTTTATGCAGCCCCACATGCAACTGGACCCTCCGGGTTCACTCTTTCACCGCAAGCCTAAATATAGCCCTAGCACACCTGGCAGTCGACTGAAAGCTCGGGCAACAGAAAATGTGTTACGAGCCCCATTCGCCCATCCAGAAGTGCCCCCAAAGGAAGGCTTTGGGTACATCTGAACTCCCCAGGGGAGCCTTTACGCAGCCCCACATGCAACTGGACCCTCCGTGTTCGCTCTTTACAGCAACCCTAAATATAACCCTAGCCAGCATGGCAGAAGACTGAAAACTCGGGCCACAGAAAAAACGTTTCAAGCCCCTTTCGCCCATCCAGAAGTGCCCCCAAAGGAAGGCTTTGGGTACAAGTGAACTCCCCAGGGGAGCCTTTATGCAGCCCCACATGCAACTGGAGCCTCCGCATTCACTCTTTCACAGCAACCCTAAATATAACCCTGGCCCGCATGGCAGACGACTGAAAAATCGGGCCCCAAAAACGTGCTACAAGCCCTATTTGACCATCCAAAAGTGCCCCCAAAGGAAGGCTTTGGGTACAACTGAACTCCCCAGGGGAGCCTTTATGCAGCCCCACATGCAACTGGACCCTCCAGGTTCACTCTTTCACCGCAAGCCTAAATATAGCCCTAGCACGCCTGGCAGTCGACTGAAAGCTCGGGCCACAGAAAATGTGTTACGAGCCCCATTCGCCCATCCAAAAGTGCCTCCAAAGGAAGGCTTTGGGTACAGCTGAACTCCCCAGGGGAGCCTTAACGCAGCCCCACATGCAACTGGACCCTCCGTATTCGCTCTTTCACAGCAACCCTAAATATAACCCTAGCCAGCATGGCAGAAGACTGAAAAATCGGGCCCCAGAAAACGTGCTACAAGCCCCATTCGCCCATCCAGAAGTGCCCCCAAAGGAAGGCTTTGGGTACAACTGAACTCCCCAGGGGAGCCTTTATGCAGCCCCACATGCAACTGGACCCTCCGTATTCGCTCTTTCACAGCAACCCTAAATATAACCCTAGCCACCATGGCAGACGACTGAAAAATCGGGCCCCAGAAAACGTGCTACAAGCCCCATTTGACCATCCAAAAGTGCCCCCAGAGGAAGGCTTTGGGTACAACTGAACTCCCCAGGGGAGCCTTTATGCAGCCCCACATGCAACTGGACCCTCCGTATTCGCTCTTTCACAGCAACCCTAAATATAGCCCTGGCCCGCCTGGCATTCGACTGAAAACTCGGGCCCTAGAAAATGCGTTAAAAGCCTAATTCGCCCATCCAAAAGTGCCCCCAGAGGAAGGCTTTGGGTACAAGTGAACTCCCCAGGGGAGCCTTTACGCAGCCCCACATGCAACTGGACCCTCCGTGTTCACTGTTTACGAGCAACCCTATATATACCCCTAGCCACCATGGCAGAAGACTGAAAACTCGGGCTCCATAAAATGCGTTTCAAGCCCCATTCACCCATCCAAAAGTGCCCCCAAAGGAAGGCTTTGGGTACAAGTGAACTCCCCAGGGGAGCCTTTATGCAGGCCCATACGCAACTGGACCCCCCGTGTTCGCTGTTTAAAAGCAACCCTAAATATACCACTAGCTAGCATGGCAGAAAACTGAAAAATCGGGCCACAGAAAAAGCGTTTCAAGCCCCATTCACCCATCCAAAAGTGCCCCCAAAGGAAGGCTTTGGGTACAACTGAACTCCCCAGGGGAGCCTTTATGCAGCCCCACATGCAACTGGACCCTCCGGGTTCACTCTTTCACAGCAACCCTAAATATAGCCCTAGCACGCCTGGCAGTCGACTGAAAGCTCGGGCCACAGAAAATGTGTTACGAGCCCCATTCGCCCAATCAAAAGTGCCCCCAAAGGAAGGCTTTGGGTACAACTGAACTCCCCAGGGGAGCCTTTATGCAGCCCCACATGCAACTGGACCCTCCGGGTTCACTCTTTCACAGCAACCCTAAATATAGCCCTGGCCCGCCTGGCAGTCGACTGAAAACTCGGGCCACAGAAAATGCGTTTTAAGCCCTATTCGCCCATCCAAAAGTGCCCCCAGAGGAAGGCTTTGGGTACAACTGAACTCCCCAGGGGAGCCTTTACGCAGCCCCGCATGCAACTGGACCCTCCGTGTTCGCTCTTTACAGCAACCCTAAATATAGCCCTAGCCAGCATGGCAGAAGACTGAAAACTCGGGCCACAGAAAAAGCGTTTCAAGCCCCTTTCGCCCATCCAGAAGTGCCCCCAAAGGAAGGCTTTGGGTACAAGTGAACTCCCCAGGGGAGCCTTTATGCAGCCCACATGCAACTGGACCCTCCGTATTCGCTCTTTCACAGCAACCCTAAATATAACCCTAGCCACCATGGCAGACGACTGAAAAATCGGGCCCCAGAAAACGTGCTACAAGCCCCATTTGACCATCCAAAAGTGCCCCCAAAGGAAGGCTTTGGGTACAACTGAACTCCCCAGGGGAGCCTTAATGCAGGCCCATACGCAACTGGACCCCCCGTGTTAGCTGTTTACAAGCAACCCTAAATATAACACTAGCCAGCATGGCAGAAAACTGAAAACTCGAGCCAAAGAAAAAGCGTTTCAAGCCCCATTCACCCATCCAGAAGTGCCCCCAAAGGAAGGCTTTGGGTACAAGTGAACTCCCCAGGGGAGCCTTTATGCAGCCCCACATGCAACTGGACCCTCCGGGTTCACTCTTTCACAGCAACCCTAAATATAGCCCTGGCCCGCCTGGCAGTCGACTGAAAACTCGGGCCCCAGAAAATGCGTTTTAAGCCCTATTCGCCCATCCAAAAGTGCCCCCAGAGGAAGGCTTTGGGTACAACTGAACTCCCCAGGGGAGCCTTTACGCAGCCCCGCATGCAACTGGACCCTCCGTGTTCGCTCTTTACAGCAACCCTAAATATACCCCAAGCCACCATGGCAGAAGACTGAAAACTCGGGCCACAGAAAACGCGTTTCAAGCCCTATTCGCCCATCCAGAAGTGCCCCCAAAGGAAGGCTTTGGGTACAAGTGAACTCCCCAGGGGAGCCTTTATGCAGCCCCACATGCAACTGGACCCTCCGTATTCGCTCTTTCACAGCAACCCTAAATATAGCCCTGGCCCGCCTGGCAGTCGACTGAAAACTCGGGCCCTAGAAAATGCGTTAAAAGCCTAATTCGCCCATCCAAAAGTGCCCCCAGTGGAAGGGTTTGGGTACAAGTGAACTCCCCAGGGGAGCCTTTACGCAGCCCCACATGCAACTGGACCCTCCGTGTTCACTGTTTACGAGCAACCCTATATATACCCCTAGCCACCATGGCAGAAGACTGAAAACTCGGGCTCCATAAAATGCGTTTCAAGCCCCATTCACCCATCCAAAAGTGCCCCCAAAGGAAGGCTTTGGGTACAAGTGAACTCCCCAGGGGAGCCTTTATGCAGGCCCATATGCAACTGGACCCCCCGTGTTCGCTGTTTAAAAGCAACCCTAAATATACCACTAGCTAGCATGGCAGAAAACTGAAAAATCGGGCCACAGAAAAAGCGTTTCAAGCCCCATTCACCCATCCAGAAGTGCCCCCAAAGGAAGGCTTTGGGTACAACTGAACTCCCCAGGGGAGCCTTTATGCAGCCCCACATGCAACTGGACCCTCCGGGTTCACTCTTTCACAGCAACCCTAAATATAGCCCTGGCCCGCCTGGCAGTCGACTGAAAACTCGGGCCCCAGTAAACGCGTTTCAAGCCCCATTCGCCCATCCAAAAGTGCCCCCAAAGGAAGGCTTTGGGTACAACTGAACTCCCCAGGGGAGCCTTTATGCAGCCCCACATGCAACTGGACCCTCCGGGTTCACTCTTTCACCGCAAGCCTAAATATAGCCCTAGCACGCCTGGCAGTCGACTGAAAGCTCGGGCAACAGAAAATGTGTTACGAGCCCCATTCGCCCATCCAGAAGTGCCCCCAAAGGAAGGCTTTGGGTACATCTGAACTCCCCAGGGGAGCCTTTACGCAGCCCCACATGCAACTGGACCCTCCGTGTTCGCTCTTTACAGCAACCCTAAATATAACCCTAGCCAGCATGGCAGAAGACTGAAAACTCGGGCCACAGAAAAAACGTTTCAAGCCCCTTTCGCCCATCCAGAAGTGCCCCCAAAGGAAGGCTTTGGGTACAAGTGAACTCCCCAGGGGAGCCTTTATGCAGCCCCACATGCAACTGGACCCTCCGCATTCACTCTTTCACAGCAACCCTAAATATAACCCTGGCCCGCATGGCAGACGACTGAAAAATCGGGCCCCAAAAACGTGCTACAAGCCCTATTTGACCATCCAAAAGTGCCCCCAAAGGAAGGCTTTGGGTACAACTGAACTCCCCAGGGGAGCCTTTATGCAGCCCCACATGCAACTGGACCCTCCAGGTTCACTCTTTCACCGCAAGCCTAAATATAGCCCTAGCACGCCTGGCAGTCGACTGAAAGCTCGGGCCACAGAAAATGTGTTACGAGCCCCATTCGCCCATCCAAAAGTGCCTCCAAAGGAAGGCTTTGGGTACAGCTGAACTCCCCAGGGGAGCCTTAACGCAGCCCCACATGCAACTGGACCCTCCGTATTCGCTCTTTCACAGCAACCCTAAATATAACCCTAGCCAGCATGGCAGAAGACTGAAAAATCGGGCCCCAGAAAACGTGCTACAAGCCCCATTCGCCCATCCAGAAGTGCCCCCAAAGGAAGGCTTTGGGTACAACTGAACTCCCCAGGGGAGCCTTTATGCAGCCCCACATGCAACTGGACCCTCCGTATTCGCTCTTTCACAGCAACCCTAAATATAACCCTAGCCACCATGGCAGACGACTGAAAAATCGGGCCCCAGAAAACGTGCTACAAGCCCCATTTGACCATCCAAAAGTGCCCCCAAAGGAAGGCTTTGGGTACAACTGAACTCCCCAGGGGAGCCTTAATGCAGGCCCATACGCAACTGGACCCCCCGTGTTCGCTGTTTACAAGCAACCCTAAATATAACCCTAGCCAGCATGGCAGAAAACTGAAAACTCGGGCCACAGAAAAAGCGTTTCAAGCCCCTTTCGCCCATCCAAAAGTGCCCCCAGAGGAAGGCTTTGGGTACAAGTGAACTCCCCAGGGGAGCCTTTATGCAGCCCCACATGCAACTGGACCGTCCGTATTCGCTCTTTCACAGCAACCCTAAATATAGCCCTGGCCCGCCTGGCAGTCGACTGAAAACTCGGGCCCCAAAAAATGCGTTAAAAGCCTAATTCGCCCATCCAAAAGTGCCCCCAAAGGAAGGTTTTGGGTACAGCTGAACTCCCCAGGGGAGCCTTTACGCAGCCCCACATGCAACTGGACCCCCGGGTTCGCTGTTTAAAAGCAACCCTAAATATACCCCTAGCCACCATGGCAGAAGACTGAAAACTCGGGCTCCATAAAATGCGTTTCAAGTCCCATTCACCCATCCAAAAGTGCCCCCAAAGGAAGGCTTTGGGTACAAGTGAACTCCCCAGGGGAGCCTTTATGCAGGCCCATACGCAACTGGACCCCCCGTGTTAGCTGTTTACAAGCAACCCTAAATATAACACTAGCCACCATGGCAGAAAACTGAAAACTCGAGCCAAAGAAAAAGCGTTTCAAGCCCCATTCACCCATCCAGAAGTGCCCCCAAAGGAAGGCTTTGGGTACAAGTGAACTCCCCAGGGGAGCCTTTACGCAGCCCCGCATGCAACTGGACCCTCCGTGTTCGCTCTTTACAGCAACCCTAAATATACCCCAAGCCACCATGGCAGAAGACTGAAAACTCGGGCCACAGAAAACGCGTTTCAAGCCCTATTCGCCCATCCAAAAGTGCCCCCAAAGGAAGGCTTTGGGTACAAGTGAACTCCCTAGGGGAGCCTTTACGCAGCCCCACATGCAACTGGACCCTCCGGGTTCACTCTTTCACAGCAACCCTAAATATAGCCTTGGCCCGCCTGGCAGTCGACTGAAAACTCGGGCCCCAGAAAATGCGTTTCAAGCCCTATTCGCCCATCCAAAAGTGCCCCCAGAGGAAGGCTTTGGGTACAACTGAACTCCCCAGGGGAGCCTTTATGCAGCCCCACATGCAACTGGACCCTCCGGGTTCACTCTTTCACCGCAAGCCTAAATATAACCCTCGGCGCAATGGGAGAAGACTGAAAACTCGGGCCACAGAAAATGTGTTACGAGCCCCATTCGCCCATCCAAAAGTGCCCCCAAAGGAAGGCTTTGGGTACAACTGAACTCCCCAGGGGAGCCTTAACGCAGCCCCACATGCAACTGGACCCTCCTTGTTCACTGTTTACGAGCAACCCTAAATATACCCCAAGCCACCATGGCAGAAGACTGAAAACTCGGGCCACAGAAAACGCGTTTCAAGCCCTATTCGCCCATCCAAAAGTGCCCCCAAATGAAGGCTTTGCGTACAAGTGAACTCCCCAGAGGAGCCTTTACGCAGCCCCACATGCAACTGGACCCTCCGGGTTCACTCTTTCACAGCAACCCTAAATATAGCCCTGGCCCGCCTGGCAGTCGACTGAAAACTCGGGCCCCAGAAAATGCGTTTCAAGCCCCATTCACCCATCCAGAAGTGCCCCCAAAGGAAGGCTTTGGGTACAACTGAACTCCCCAGGGGAGCCTTTACGCAGCCCCACATGCAACTGGACCCTCCTTGTTCACTCTTTCACCGCAACCCTAAATATAGCCCTAGCACGCCTGGCAGTCGACTGAAAGCTCGGGCCACAGAAAATGTGTTACGAGCCCCATTCGCCCATCCAAAAGTGCCCCCAAAGGAAGGCTTTGGGTACATCTGAACTCCCCAGGGGAGCCTTTACGCAGCCCCACATGCAACTGGACCCTTCGGTTTCACTCTTTCACAGCAACCCTAAATATAGCCCTGGCCCGCCTGGCAGTCGACTGAAAACTCGGGCCCCATAAATGCGTTAAAAGCCTAATTCGCCCATCCAAAAGTGCCCCCAAAGGAAGGTTTTGGGTACAGCTGAACTCCCCAGGGGAGCCTTAACGCAGCCCCACATGCAACTGGACCCTCCTTGTTCACTGTTTACAAGCAACCCTAAATATACCCCTAGCCACCATGGCAGAAGACTGAAAACTCGGGCTCCATAAAATGCGTTTCAAGTCCCATTCACCCATCCAAAAGTGCCCCCAAAGGAAGGCTTTGGGTACAAGTGAACTCCCCAGGGGAGCCTTTATGCAGGCCCATACGCAACTGGACCCCCCGTGTTAGCTGTTTACAAGCAACCCTAAATATAACACTAGCCAGCATGGCAGAAAACTGAAAACTCGAGCCAAAGAAAAAGCGTTTCAAGCCCCATTCACCCATCCAGAAGTGCCCCCAAAGGAAGGCTTTGGGTAAAAGTGAACTCCCCAGGGGAGCCTTTATGCAGCCCCACATGCAACTGGACCCTCCGGGTTCACTCTTTCACAGCAACCCTAAATAGAGCCCTGTCCCGCCTGGCAGTCGACTGAAAACTCGGGCCCTAGAAAATGCGTTAAAAGCCTAATTCGCCCATCCAAAAGTGCCCCCAAAGGAAGGCTTTGGGTACAAGTGAACTCCCCAGGGGAGCCTTTACGCAGCCCCGCATGCAACTGGACCCTCCGTGTTCGCTCTTTACAGCAACCCTAAATATACCCCAAGCCACCATGGCAGAAGACTGAAAACTCGGGCCACAGAAAACGCGTTTCAAGCCCTATTCGCCCATCCAAAAGTGCCCCCAAAGGAAGGCTTTGGGTACAAGTGAACTCCCTAGGGGAGCCTTTACGCAGCCCCACATGCAACTGGACCCTCCGGGTTCACTCTTTCACAGCAACCCTAAATATAGCCTTGGCCCGCCTGGCAGTCGACTGAAAACTCGGGCCCCAGAAAATGCGTTTCAAGCCCTATTCGCCCATCCAAAAGTGCCCCCAGAGGAAGGCTTTGGGTACAACTGAACTCCCCAGGGGAGCCTTTATGCAGCCCCACATGCAACTGGACCCTCCGGGTTCACTCTTTCACCGCAAGCCTAAATATAACCCTCGGCGCAATGGGAGAAGACTGAAAACTCGGGCCACAGAAAATGTGTTACGAGCCCCATTCGCCCATCCCAAAGTGCCCCCAAAGGAAGGCTTTGGGTACAACTGAACTCCCCAGGGGAGCCTTAACGCAGCCCCACATGCAACTGGACCCTCCTTGTTCACTGTTTACGAGCAACCCTAAATATAACCCAAGCCACCATGGCAGAAGACTGAAAAATCGGGCCCCAGAAAACGTGCTACAAGCCCCATTCGCCCATCCAGAAGTGCCCCCAAAGGAAGGCTTTGGGTACAACTGAACTCCCCAGGGGAGCCTTTACGCAGCCCCACATGCAACTGGACCCTCCTTGTTCACTCTTTCACCGCAACCCTAAATATAGCCCTAGCACGCCTGGCAGTCGACTGAAAGCTCGGGCCACAGAAAATGTGTTACGAGCCCCATTCGCCCATCCAAAATGCCCCCAAAGGAAGGCTTTGGGTACATCTGAACTCCCCAGGGGAGCCTTTACGCAGCCCCACATGCAACTGGACCCTCCGTGTTCGCTCTTTATAGCAACCCTAAATATAACCCTAGCCAGCATGGCAGAAAACTGAAAACTCGGGCCACAGAAAAAGCGTTTCAAGCCCCTTTCGCCCATCCAGAAGTGCCCCAAAAGGAAGGCTTTGGGTACAAGTGAACTCCCCAGGGGAGCCTTTACGCAGCCCCACATGCAACTGGACCGTCCGTATTCGCTCTTTCACAGCAACCCTAAATATAGCCCTGGCCCGCCTGGCAGTCGACTGAAAACTCGGGCCCCAAAAAATGCGTTAAAAGCCTAATTCGCCCATCCAAAAGTGCCCCCAGTGGAAGGCTTTGGGTACAAGTGAACTCCCCAGGGGAGCCTTTACGCAGCCCCACATGCAACTGGACCCTCCGTGTTCACTGTTTACGAGCAACCCTATATATACCCCTAGCCACCATGGCAGAAGACTGAAAACTCGGGCTCCATAAAATGCGTTTCAAGCCCCATTCACCCATCCAAAAGTGCCCCCAAAGGAAGGCTTTGGGTACAAGTGAACTCCCCAGGGGAGCCTTTATGCAGGCCCATACGCAACTGGACCCCCCGTGTTCGCTGTTTAAAAGCAACCCTAAATATACCACTAGCTAGCATGGCAGAAAACTGAAAAATCGGGCCACAGAAAAAGCGTTTCAAGCCCCATTCACCCATCCAAAAGTGCCCCCAAAGGAAGGCTTTGGGTACAACTGAACTCCCCAGGGGAGCCTTTATGCAGCCCCACATGCAACTGGACCCTCCGGGTTCACTCTTTCACAGCAACCCTAAATATAGCCCTAGCACGCCTGGCAGTCGACTGAAAGCTCGGGCCACAGAAAACGTGTTACGAGCCCCATTCGCCCATCCAAAAGTGCCCCCAAAGGAAGGCTTTGGGTACATCTGAACTCCCCAGGGGAGCCTTTACGCAGCCCCACATGCAACTGGACCCTCCGTGTTCGCTCTTTACAGCAACCCTAAATATAACCCTAGCCAGCATGGCAGTCGACTGAAAACTCGGGCCACAGAAAAAGCGTTTCAAGCCCCTTTCGCCCATCCAGAAGTGCCCCCAAAGGAAGGCTTTGGTACAAGTGAACTCCCCAGGGGAGCCTTTATGCAGCCCCACATGCAACTGGACCCTCCGTATTCGCTCTTTTACAGCAACCCTAAATATAACCCTAGCCAGCATGGCAGAAGACTGAAAAATCGGGCCCCAGAAAACGTGCTACAAGCCCCATTCGCCCATCCAGAAGTGCCCCCAAAGGAAGGCTTTGGGTACAACTGAACTCCCCAGGGGAGCCTTTATGCAGCCCCACATGCAACTGGACCCTCCGGGTTCACTCTTTCACAGCAACCCTAAATATAACCCTAGCCACCATGGCAGACGACTGAAAAATCGGGCCCCAGAAAACGTGCTACAAGCCCCATTTGACCATCCAAAAGTGCCCCCAAAGGAAGGCTTTGGGTACAACTGAACTCCCCAGGGGAGCCTTAATGCAGGCCCATACGCAACTGGACCCCCCGTGTTCGCTGTTTACAAGCAACCCTAAATATAACCCTAGCCAGCATGGCAGAAAACTGAAAACTCGGGCCACAGAAAAAGCGTTTCAAGCCCCTTTCGCCCATCCAAAAGTGCCCCCAGAGGAAGGCTTTGGGTACAAGTGAACTCCCCAGGGGAGCCTTTATGCAGCCCCACATGCAACTGGACCCTCCGTATTCGCTCTTTCACAGCAACCCTAAATATAGCCCTGGCCCGCCTGGCAGTCGACTGAAAACTCGGGCCCCAAAAAATGCGTTAAAAGCCTAATTCGCCCATCCAAAAGTGCCCCCAAAGGAAGGTTTTGGGTACAGCTGAACTCCCCAGGGGAGCCTTAACGCAGCCCCACATGCAACTGGACCCCCCGTGTTCGCTGTTTAAAAGCAACCCTAAATATACCCCTAGCCACCATGGCAGAAGACTGAAAACTCGGGCTCCATAAAATGCGTTTCAAGTCCCATTCACCCATCCAAAAGTGCCCCCAAAGGAAGGCTTTGGGTACAAGTGAACTCCCCAGGGGAGCCTTTACGCAGCCCCACATGCAACTGGACCCTCCTTGTTCACTCTTTCACCGCAACCCTAAATATAGCCCTAGCACGCCTGGCAGTCGACTGAAAACTCGGGCCACAGAAAATGCGTTTCAAGCCCCATTCACCCATCCAGAAGTGCCCCCAAAGGAAGGCTTTGGGTACAACTGAACTCCCCAGGGGAGCCTTTACGCAGCCCCACATGCAACTGGACCCTCCGTGTTCGCTCTTTACAGCAACCCTAAATATAGCCCTAGCACGCCTGGCAGTCGACTGAAAGCTCGGGCCACAGAAAATGTGTTACGAGCCCCATTCGCCCATCCAAAAGTGCCCCCAAAGGAAGGCTTTGGGTACATCTGAACTCCCCAGGGGAGCCTTTACGCAGCCCCACATGCAACTGGACCCTTCGGTTTCACTCTTTCACAGCAACCCTAAATATAGCCCTGGCCCGCCTGGCAGTCGACTGAAAACTCGGGCCCCAAAAAATGCGTTAAAAGCCTAATTCGCCCATCCAAAAGTGCCCCCAAAGGAAGGTTTTGGGTACAGCTGAACTCCCCAGGGGAGCCTTAACGCAGCCCCACATGCAACTGGACCCTCCTTGTTCACTGTTTACAAGCAACCCTAAATATACCCCTAGCCACCATGGCAGAAGACTGAAAACTCGGGCTCCATAAAATGCATTTCAAGTCCCATTCACCCATCCAAAAGTGCCCCCAAAGGAAGGCTTTGGGTACAAGTGAACTCCCCAGGGGAGCCTTTATGCAGGCCCATACGCAACTGGACCCCCCGTGTTAGCTGTTTACAAGCAACCCTAAATATAACACTAGCCAGCATGGCAGAAAACTGAAAACTCGAGCCAAAGAAAAAGCGTTTCAAGCCCCATTCACCCATCCAGAAGTGCCCCCAAAGGAAGGCTTTGGGTAAAAGTGAACTCCCCAGGGGAGCCTTTATGCAGCCCCACATGCAACTGGACCCTCCGGGTTCACTCTTTCACAGCAACCCTAAATATAGCCCTGGCCCACCTGGCAGTCGACTGAAAACTCGGGCCCCAGAAAATGCGTTTTAAGCCCTATTCGCCCATCCAAAAGTGCCCCCAGAGGAAGGCTTTGGGTACAACTGAACTCCCCAGGGGAGCCTTTACGCAGCCCCGCATGCAACTGGACCCTCCGTGTTCGCTCTTTACAGCAACCCTAAACATACCCCAAGCCACCATGGCAGAAGACTGAAAACTCGGGCCACAGAAAACGCGTTTCAAGCCCTATTCGCCCATCCAGAAGTGCCCCAAAAGGAAGGCTTTGGGTACAAGTGAACTCCCCAGGGGAGCCTTTATGCAGCCCTACATGCAACTGGACCCTCCGGGTTCACTCTTTCACAGCAACCCTAAATATAGCCCTGGCCCGCCTGGCAGTCGACTGAAAACTCGGGCCCCAGAAAATGCATTAAAAGCCTAATTCGCCCATCCAAAAGTCCCCCAGAGGAAGGCTTTGGGTACAACTGAACTCCCCAGGGGAGCCTTTATGCAGCCCCACATGCAACTGGACCCTCCGTATTCGCTCTTTCACAGCAACCCTAAATATAGCCCTGGCCCGCCTGGCAGTCGACTGAAAACTCGGGCCCTAGAAAATGCGTTAAAACCCTAATTCGCCCATCCAAAAGTGCCCCCAAAGGAAGGTTTTGGGTACAGCTGAACTCCCCAGGGGAGCCTTTATGCAGCCCCACATGCAACTGGACCCTCCGGGTTCACTCTTTCACAGCAACACTAAATAGAGCCCTGTCCCGCCTGGCAGTCGACTGAAAACTCGGGCCCTAGAAAATGCGTTAAAAGCCTAATTCGCCCATCCAAAAGTGCCCCCAAAGGAAGGCTTTGGGTACAACTGAACTCCCCAGGGGAGCCTTTACGCAGCCCCGCATGCAACTGGACCCTCCGTGTTCGCTCTTTACAGCAACCCTAAATATACCCCAAGCCACCATGGCAGAAGACTGAAAACTCGGGCCACAGAAAACGCGTTTCAAGCCCTATTCGCCCATCCAAAAGTGCCCCCAAAGGAAGGCTTTGGGTACAAGTGAACTCCCTAGGGGAGCCTTTACGCAGCCCCACATGCAACTGGACCCTCCGGGTTCACTCTTTCACAGCAACCCTAAATATATCCCTGGCCCGCATGGCAGACGACTGAAAACTCGGGCCCCAGAAAATGCGTTTCAAGCCCTATTCGCCCATCCAAAAGTGCCCCCAGAGGAAGGCTTTGGGTACAACTGAACTCCCCAGGGGAGCCTTTATGCAGCCCCACATGCAACTGGACCCTCCGGGTTCACTCTTTCACCGCAAGCCTAAATATAACCCTCGGCGCAATGGGAGAAGACTGAAAACTCGGGCCACAGAAAATGTGTTACGAGCCCCATTCGCCCATCCAAAAGTGCCCCCAAAGGAAGGCTTTGGGTACAACTGAACTCCCCAGGGGAGCCTTAACGCAGCCCCACATGCAACTGGACCCTCCTTGTTCACTGTTTACGAGCAACCCTAAATATAACCCAAGCCACCATGGCAGAAGACTGAAAACTCGGGCCACAGAAAACGCGTTTCAAGCCCTATTCGCCCATCCAAAAGTGCCCCCAAATGAAGGCTTTGCGTACAAGTGAACTCCCCAGAGGAGCCTTTACGCAGCCCCACATGCAACTGGACCCTCCGGGTTCACTCTTTCACAGCAACCCTAAATATAGCCCTGGCCCGCCTGGCAGTCGACTGAAAACTCGGGCCCCAGAAAATGCGTTTCAAGCCCCATTCACCCATCCAGAAGTGCCCCCAAAGGAAGGCTTTGGGTACAACTGAACTCCCCAGGGGAGCCTTTACGCAGCCCCACATGCAACTGGACCCTCCTTGTTCACTCTTTCACCGCAACCCTAAATATAGCCCTAGCACGCCTGGCAGTCGACTGAAAGCTCGGGCCACAGAAAATGTGTTACGAGCCCCATTCGCCCATCCAAAATGCCCCCAAAGGAAGGCTTTGGGTACATCTGAACTCCCCAGGGGAGCCTTTACGCAGCCCCACATGCAACTGGACCCTCCGTGTTCGCTCTTTATAGCAACCCTAAATAAAACCCTAGCCAGCATGGCAGAAAACTGAAAACTCGGGCCACAGAAAAAGCGTTTCAAGCCCCTTTCGCCCATCCAGAAGTGCCCCAAAAGGAAGGCTTTAGGTACAAGTGAACTCCCCAGGGGAGCCTTTATGCAGCCCTACATGCAACTGGACCCTCCGGGTTCACTCTTTCACAGCAACCCTAAATATAGCCCTGGCCCGCCTGGCAGTCGACTGAAAACTCGGGCCCCAAAAAATGCATTAAAAGCCTAATTCGCCCATCCAAAATTGCCCCCAGAGGAAGGCTTTGGGTACAACTGAACTCCCCAGGGGAGCCTTAACGCAGCCCCACATGCATCTGGACCCTCCGTATTCGCTCTTTCACAGCAACCCTAAATATAGCCCTGGCCCGCCTGGCAGTCGACTGAAAACTCGGGCCCTAGAAAATGCGTTAAAACCCTAATTCGCCCATCCAAAAGTGCCCCCAAAGGAAGGTTTTGGGTACAGCTGAACTCCCCAGGGGAGCCTTTATGCAGCCCCACATGCAACTGGACCCTCCGGGTTCACTCTTTCACAGCAACCCTAAATAGAGCCCTGTCCCGCCTGGCAGTCGACTGAAAACTCGGGCCCTAGAAAATGCGTTAAAAGCCTAATTCGCCCATCCAAAAGTGCCCCCAAAGGAAGGCTTTGGGTACAAGTGAACTCCCTAGGGGAGCCTTTACGCAGCCCCACATGCAACTGGACCCTCCGGGTTCACTCTTTCACAGCAACCCTAAATATAGCCTTGGCCCGCCTGGCAGTCGACTGAAAACTCGGGCCCCAGAAAATGCGTTTCAAGCCCTATTCGCCCATCCAAAAGTGCCCCCAGAGGAAGGCTTTGGGTACAACTGAACTCCCCAGGGGAGCCTTTATGCAGCCCCACATGCAACTGGACCCTCCGGGTTCACTCTTTCACCGCAAGCCTAAATATAACCCTCGGCGCAATGGGAGAAGACTGAAAACTCGGGCCACAGAAAATGTGTTACGAGCCCCATTCGCCCATCCAAAAGTGCCCCCAAAGGAAGGCTTTGGGTACAACTGAACTCCCCAGGGGAGCCTTAACGCAGCCCCACATGCAACTGGACCCTCCTTGTTCACTGTTTACGAGCAACCCTAAATATACCCCAAGCCACCATGGCAGAAGACTGAAAACTCGGGCCACAGAAAACGCGTTTCAAGCCCTATTCGCCCATCCAAAAGTGCCCCCAAATGAAGGCTTTGCGTACAAGTGAACTCCCCAGAGGAGCCTTTACGCAGCCCCACATGCAACTGGACCCTCCGGGTTCACTCTTTCACAGCAACCCTAAATATAGCCCTGGCCCGCCTGGCAGTCAACTGAAAACTCGGGCCCCAGAAAATGCGTTTCAAGCCCCATTCACCCATCCAGAAGTGCCCCCAAAGGAAGGCTTTGGGTACAACTGAACTCCCCAGGGGAGCCTTTACGCAGCCCCACATGCAACTGGACCCTCCTTGTTCACTCTTTCACCGCAACCCTAAATATAGCCCTAGCACGCCTGGCAGTCGACTGAAAGCTCGGGCCACAGAAAATGTGTTACGAGCCCCATTCGCCCATCCAAAATGCCCCCAAAGGAAGGCTTTGGGTACATCTGAACTCCCCAGGGGAGCCTTTACGCAGCCCCACATGCAACTGGACCCTCCGTGTTCGCTCTTTATAGCAACCCTAAATATAACCCTAGCCAGCATGGCAGAAAACTGAAAACTCGGGCCACAGAAAAAGTGTTTCAAGCCCCTTTCGCCCATCCAGAAGTGCCCCAAAAGGAAGGCTTTGGGTACAAGTGAACTCCCCAGGGGAGCCTTTATGCAGCCCTACATGCAACTGGACCCTCCGGGTTCACTCTTTCACAGCAACCCTAAATATAGCCCTGGCCCGCCTGGCAGTCGACTGAAAACTCGGGCCCCAGAAAATGCATTAAAAGCCTAATTCGCCCATCCAAAAGTCCCCCAGAGGAAGGCTTTGGGTACAACTGAACTCCCCAGGGGAGCCTTTATGCAGCCCCACATGCATCTGGACCCTCCGTATTCGCTCTTTCACAGCAACCCTAAATATAGCCCTGGCCCGCCTGGCAGTCGACTGAAAACTCGGGCCCTAGAAAATGCATTAAAACCCTAATTCGACCATCCAAAAGTGCCCCCAAAGGAAGGTTTTGGGTACAGCTGAACTCCCCAGGGGAGCCTTTATGCAGCCCCACATGCAACTGGACCCTCCGGGTTCACTCTTTCACAGCAACCCTAAATAGAGCCCTGTCCCGCCTGGCAGTCGACTGAAAACTCGGGCCCTAGAAAATGCGTTAAAAGCCTAATTCGCCCATCCAAAAGTGCCCCCAAAGGAAGGCTTTGGGTACAACTGAACTCCCCAGGGGAGCCTTTACGCAGCCCCGCATGCAACTGGACCCTCCGTGTTCGCTCTTTACAGCAACCCTAAATATACCCCAAGCCACCATGGCAGAAGACTGAAAACTCGGGCCACAGAAAACGCGTTTCAAGCCCTATTCGCCCATCCAAAAGTGCCCCCAAAGGAAGGCTTTGGGTACAAGTGAACTCCCTAGGGGAGCCTTTACGCAGCCCCACATGCAACTGGACCCTCCGGGTTCACTCTTTCACAGCAACCCTAAATATAGCCTTGGCCCGCCTGGCAGTCGACTGAAAACTCGGGCCCCAGAAAATGCGTTTCAAGCCCTATTCGCCCATCCAAAAGTGCCCCCAGAGGAAGGCTTTGGGTACAACTGAACTCCCCAGGGGAGCCTTTATGCAGCCCCACATGCAACTGGACCCTCCGGGTTCACTCTTTCACCGCAAGCCTAAATATAACCCTCGGCGCAATGGGAGAAGACTGAAAACTCGGGCCACAGAAAATGTGTTACGAGCCCCATTCGCCCATCCAAAAGTGCCCCCAAAGGAAGGCTTTGGGTACAACTGAACTCCCCAGGGGAGCCTTAACGCAGCCCCACATGCAACTGGACCCTCCTTGTTCACTGTTTACGAGCAACCCTAAATAAACCCCAAGCCACCATGGCAGTCGACTGAAAACTCGGGCCACAGAAAACGCGTTTCAAGCCCTATTCGCCCATCCAAAAGTGCCCCCAAATGAAGGCTTTGCGTACAAGTGAACTCCCCAGAGGAGCCTTTACGCAGCCCCACATGCAACTGGACCCTCCGGGTTCACTCTTTCACAGCAACCCTAAATATAGCCCTGGCCCGCCTGGCAGTCGACTGAAAACTCGGGCCCCAGAAAATGTGTTACGAGCCCCATTCGCCCATCCAAAATGCCCCCAAAGGAAGGCTTTGGGTACATCTGAACTCCCCAGGGGAGCCTTTACGCAGCCCCACATGCAACTGGACCCTCCGTGTTCGCTCTTTATAGCAACCCTAAATATAACCCTAGCCAGCATGGCAGAAAACTGAAAACTCGGGCCACAGAAAAAGCGTTTCAAGCCCCTTTCGCCCATCCAGAAGTGCCCCAAAAGGAAGGCTTTGGGTACAAGTGAACTCCCCAGGGGAGCCTTTACGCAGCCCCACATGCAACTGGACCCTTCGGTTTCACTCTTTCACAGCAACCCTAAATATAGCCCTGGCCCGCCTGGCAGTCGACTGAAAACTCGGGCCCCAAAAAATGCGTTAAAAGCCTAATTCGCCCATCCAAAAGTGCCCCCAAAGGAAGGTTTTGGGTACAGCTGAACTCCCCAGGGGAGCCTTAACGCAGCCCCACATGCAACTGGACCCTCCTTGTTCACTGTTTACAAGCAACCCTAAATATACCCCTAGCCACCATGGCAGAAGACTGAAAACTCGGGCTCCATAAAATGCGTTTCAAGTCCCATTCACCCATCCAAAAGTGCCCCCAAAGGAAGGCTTTGGGTACAAGTGAACTCCCCAGGGGAGCCTTTATGCAGGCCCATACGCAACTGGACCCCCCGTGTTAGCTGTTTACAAGCAACCCTAAATATAACACTAGCCAGCATGGCAGAAAACTGAAAACTCGAGCCAAAGAAAAAGCGTTTCAAGCCCCATTCACCCATCCAGAAGTGCCCCCAAAGAAAGGCTTTGGGTAAAAGTGAACTCCCCAGGGGAGCCTTTATGCAGCCCCACATGCAACTGGACCCTCCGGGTTCACTCTTTCACAGCAACCCTAAATATAGCCCTGGCCCGCCTGGCAGTCGACTGAAAACTCGGGCCCCAGAAAATGCGTTTTAAGCCCTATTCGCCCATCCAAAAGTGCCCCCAGAGGAAGGCTTTGGGTACAACTGAACTCCCCAGGGGAGCCTTTACGCAGCCCCGCATGCAACTGGACCCTCCGTGTTCGCTCTTTACAGCAACCCTAAATATACCCCAAGCCACCATGGCAGAAGACTGAAAACTCGGGCCACAGAAAACGCGTTTCAAGCCCTATTCGCCCATCCAAAAGTGCCCCCAAAGGAAGGCTTTGGGTACAAGTGAACTCCCTAGGGGAGCCTTTATGCAGCCCCACATGCAACTGGACCCTCCTTGTTCACTCTTTCACCGCAACCCTAAATATAGCCCTAGCACGCCTGGCAGTCGACTGAAAGCTCGGGCCACAGAAAATGTGTTACGAGCCCCATTCGCCCATCCAAAAGTGCCCCCAAAGGAAGGCTTTGGGTACATCAGAACTCCCCAGGGGAGCCTTTACGCAGCCCCACATGCAACTGGACCCTCCGTGTTCGCTCTTTATAGCAACTCTAAATATAACCCTAGCCAGCATGGCAGAAAACTGAAAACTCGGGCCACAGAAAAAGCGTTTCAAGCCCCTTTCGCCCATCCAGAAGTGCCCCCAAAGGAAGGCTTTGGGTACAACTGAACTCCCCAGGGGAGCCTTTATGCAGCCCTACATGCAACTGGACCCTCCGGGTTCACTCTTTCACAGCAACCCTAAATATAGCCCTGGCCCGCCTGGCAGTCGACTGAAAACTCGGGCCCCAGAAAATGCGTTTCAAGCCCTATTCGCCCATCCAAAATTGCCCCCAGAGGAAGGCTTTGGGTACAACTGAACTCCCCAGGGGAGCCTTTATGCAGCCCCACATGCAACTGGACCCTCCGGGTTCACTCTTTCACCGCAAGCCTAAATATAGCCCTAGCACGCCTGGCAGTCGACTGAAAGCTCGGGCCACAGAAAATGTGTTACGAGCCCCATTCGCCCATCCAAAAGTGCCCCCAAAGGAAGGCTTTGGTTACAACTGAACTCCCCAGGGGAGCCTTTATGCAGCCCCACATGCAACTGGACCCTCCGTGTTCGCTCTTTATAGCAACCCTAAATATAACCCAAGCCAGCATGGCAGAAGACTGAAAAATCGGGCCACAGAAAAAGCGTTTCAAGCCCCTTTCGCCCATCCAGAAGTGCCCCCAAAGGAAGGCTTTGGTACAAGTGAACTCCCCAGGGGAGCCTTTATGCAGCCCCACATGCAACTGGACCGTCCGTATTCGCTCTTTCACAGTAACCCTAAATATAACCCTGGCCCGCATGGCAGACGACTGAAAAATCGGGCCCCAGAAAACGTGCTACAAGCCCCATTTGACCATCCAAAAGTGCCCCCAAAGGAAGGCTTTGGGTACAACTGGACTCCCCAGGGGAGCCTTTATGCAGCCCCACATGCAACTGGACCCTCCGGGTTCACTCTTTCACAGCAACCCTAAATATACCACTAGCTAGCATGGCAGAAAACTGAAAACTCGGGCCCCAGAAAATGCGTTTCAAGCCCTATTCGCCCATCCAAAAGTGCCCCCAGAGGAAGGCTTTGGGTACAACTGAACTCCCCAGGGGAGCCTTTATGCAGCCCCACATGCAACTAGGTCCTAGTGCGGCTAGCACACACGTCGCCCAGGAAAGGAGCGAGGGTGCTCGGGACGGTCGGCTGCCGCTCCGGGACGGATAGTTGCCGAGAGAACGGAACACAGCCTCCTGTTTCGCGGCAACGCTGGCAGCCACAGCGCTTGTGGCCGCACAACCGTGTCTTGCGATCACTTTCGTCGAGCCGCCCAAGGCGGGACCCGGACCCCGGCGCGGCTAGAACACACGTCGCGCAAGACCGGAGCCTAGGGGCTCAGGAAGCCGGACCCACGCAGCACGTAGGGGGACACACGTTTCCTGCGATCGAAATAGCGGAGCCGACAGAGGTTCGACCGGGTCCTAGTGCGGCTAGCACACACATCGCCCGGGACCGGAGCGTGGCTGTTCGGGAAGGACGGCCGCCGCTCCGGACAGGACAGAAGCTTTCGTCTCGGGGAAAACCAGCCCCCGAGCCAGAGGATGACAGCCTCTTGTTTCACGACACGGCTGCTACGCATGCAGCTCGTGGCCGGACCACTGTGTCGTGGGATCTCCTTCCCCGATTCGCCCAAGACAGAACCCGGACCCCAGTGCGGCTAGCACACACGTCGCCCAGGATAGGAGCGTGGTTGTTCGGGACGGACGGCTGCCGCTCCGTAGAGGACAGAACCCCATGTCCCCGCGACTGCCAGCCCACGAGCCGGCGGAGGACAGCCACACGCTTCGCGGCAAGGCTGGCAGGCACACCGCTTGTGGCGGGTCACCCGTATCTTGCGATCATTTTAGTCGAGCCGCCCAAGGCGGGACCCGGACCCCGGCGCGGCTAGAACACACGTCGCGCAGGACCGGAGCCTAGGGGCTCGGGTAGCCGGACCCACGCAGCCCGTAGAGGGACACACGTTTCCTGCGATCGAAATAGCGGAGCAGACAGAGGTTCGACCGGGTCCTAGTGCGGCTAGCACACACATCGCCCGGGACCGGAGCGTGGCTGTTCGGGAAGGACGGCCGCCGCTCCGGACAGCACAGAAGCTTTCGTCTCGGGGAAAACCAGCCCCCGAGCCAGAGGATGACAGCCTGTTGTTTCACGACACGGCTGCTACGCATGCAGCTCGTGGCCGGACCACTGTGTCGTGGGATCTCCTTCCCCGATTCGCCCAAGACAGAACCCGGAACCCAGTGCGGCTAGCATACACGTCGCCCAGGACCGAAGCCCAGGGTCCACATCCGGACGCCTGCCGCTCTCGACTTTCTGAATCCCCGGTCCCCGGCACTGCGTAACTCCGAGCCGCTGAACGACAGCCTCCACTTCTCGACACGGCTGGCAGCCACAGCGCTTGTGGCCGCACAACCATGTCGTAGGATCTCCTTCCCCGAGGCGCCCGAAATGGGATCCGGACCCCGGTGCGGCGAGCAAACACGACACCCAGGATGGAGTCAAAGGGCTCGGGAAGCCGGACCCACGCTGCCCGTGGAGGGACACTCGTGTCCTGCGATAGAAAGAGCGGAGCCGACAGAGGTCCCACCCGGACCCCAGTGCGGCTAGCACACACGTCGCCCAGGATAGGAGCGTGGTTCTTCGGGACGGACGGCTGACGCTCCGTAGAGGACAGAACCCCTTGGCCCCGCGACCGCCAGCCCACGAGCCGGCAGTGGACAGCCGCGCGCTTCGCGGCAAGTCTGGCTCCCATGCCGCTCGTGGCCGGACAACCGTGTCATGGGATCGTTGTCCCCAGTCCGCCCGAAACGGGATTCTTACCCTTGCGCGGCTAGCATACGCGTCTCCCAGGACCGGAGTCTTGGCGTTCGGGAAAGACGGCGGCCGCTCCGGGACGAATAGTTGCCGAGAGAACGGAACATAGCCTCCTTCTTCGCGGCAAGGCTGGCACCCACACCGCTTGTGGCCGGTTACCCGTGTCTTGCGATCACTTTCGTCGAGCCGCCCAAGGCGGGACCCGGACCCCGGTGCGGCTAGCACACACGTCGCCCAGGATAGGAGCGTGGTTGTTTGGGACGGACGGCTGCCGCTCCGTAGAGGACAGAACCCCATGTCCCCGCGACTGCCAGCGGACGAGCCGGCGGAGGACAGCCACACGCTTCGCGGCAAGGCTGGCAGGCACACCGCTTGTGGCGGGTCACCCGTATCTTGCGATCATTTTAGTCGAGCCGCCCAAGGCGGGACCCGGACCCCGGCGCGGCTAGAACACACGTCGCGCAGGACCGGAGCCTAGGGGCTCGGGTAGCCGGACCCACGCAGCCCGTAGAGGGACACACGTTTCCTGCGATCGAAATAGCGGAGCAGACAGAGGTTCGACCGGGTCCTAGTGCGGCTAGCACACACATCGCCCGGGACCGGAGCGTGGCTGTTCGGGAAGGACGGCCGCCGCTCCGGACAGCACAGAAGCTTTCGTCTCGGGGAAAACCAGCCCCCGAGCCAGAGGATGACAGCCTGTTGTTTCACGACACGGCTGCTATGCATGCAGCTCGTGGCCGGACCACTGTGTCGTGGGATCTCCTTCCCCGATTCGCCCAAGACAGAACCCGGACCCCAGTGCGGCTAGCACACACGTCGCCCAGGATAGGAGCGTGGTTGTTCGGGACGGACGCCTGCCGCTCCGTAGAGGACAGAACCCCATGTCCCCGCGATTGCCAGCGGACGAGCCGGCGGAGGACAGCCACACGCTTCGCGGCAAGGCTGGCACCCACACCGCTTGTGGCGCGTCACCCGTATCTTGCGATCATTTTAGTCGAGCCGCCCAAGGCGGGACCCGGACCCCGGTGCGGCTAGCACACACGTCGCGCAGGACCGGAGCCTAGGGGCTCGGGTAGCCGGACCCACGCAGCCCGTAGAGGGACACACGTTTCCTGCGATCGAAACAGCGGAGCCGACAGAGGTTCGACAGGACCTAGTGCGGCTAGCACACACATCGCCCGGGACCGGAGCGTGGCTGTTCGGGAAGGACGGCCGCCGCTCCGGACAGGACAGAAGCTTTCGTCTCGGGGACAACCAGCCCCCGAGCCAGAGGATGACAGCCTCCTGTTTCACGACACGGCTTCTACGCATGCAGCTCGTGGCCGGACCACTGTGTCGTGGGATCTCCTTCCCCGATTCGCCCAAGACAGAACCCGGACCCCAGTGCGGATAGCACACACGTCGCCCAGGACCGAAGCCCAGGGTCCATATCCGGACGCCTGCCGCTCTCGACTGTCTGAATCCTCGGTCCCCGGCACTGCGTAACTCCGAGCCGCTGAACGACAGCCTCCACTTCTCGACACGGCTGGCAGCCACAGCGCTTGTGGCCGCACAACCGTGTCTTGCGATCACTTTCGTCGAGTTGCCCAAGGCGGGACCCGGACCCCGGCGCGGCTAGCGTACACGTCGCCCAGGAAAGGAGCGAGGGTGCTCGGGACGGACGGCTGCCGCTCCGGCACGGATAGTTGCCGAGAGAACGGAACACAGCTTCCTGCTTCGCGGCAACGCTGGCAGCCACAGCGCTTGTGGCCGCACAACCGTGTCTTGCGATCACTTTCGTCGAGCCGCCCAAGGCGGGACCCGGACTCCGGCGCGGCTAGCATACACGTCGCCCAGGACCGAAGCCCAGGGTCCACATCCGGACGCCTGCCGCTCTGGATTGTCTGAATCCCCGGTCCCCGGCACTGCGTAACACCGAGCCGCTGAACGACAGCCTCCACTTCTCGACACGGCTGGCAGCCACAGCGCTTGTGGCCGCACAACCATGTCGTAGGATCTCCTTCCCCGAGGCGCCCGAAATGGGATCCGGACCCCGGTGCGGCGAGCAAACACGACACCCAGGATGGAGTCAAAGGGCTCGGGAAGCCGGACCCACGCTGCCCGTGGAGGGACACTCGTGTCCTGCGATAGAAAGAGCGGAGCCGACAGAGGTCCCACCCGGACCCCAGTGCGGCTAGCACACACGTCGCCCAGGATAGGAGCGTGGTTCTTCGGGACGGACGGCTGACGCTCCGTAGAGGACAGAACCCCTTGGCCCCGTGACTGCCAGCCCACGAGCCGGCAGTGGACAGCCGCACGCTTCGCGGCAAGTCTGGCTCCCATGCCGCTCGTGGCCGGACAACCGTGTCATGGGATCGTTGTCCCCAATCCGCCCGAAACGGGATTCTTACCCTTGCGCGGCTAGCATACGCGTCTCCCAGGACCGGAGTCTTGGCGTTCGGGAAAGACGGCGGCCGCTCCGGGACGAATAGTTGCCGAGAGAACGGAACATAGCCTCCTTCTTCGCGGCAAGGCTGGCACCCACACCGCTTGTGGCCGGTTACCCGTGTCTTGCGATCACTTTCGTCGAGCCGCCCAAGGCGGGACCCGGACCCCGGTGCGGCTAGCACACACGTCGCCCAGGATAGGAGCGTGGTTGTTCGGGACGGACGCCTGCCGCTCCGTAGAGGACAGAACCCCATGTCCCCGCGATTGCCAGCGGACGAGCCGGCGGAGGACAGCCACACGCTTCGCGGCAAGGCTGGCACCCACACCGCTTGTGGCCGGTTACCTGTGTCTTGCGATCACTTTCGTCGAGCCGCCCAAGGCGGGACCCGGACCCCGGCGCGGCTAGAACACACGTCGCGCAGGACCGGAGCCTAGGGGCTCAGGAAGCCGGACCCACGCAGCCCGTAGAGGGACACACGTTTCCTGCGATCGAAATAGCGGAGCCGACAGAGGTTCGACCGGGTCCTAGTGCGGCTAGCACACACATCGCCCGGGACCGGAGCGTGGCTGTTCGGGAAGGACGGCCGCCGCTCCGGACAGCACAGAAGCTTTCGTCTCGGGGAAAACCAGCCCCCGAGCCAGAGGATGACAGCCTCTTGTTTCACGACACGGCTGCTACGCATGCACCTCGTGGCCGGACCACTGTGTCGTGGGATCTCCTTCCCCGATTCGCCCAAGACAGAACCCGGACCCCAGTGCGGCTAGCACACACGTCGCCCAGGATAGGAGCGTGGTTGTTCGGGACGGACGGCTGCCGCTCCGTAGAGGACAGAATCCCATGTCCCCGCGACTGCCAGCCCACGAGCCGGCGGAGGACAGCCACACGCTTCGCGGCAAGGCTGGCAGGCACACCGCTTGTGGCGGGTCACCCGTATCTTGCGATCATTTTAGTCGAGCCGCCCAAGGCGGGACCCGGACCCCGGCGCGGCTAGAACACACGTCGCGCAGGACCGGAGCCTAGGGGCTCGGGTAGCCGGACCCACGCAGCCCGTAGAGGGACACACGTTTCCTGCGATCGAAATAGCGGAGCAGACAGAGGTTCGACCGGGTCCTAGTGCGGCTAGCACACACATCGCCCGGGACCGGAGCGTGGCCGTTCGGGAAGGACGGCCGCCGCTCCGGACAGCACAGAAGCTTTCGTCTCGGGGAAAACCAGCCCCCGAGCCAGAGGATGACAGCCTGTTGTTTCACGACACGGCTGCTACGCATGCAGCTCGTGGCCGGACCACTGTGTCGTGGGATCTCCTTCCCCGATTCGCCCAAGACAGAACCCGGACCCCAGTGCGGCTAGCACACACGTCGCCCAGGATAGGAGCGTGGTTGTTCGGGACGGACGGCTGCCGCTCCGTAGAGGACAGAACCCCATGTCCCCGCGACTGCCAGCCCACGAGCCGGCGGAGGACAGCCACACGCTTCGCGGCAAGGCTGGCAGGCACACCGCTTGTGGCGGGTCACCCGTATCTTGCGATCATTTTAGTCGAGCCGCCCAAGGCGGGACCCGGACCCCGGCGCGGCTAGAACACACGTCGCGCAGGACCGGAGCCTAGGGGCTCGGGTAGCCGGACCCACGCAGCCCGTAGAGGGACACACGTTTCCTGCGATCGAAATAGCGGAGCAGACAGAGGTTCGACCGGGTCCTAGTGCGGCTAGCACACACATCGCCCGGGACCGGAGCGTGGCTGTTCGGGAAGGACGGCCGCCGCTCCGGACAGCACAGAAGCTTTCGTCTCGGGGAAAACCAGCCCCCGAGCCAGAGGATGACAGCCTGTTGTTTCACGACACGGCTGCTACGCATGCAGCTCGTGGCCGGACCACTGTGTCGTGGGATCTCCTTCCCCGATTCGCCCAAGACAGAACCCGGAACCCAGTGCGGCTAGCATACACGTCGCCCAGGACCGAAGCCCAGGGTCCACATCCGGGCGCCTGCCGCTCTGGACTGTCTGAATCCCCGGTCCCCGGCACTGCGTAACTCCGAGCCGCTGAACGACAGCCTCCACGTCTCGACACGGCTGGCAGCCACAGCGCTTGTGGCCGCACAACCATGTCGTAGGATCTCCTTCCCCGAGGCGCCCGAAATGGGATCCGGACCCCGGTGCGGCGAGCAAACACGACACCCAGGATGGAGTCAAAGGGCTCGGGAAGCCGGACCCACGCTGCCCGTGGAGGGACACTCGTGTCCTGCGATAGAAAGAGCGGAGCCGACAGAGGTCCCACCCGGACCCCAGTGCGGCTAGCACACACGTCGCCCAGGATAGGAGCGTGGTTCTTCGGGACGGACGGCTGACGCTCCGTAGAGGACAGAACCCCTTGGCCCCGTGACTGCCAGCCCACGAGCCGGCAGTGGACAGCCGCACGCTTCGCGGCAAGTCTGGCTCCCATGCCGCTCGTGGCCGGACAACCGTGTCATGGGATCGTTGTCCCCAATCCGCCCGAAACGGGATTCTTACCCTTGCGCGGCTAGCATACGCGTCTCCCAGGACCGGAGTCTTGGCGTTCGGGAAAGACGGCGGCCGCTCCGGGACGAATAGTTGCCGAGAGAACGGAACATAGCCTCCTTCTTCGCGGCAAGGCTGGCACCCACACCGCTTGTGGCCGGTTACCTGTGTCTTGCGATCACTTTCGTCGAGCCGCCCAAGGCGGGACCCGGACCCCGGCGCGGCTAGAACACACGTCGCGCAGGACCGGAGCCTAGGGGCTCGCGAAGCCGGACCCACGCAGCCCGTAGAGGGACACACGTTTCCTGCGATCGAAAGAGCGGAGCCGACAGAGGTTCGACCGGGTCCTAGTGCGGCTAGCACACACATCGCCCGGGACCGGAGCGTGGCTGTTCGGGAAGGACGGCCGCCGCTCCGGACAGCACAGAAGCTTTCGTCTCGGGGACAGCCAGCCCCCGAGCCAGAGGATGACAGCCTGTTGTTTCACGACACGGCTTCTACGCATGCAGCTCGTGGCCGGACCTCTGTGTCGTGGGATCTCCTTCCCCGATTCGCCCAAGACAGAACCCGGACCCCAGTGCGGCTAGCACACACGTCGCCCAGGATAGGAGCGTGGTTGTTCGGGACGGACGGCTGCCGCTCCGTAGAGGACAGAACCCCATGTCCCCGCGACTGCCAGCCCACGAGCCGGCGGAGGACAGCCACACGCTTCGCGGCAAGGCTGGCACCCACACCGCTTGTGGCGCGTCACCCGTATCTTGCGATCATTTTAGTCGAGCCGCCCAAGGCGGGACCCGGACCCCGGCGCGGCTAGAACACACGTCGCGCAGGACCGGAGCCTAGGGGCTCGGGTAGCCGGACCCACGCAGCCCGTAGAGGGACACACGTTTCCTGCGATCGAAACAGCGGAGCCGACAGAGGTTCGACAGGACCTAGTGCGGCTAGCACACACATCGCCCGGGACCGGAGCGTGGCTGTTCGGGAAGGACGGCCGCCGCTCCGGACAGGACAGAAGCTTTCGTCTCGGGGACAACCAGCCCCCGAGCCAGAGGATGACAGCCTCCTGTTTCACGACACGGCTTCTACGCATGCAGCTCGTGGCCGGACCACTGTGTCGTGGGATCTCCTTCCCCGATTCGCCCAAGACAGAACCCGGACCCCAGTGCGGCTAGCACACACGTCGCCCAGGACCGAAGCCCAGGGTCCACATCCGGACGCCTGCCGCTCTCGACTGTCTGAATCCTCGGTCCCCGGCACTGCGTAACTCCGAGCCGCTGAACGACAGCCTCCACTTCTCGACACGGCTGGCAGCCACAGCGCTTGTGGCCGCACAACCGTGTCTTGCGATCACTTTCGTCGAGTTGCCCAAGGCGGGACCCGGACCCCGGCGCGGCTAGCGTACACGTCGCCCAGGAAAGGAGCGAGGGTGCTCGGGACGGACGGCTGCCGCTCCGGCACGGCTAGTTGCCGAGAGAACGGAACACAGCTTCCTGCTTCGCGGCAACGCTGGCAGCCACAGCGCTTGTGGCCGCACAACCGTGTCTTGCGATCACTTTCGTCGAGCCGCCCAAGGCGGGACCCGGACTCCGGCGCGGCTAGCATACACGTCGCCCAGGACCGAAGCCCAGGGTCCACATCCGGGCGCCTGCCGCTCTGGACTGTCTGAATCCCCGGTCCCCGGCACTGCGTAACTCCGAGCCGCTGAACGACAGCCTCCACGTCTCGACACGGCTGGCAGCCACAGCGCTTGTGGCCGCACAACCATGTCGTAGGATCTCCTTCCCCGAGGCGCCCGAAATGGGATCCGGACCCCGGTGCGGCGAGCAAACACGACACCCAGGATGGAGTCAAAGGGCTCGGGAAGCCGGACCCACGCTGCCCGTGGAGGGACACTCGTGTCCTGCGATAGAAAGAGCGGAGCCGACAGAGGTCCCACCCGGACCCCAGTGCGGCTAGCACACACGTCGCCCAGGATAGGAGCGTGGTTCTTCGGGACGGACGGCTGACGCTCCGTAGAGGACAGAACCCGTTGGCCCCGTGACTGCCAGCGCACGAGCCGGCAGTGGACAGCCGCACGCTTCGCGGCAAGTCTGGCTCCCATGCCGCTCGTGGCCGGACAACCGTGTCATGGGATCGTTGTCCCCAATCCGCCCGAAACGGGATTCTTACCCTTGCGCGGCTAGCATACGCGTCTCCCAGGACCGGAGTCTTGGCGTTCGGGAAAGACGGCGGCCGCTCCGGGACGAATAGTTGCCGAGAGAACGGAACATAGCCTCCTTCTTCGCGGCAAGGCTGGCACCCACACCGCTTGTGGCCGGTTACCCGTGTCTTGCGATCACTTTCGTCGAGCCGCCCAAGGCGGGACCCGGACCCCGGTGCGGCTAGCACACACGTCGCTCAGGATAGGAGCGTGGTTGTTCGGGACGGACGCCTGCCGCTCCGTAGAGGACAGAACCCCATGTCCCCGCGATTGCCAGCGGACGAGCCGGCGGAGGACAGCCACACGCTTCGCGGCAAGGCTGGCACCCACACCGCTTGTGGCCGGTTACCTGTGTCTTGCGATCACTTTCGTCGAGCCGCCCAAGGCGGGACCCGGACCCCGGCGCGGCTAGAACACACGTCGCGCAGGACCGGAGCCTAGGGGCTCAGGAAGCCGGACCCACGCAGCCCGTAGAGGGACACACGTTTCCTGCGATCGAAATAGCGGAGCCGACAGAGGTTCGACCGGGTCCTAGTGCGGCTAGCACACACATCGCCCGGGACCGGAGCGTGGCTGTTCGGGAAGGACGGCCGCCGCTCCGGACAGCACAGAAGCTTTCGTCTCGGGGAAAACCAGCCCCCGAGCCAGAGGATGACAGCCTCTTGTTTCACGACACGGCTGCTACGCATGCACCTCGTGGCCGGAACACTGTGTCGTGGGATCTCCTTCCCCGATTCGCCCAAGACAGAACCCGGACCCCAGTGCGCCTGCACACACGTCGCCCAGGATAGGAGCGTGGTTGTTCGGGACGGACGGCTGCCGCTCCGTAGAGGACAGAACCCCATGTCCCCGCGACTGCCAGCCCACGAGCCGGCGGAGGACAGCCACACGCTTCGCGGCAAGGCTGGCACCCACACCGCTTGTGGCGCGTCACCCGTATCTTGCGATCATTTTAGTCGAGCCGCCCAAGGCGGGACCCGGACCCCGGCGCGGCTAGAACACACGTCGCGCAGGACCGGAGCCTAGGGGCTCGGGTAGCCGGACCCACGCAGCCCGTAGAGGGACACACGTTTCCTGCGATCGAAATAGCGGAGCAGACAGAGGTTCGACCGGGTCCTAGTGCGGCTAGCACACACATCGCCCGGGACCGGAGCGTGGCTGTTCGGGAAGGACGGCCGCCGCTCCGGACAGCACAGAAGCTTTCGTCTCGGGGAAAACCAGCCCCCGAGCCAGAGGATGACAGCCTGTTGTTTCACGACACGGCTGCTACGCATGCAGCTCGTGGCCGGACCACTGTGTCGTGGGATCTCCTTCCCCGATTCGCCCAAGACAGAACCCGGACCCCAGTGCGGCTAGCACACACGTCGCCCAGGATAGGAGCGTGGTTGTTCGGGACGGACGGCTGCCGCTCCGTAGAGGACAGAACCCCATGTCCCCGCGACTGCCAGCCCACGAGCCGGCGGAGGACAGCCACACGCTTCGCGGCAAGGCTGGCAGGCACACCGCTTGTGGCGGGTCACCCGTATCTTGCGATCATTTTAGTCGAGCCGCCCAAGGCGGGACCCGGACCCCGGCGCGGCTAGAACACACGTCGCGCAGGACCGGAGCCTAGGGGCTCGGGTAGCCGGACCCACGCAGCCCGTAGAGGGACACACGTTTCCTGCGATCGAAATAGCGGAGCAGACAGAGGTTCGACCGGGTCCTAGTGCGGCTAGCACACACATCGCCCGGGACCGGAGCGTGGCTGTTCGGGAAGGACGGCCGCCGCTCCGGACAGCACAGAAGCTTTCGTCTCGGGGAAAACCAGCCCCCGAGCCAGAGGATGACAGCCTGTTGTTTCACGACACGGCTGCTACGCATGCAGCTCGTGGCCGGACCACTGTGTCGTGGGATCTCCTTCCCCGATTCGCCCAAGACAGAACCCGGAACCCAGTGCGGCTAGCATACACGTCGCCCAGGACCGAAGCCCAGGGTCCACATCCGGACGCCTGCCGCTCTCGACTGTCTGAATCCCCGGTCCCCGGCACTGCGTAACTCCGAGCCGCTGAACGACAGCCTCCACTTCTCGACACGGCTGGCAGCCACAGCGCTTGTGGCCGCACAACCATGTCGTAGGATCTCCTTCCCCGAGGCGCCCGAAATGGGATCCGGACCCCGGTGCGGCGAGCAAACACGACACCCAGGATGGAGTCAAAGGGCTCGGGAAGCCGGACCCACGCTGCCCGTGGAGGGACACTCGTGTCCTGCGATAGAAAGAGCGGAGCCCACCGAGGTCCCACCCGGACCCCAGTGCGGCTAGCACACACGTCGCCCAGGATAGGAGCGTGGTTGTTCGGGAAGGACGCCTGCCGCTCCGTAGAGGACAGAACCCCTTGGCCCCGCGACCGCCAGCCCACGAGCCGGCAGTGGACAGCCGCGCGCTTCGCGGCAAGTCTGGCTCCCATGCCGCTCGTGGCCGGACAACCGTGTCATGGGATCGTTGTCCCCAGTCCGCCCGAAACGGGATTCTTACCCTTGCGCGGCTAGCATACGCGTCTCCCAGGACCGGAGTCTTGGCGTTCGGGAAAGACGGCGGCCGCTCCGGGACGAATAGTTGCCGAGAGAACGGAACATAGCCTCCTTCTTCGCGGCAAGGCTGGCACCCACACCGCTTGTGGCCGGTTACCTGTGTCTTGCGATCACTTTCGTCGAGCCGCCCAAGGCGGGACCCGGACCCCGGCGCGGCTAGAACACACGTCGCGCAGGACCGGAGCCTAGGGGCTCAGGAAGCCGGACCCACGCAGCACGTAGAGGGACACACGTTTCCTGCAATCGAAATAGCGGAGCCGACAGAGGTTCGACCGGGTCCTAGTGCGGCTAGCACACACATCGCCCGGGACCGGAGCGTGGCTGTTCGGGAAGGACGGCCGCCGCTCCAGACAGCACAGAAGCTTTCGTCTCGGGGACAATCAGCCCCCGAGCCAGAGGATGACAGCCTGTTGTTTCACGACACGGCTGCTACGCATGCAGCTCGTGGCCGGACCACTGTGTCGTGGGATCTCCTTCCCCGATTCGCCCAAGACAGAACCCGGAACCCAGTGCGGCTAGCATACACGTCGCCCAGGATAGGAGCGTGGTTGTTCGGGACGGACGGCTGCCGCTCCGTAGAGGACAGAACCCCATGTCCCCGCGACTGCCAGCCCACGAGCCGGCGGAGGACAGCCACACGCTTCGCGGCAAGGCTGGCAGGCACACCGCTTGTGGCGGGTCACCCGTATCTTCCGATCATTTTAGTCGAGCCGCCCAAGGCGGGACCCGGACCCCGGCGCGGCTAGAACACACGTCGCGCAGGAACGGAGCCTAGGGGCTCGGGTAGCCGGACCCACGCAGCCCGTAGAGGGACACACGTTTCCTGCGATCGAAATAGCGGAGCAGACAGAGGTTCGACCGGGTCCTAGTGCGGCTAGCACACACATCGCCCGGGACCGGAGCGTGGCTGTTCGGGAAGGACGGCCGCCGCTCCGGACAGCACAGAAGCTTTCGTCTCGGGGAAAACCAGCCCCCGAGCCAGAGGATGACAGCCTGTTGTTTCACGACACGGCTGCTACGCATGCAGCTCGTGGCCGGACCACTGTGTCGTGGGATCTCCTTCCCCGATTCGCCCAAGACAGAACCCGGAACCCAGTGCGGCTAGCATACACGTCGCCCAGGACCGAAGCCCAGGGTCCACATCCGGACGCCTGCCGCTCTGGATTGTCTGAATCCCCGGTCCCCGGCACTGCGTAACACCGAGCCGCTGAACGACAGCCTCCACTTCTCGACACGGCTGGCAGCCACAGCGCTTGTGGCCGCACAACCATGTCGTAGGATCTCCTTCCCCGAGGCGCCCGAAATGGGATCCGGACCCCGGTGCGGCGAGCAAACACGACACCCAGGATGGAGTCAAAGGGCTCGGGAAGCCGGACCCACGCTGCCCGTGGAGGGACACTCGTGTCCTGCGATAGAAAGAGCGGAGCCGACAGAGGTCCCACCCGGACCCCCGTGCGGCTAGCACACACGTCGCCCAGGATAGGAGCGTGGTTGTTCGGGACGGACGGCTGCCGCTCCGTAGAGGACAGAACCCCATGTCCCCGCGATTGCCAGCGGACGAGCCGGCGGAGGACAGCCACACGCTTCGCGGCAAGGCTGGCACCCACACCGCTTGTGGCGCGTCACCCGTATCTTGCGATCATTTTAGTCGAGCCGCCCAAGGCGGGACCCGGACCCCGGTGCGGCTAGCACACACGTCGCGCAGGACCGGAGCCTAGGGGCTCGGGTAGCCGGACCCACGCAGCCCGTAGAGGGACACACGTTTCCTGCGATCGAAACAGCGGAGCCGACAGAGGTTCGACAGGACCTAGTGCGGCTAGCACACACATCGCCCGGGACCGGAGCGTGGCTGTTCGGGAAGGACGGCCGCCGCTCCGGACAGGACAGAAGCTTTCGTCTCGGGGACAACCAGCCCCCGAGCCAGAGGATGACAGCCTCCTGTTTCACGACACGGCTTCTACGCATGCAGCTCGTGGCCGGACCACTGTGTCGTGGGATCTCCTTCCCCGATTCGCCCAAGACAGAACCCGGACCCCAGTGCGGCTAGCACACACGTCGCCCAGGACCGAAGCCCAGGGTCCACATCCGGACGCCTGCCGCTCTCGACTGTCTGAATCCTCGGTCCCCGGCACTGCGTAACTCCGAGCCGCTGAACGACAGCCTCCACTTCTCGACACGGCTGGCAGCCACAGCGCTTGTGGCCGCACAACCGTGTCTTGCGATCACTTTCGTCGAGTTGCCCAAGGCGGGACCCGGACCCCGGCGCGGCTAGCGTACACGTCGCCCAGGAAAGGAGCGAGGGTGCTCGGGACGGACGGCTGCCGCTCCGGCACGGCTAGTTGCCGAGAGAACGGAACACAGCTTCCTGCTTTGCGGCAACGCTGGCAGCCACAGCGCTTGTGGCCGCACAACCGTGTCTTGCGATCACTTTCGTCGAGCCGCCCAAGGCGGGACCCGGACTCCGGCGCGGCTAGCATACACGTCGCCCAGGACCGAAGCCCAGGGTCCACATCCGGGCGCCTGCCGCTCTGGACTGTCTGAATCCCCGGTCCCCGGCACTGCGTAACTCCGAGCCGCTGAACGACAGCCTCCACGTCTCGACACGGCTGGCAGCCACAGCGCTTGTGGCCGCACAACCATGTCGTAGGATCTCCTTCCCCGAGGCGCCCGAAATGGGATCCGGACCCCGGTGCGGCGAGCAAACACGACACCCAGGATGGAGTCAAAGGGCTCGGGAAGCCGGACCCACGCTGCCCGTGGAGGGACACTCGTGTCCTGCGATAGAAAGAGCGGAGCCGACAGAGGTCCCACCCGGACCCCAGTGCGGCTAGCACACACGTCGCCCAGGATAGGAGCGTGGTTCTTCGGGACGGACGGCTGACGCTCCGTAGAGGACAGAACCCGTTGGCCCCGTGACTGCCAGCGCACGAGCCGGCAGTGGACAGCCGCACGCTTCGCGGCAAGTCTGGCTCCCATGCCGCTCGTGGCCGGACAACCGTGTCATGGGATCGTTGTCCCCAATCCGCCCGAAACGGGATTCTTACCCTTGCGCGGCTAGCATACGCGTCTCCCAGGACCGGAGTCTTGGCGTTCGGGAAAGACGGCGGCCGCTCCGGGACGAATAGTTGCCGAGAGAACGGAACATAGCCTCCTTCTTCGCGGCAAGGCTGGCACCCACACCGCTTGTGGCCGGTTACCCGTGTCTTGCGATCACTTTCGTCGAGCCGCCCAAGGCGGGACCCGGACCCCGGTGCGGCTAGCACACACGTCGCCCAGGATAGGAGCGTGGTTGTTCGGGACGGACGCCTGCCGCTCCGTAGAGGACAGAACCCCATGTCCCCGCGATTGCCAGCGGACGAGCCGGCGGAGGACAGCCACACGCTTCGCGGCAAGGCTGGCACCCACACCGCTTGTGGCCGGTTACCTGTGTCTTGCGATCACTTTCGTCGAGCCGCCCAAGGCGGGACCCGGACCCCGGCGCGGCTAGAACACACGTCGCGCAGGACCGGAGCCTAGGGGCTCGCGAAGCCGGACCCACGCAGCCCGTAGAGGGACACACGTTTCCTGCGATCGAAATAGCGGAGCCGACAGAGGTTCGACCGGGTCCTAGTGCGGCTAGCACACACATCGCCCGGGACCGGAGCGTGGCTGTTCGGGAAGGACGGCCGCCGCTCCGGACAGCACAGAAGCTTTCGTCTCGGGGAAAACCAGCCCCCGAGCCAGAGGATGACAGCCTCTTGTTTCACGACACGGCTGCTACGCATGCACCTCGTGGCCGGAACACTGTGTCGTGGGATCTCCTTCCCCGATTCGCCCAAGACAGAACCCGGACCCCAGTGCGGCTAGCACACACGTCGCCCAGGATAGGAGCGTGGTTGTTCGGGACGGACGGCTGCCGCTCCGTAGAGGACAGAACCCCATGTCCCCGCGACTGCCAGCCCACGAGCCGGCGGAGGACAGCCACACGCTTCGCGGCAAGGCTGGCAGGCACACCGCTTGTGGCGGGTCACCCGTATCTTGCGATCATTTTAGTCGAGCCGCCCAAGGCGGGACCCGGACCCCGGCGCGGCTAGAACACACGTCGCGCAGGACCGGAGCCTAGGGGCTCGGGTAGCCGGACCCACGCAGCCCGTAGAGGGACACACGTTTCCTGCGATCGAAATAGCGGAGCAGACAGAGGTTCGACCGGGTCCTAGTGCGGCTAGCACACACATCGCCCGGGACCGGAGCGTGGCTGTTCGGGAAGGACGGCCGCCGCTCCGGACAGGACAGAAGCTTTCGTCTCGGGGACAACCAGCCCCCGAGCCAGAGGATGACAGCCTCCTGTTTCACGACACGGCTTCTACGCATGCAGCTCGTGGCCGGACCACTGTGTCGTGGGATCTCCTTCCCCGATTCGCCCAAGACAGAACCCGGACCCCAGTGCGGCTAGCACACACGTCGCCCAGGACCGAAGCCCAGGGTCCACATCCGGACGCCTGCCGCTCTCGACTGTCTGAATCCTCGGTCCCCGGCACTGCGTAACTCCGAGCCGCTGAACGACAGCCTCCACTTCTCGACACGGCTGGCAGCCACAGCGCTTGTGGCCGCACAACCGTGTCTTGCGATCACTTTCGTCGAGTTGCCCAAGGCGGGACCCGGACCCCGGCGCGGCTAGCGTACACGTCGCCCAGGAAAGGAGCGAGGGTGCTCGGGACGGACGGCTGCCGCTCCGGCACGGATAGTTGCCGAGAGAACGGAACACAGCTTCCTGCTTCGCGGCAACGCTGGCAGCCACAGCGCTTGTGGCCGCACAACCGTGTCTTGCGATCACTTTCGTCGAGCCGCCCAAGGCGGGACCCGGACTCCGGCGCGGCTAGCATACACGTCGCCCAGGACCGAAGCCCAGGGTCCACATCCGGACGCCTGCCGCTCTGGATTGTCTGAATCCCCGGTCCCCGGCACTGCGTAACACCGAGCCGCTGAACGACAGCCTCCACTTCTCGACACGGCTGGCAGCCACAGCGCTTGTGGCCGCACAACCGTGTCTTGCGATCACTTTAGTCCAGCCGCCCAAGGCGGGACCCGGACCCCGGCGCGGCTAGCATACACGTCGCCCAGGACCGAAGCCCAGGGTCCACATCCGGGCGCCTGCCGCTCTGGACTGTCTGAATCCCCGGTCCCCGGCACTGCGTAACTCCGAGCCGCTGAACGACAGCCTCCACGTCTCGACACGGCTGGCAGCCACAGCGCTTGTGGCCGCACAACCATGTCGTAGGATCTCCTTCCCCGAGGCGCCCGAAATGGGATCCGGACCCCGGTGCGGCGAGCAAACACGACACCCAGGATGGAGTCAAAGGGCTCGGGAAGCCGGACCCACGCTGCCCGTGGAGGGACACTCGTGTCCTGCGATAGAAAGAGCGGAGCCGACAGAGGTCCCACCCGGACCCCAGTGCGGCTAGCACACACGTCGCCCAGGATAGGAGCGTGGTTCTTCGGGACGGACGGCTGACGCTCCGTAGAGGACAGAACCCCTTGGCCCCGTGACTGCCAGCCCACGAGCCGGCAGTGGACAGCCGCACGCTTCGCGGCAAGTCTGGCTCCCATGCCGCTCGTGGCCGGACAACCGTGTCATGGGATCGTTGTCCCCAATCCTCCCGAAACGGGATTCTTACCCTTGCGCGGCTAGCATACGCGTCTCCCAGGACCGGAGTCTTGGCGTTCGGGAAAGACGGCGGCCGCTCCGGGACGAATAGTTGCCGAGAGAACGGAACATAGCCTCCTTCTTCGCGGCAAGGCTGGCACCCACACCGCTTGTGGCCGGTTACCCGTGCCTTGCGATCACTTTCGTCGAGCCGCCCAAGGCGGGACCCGGACCCCGGTGCGGCTAGCACACACGTCGCCCAGGATAGGAGCGTGGTTGTTCGGGACGGACGGCTGCCGCTCCGTAGAGGACAGAACCCCATGTCCCCGCGATTGCCAGCGGACGAGCCGGCGGAGGACAGCCACACGCTTCGCGGCAAGGCTGGCACCCACACCGCTTGTGGCGCGTCACCCGTATCTTGCGATCATTTTAGTCGAGCCGCCCAAGGCGGGACCCGGACCCCGGTGCGGCTAGCACACACGTCGCGCAGGACCGGAGCCTAGGGGCTCGGGTAGCCGGACCCACGCAGCCCGTAGAGGGACACACGTTTCCTGCGATCGAAATAGCGGAGCCGACAGAGGTTCGACAGGACCTAGTGCGGCTAGCACACACATCGCCCGGGACCGGAGCGTGGCTGTTCGGGAAGGACGGCCGCCGCTCCGGACAGGACAGAAGCTTTCGTCTCGGGGACAACCAGCCCCCGAGCCAGAGGATGACAGCCTCCTGTTTCACGACACGGCTTCTACGCATGCAGCTCGTGGCCGGACCACTGTGTCGTGGGATCTCCTTCCCCGATTCGCCCAAGACAGAACCCGGACCCCAGTGCGGCTAGCACACACGTCGCCCAGGACCGAAGCCCAGGGTCCACATCCGGACGCCTGCCGCTCTCGACTGTCTGAATCCTCGGTCCCCGGCACTGCGTAACTCCGAGCCGCTGAACGACAGCCTCCACTTCTCGACACGGCTGGCAGCCACAGCGCTTGTGGCCGCACAACCGTGTCTTGCGATCACTTTCGTCGAGTTGCCCAAGGCGGGACCCGGACCCCGGCGCGGCTAGCGTACACGTCGCCCAGGAAAGGAGCGAGGGTGCTCGGGACGGACGGCTGCCGCTCCGGCACGGATAGTTGCTGAGAGAACGGAACACAGCTTCCTGCTTCGCGGCAACGCTGGCAGCCACACCGCTTGTGGCCGCACAACCGTGTCTTGCGATCACTTTCGTCGAGCCGCCCAAGGCGGGACCCGGACTCCGGCGCGGCTAGCATACACGTCGCCCAGGACCGAAGCCCAGGGTCCACATCCGGACGCCTGCCGCTCTGGATTGTCTGAATCCCCGGTCCCCGGCACTGCGTAACACCGAGCCGCTGAACGACAGCCTCCACTTCTCGACACGGCTGGCAGCCACAGCGCTTGTGGCCGCACAACCGTGTCTTGCGATCACTTTAGTCCAGCCGCCCAAGGCGGGACCCGGACCCCGGCGCGGCTAGCATACACGTCGCCCAGGACCGAAGCCCAGGGTCCACATCCGGGCGCCTGCCGCTCTGGACTGTCTGAATCCCCGGTCCCCGGCACTGCGTAACTCCGAGCCGCTGAACGACAGCCTCCACGTCTCGACACGGCTGGCAGCCACAGCGCTTGTGGCCGCACAACCATGTCGTAGGATCTCCTTCCCCGAGGCGCCCGAAATGGGATCCGGACCCCGGTGCGGCGAGCAAACACGACACCCAGGATGGAGTCAAAGGGCTCGGGAAGCCGGACCCACGCTGCCCGTGGAGGGACACTCGTGTCCTGCGATAGAAAGAGCGGAGCCGACAGAGGTCCCACCCGGACCCCAGTGCGGCTAGCACACACGTCGCCCAGGATAGGAGCGTGGTTCTTCGGGACGGACGGCTGACGCTCCGTAGAGGACAGAACCCCTTGGCCCCGTGACTGCCAGCCCACGAGCCGGCAGTGGACAGCCGCACGCTTCGCGGCAAGTCTGGCTCCCATGCCGCTCGTGGCCGGACAACCGTGTCATGGGATCGTTGTCCCCAATCCTCCCGAAACGGGATTCTTACCCTTGCGCGGCTAGCATACGCGTCTCCCAGGACCGGAGTCTTGGCGTTCGGGAAAGACGGCGGCCGCTCCGGGACGAATAGTTGCCGAGAGAACGGAACATAGCCTCCTTCTTCGCGGCAAGGCTGGCACCCACACCGCTTGTGGCCGGTTACCCGTGCCTTGCGATCACTTTCGTCGAGCCGCCCAAGGCGGGACCCGGACCCCGGTGCGGCTAGCACACACGTCGCCCAGGATAGGAGCGTGGTTGTTCGGGACGGACGGCTGCCGCTCCGTAGAGGACAGAACCCCATGTCCCCGCGATTGCCAGCGGACGAGCCGGCGGAGGACAGCCACACGCTTCGCGGCAAGGCTGGCACCCACACCGCTTGTGGCGCGTCACCCGTATCTTGCGATCATTTTAGTCGAGCCGCCCAAGGCGGGACCCGGACCCCGGTGCGGCTAGCACACACGTCGCGCAGGACCGGAGCCTAGGGGCTCGGGTAGCCGGACCCACGCAGCCCGTAGAGGGACACACGTTTCCTGCGATCGAAATAGCGGAGCCGACAGAGGTTCGACAGGACCTAGTGCGGCTAGCACACACATCGCCCGGGACCGGAGCGTGGCTGTTCGGGAAGGACGGCCGCCGCTCCGGACAGGACAGAAGCTTTCGTCTCGGGGACAACCAGCCCCCGAGCCAGAGGATGACAGCCTCCTGTTTCACGACACGGCTTCTACGCATGCAGCTCGTGGCCGGACCACTGTGTCGTGGGATCTCCTTCCCCGATTCGCCCAAGACAGAACCCGGACCCCAGTGCGGCTAGCACACACGTCGCCCAGGACCGAAGCCCAGGGTCCACATCCGGACGCCTGCCGCTCTCGACTGTCTGAATCCTCGGTCCCCGGCACTGCGTAACTCCGAGCCGCTGAACGACAGCCTCCACTTCTCGACACGGCTGGCAGCCACAGCGCTTGTGGCCGCACAACCGTGTCTTGCGATCACTTTCGTCGAGTTGCCCAAGGCGGGACCCGGACCCCGGCGCGGCTAGCGTACACGTCGCCCAGGAAAGGAGCGAGGGTGCTCGGGACGGACGGCTGCCGCTCCGGCACGGATAGTTGCTGAGAGAACGGAACACAGCTTCCTGCTTCGCGGCAACGCTGGCAGCCACACCGCTTGTGGCCGCACAACCGTGTCTTGCGATCACTTTCGTCGAGCCGCCCAAGGCGGGACCCGGACTCCGGCGCGGCTAGCATACACGTCGCCCAGGACCGAAGCCCAGGGTCCACATCCGGGCGCCTGCCGCTCTGGACTGTCTGAATCCCCGGTCCCCGGCACTGCGTAACTCCGAGCCGCTGAACGACAGCCTCCACGTCTCGACACGGCTGGCAGCCACAGCGCTTGTGGCCGCACAACCATGTCGTAGGATCTCCTTCCCCGAGGCGCCCGAAATGGGATCCGGACCCCGGTGCGGCGAGCAAACACGACACCCAGGATGGAGTCAAAGGGCTCGGGAAGCCGGACCCACGCTGCCCGTGGAGGGACACTCGTGTCCTGCGATAGAAAGAGCGGAGCCGACAGAGGTCCCACCCGGACCCCAGTGCGGCTAGCACACACGTCGCCCAGGATAGGAGCGTGGTTCTTCGGGACGGACGGCTGACGCTCCGTAGAGGACAGAACCCGTTGGCCCCGTGACTGCCAGCCCACGAGCCGGCAGTGGACAGCCGCACGCTTCGCGGCAAGTCTGGCTCCCATGCCGCTCGTGGCCGGACAACCGTGTCATGGGATCGTTGTCCCCAATCCTCCCGAAACGGGATTCTTACCCTTGCGCGGCTAGCATACGCGTCTCCCAGGACCGGAGTCTTGGCGTTCGGGAAAGACGGCGGCCGCTCCGGGACGAATAGTTGCCGAGAGAACGGAACATAGCCTCCTTCTTCGCGGCAAGGCTGGCACCCACACCGCTTGTGGCCGGTTACCCGTGCCTTGCGATCACTTTCGTCGAGCCGCCCAAGGCGGGACCCGGACCCCGGTGCGGCTAGCACACACGTCGCCCAGGATAGGAGCGTGGTTGTTCGGGACGGACGGCTGCCGCTCCGTAGAGGACAGAACCCCATGTCCCCGCGATTGCCAGCGGACGAGCCGGCGGAGGACAGCCACACGCTTCGCGGCAAGGCTGGCACCCACACCGCTTGTGGCGCGTCACCCGTATCTTGCGATCATTTTAGTCGAGCCGCCCAAGGCGGGACCCGGACCCCGGTGCGGCTAGCACACACGTCGCGCAGGACCGGAGCCTAGGGGCTCGGGTAGCCGGACCCACGCAGCCCGTAGAGGGACACACGTTTCCTGCGATCGAAATAGCGGAGCCGACAGAGGTTCGACAGGACCTAGTGCGGCTAGCACACACATCGCCCGGGACCGGAGCGTGGCTGTTCGGGAAGGACGGCCGCCGCTCCGGACAGGACAGAAGCTTTCGTCTCGGGGACAACCAGCCCCCGAGCCAGAGGATGACAGCCTCCTGTTTCACGACACGGCTTCTACGCATGCAGCTCGTGGCCGGACCACTGTGTCGTGGGATCTCCTTCCCCGATTCGCCCAAGACAGAACCCGGACCCCAGTGCGGCTAGCACACACGTCGCCCAGGACCGAAGCCCAGGGTCCACATCCGGACGCCTGCCGCTCTCGACTGTCTGAATCCTCGGTCCCCGGCACTGCGTAACTCCGAGCCGCTGAACGACAGCCTCCACTTCTCGACACGGCTGGCAGCCACAGCGCTTGTGGCCGCACAACCGTGTCTTGCGATCACTTTCGTCGAGTTGCCCAAGGCGGGACCCGGACCCCGGCGCGGCTAGCGTACACGTCGCCCAGGACCGAAGCCCAGGGTCCACATCCGGGCGCCTGCCGCTCTGGACTGTCTGAATCCCCGGTCCCCGGCACGGCGTAACTCCGAGCCGCTGAACGACAGCCTCCACGTCTCGACACGGCTGGCAGCCACAGCGCTTGTGGCCGCACAACCATGTCGTAGGATCTCCTTCCCCGAGGCGCCCGAAATGGGATCCGGACCCCGGTGCGGCGAGCAAACACGACACCCAGGATGGAGTCAAAGGGCTCGGGAAGCCGGACCCACGCTGCCCGTGGAGGGACACTCGTGTCCTGCGATAGAAAGAGCGGAGCCGACAGAGGTCCCACCCGGACCCCAGTGCGGCTAGCACACACGTCGCCCAGGATAGGAGCGTGGTTCTTCGGGACGGACGGCTGACGCTCCGTAGAGGACAGAACCCCTTGGCCCCGTGACTGCCAGCCCACGAGCCGGCAGTGGACAGCCGCACGCTTCGCGGCAAGTCTGGCTCCCATGCCGCTCGTGGCCGGACAACCGTGTCATGGGATCGTTGTCCCCAATCCGCCCGAAACGGGATTCTTACCCTTGCGCGGCTAGCATACGCGTCTCCCAGGACCGGAGTCTTGGCGTTCGGGAAAGACGGCGGCCGCTCCGGGACGAATAGTTGCCGAGAGAACGGAACATAGCCTCCTTCTTCGCGGCAAGGCTGGCACCCACACCGCTTGTGGCCGGTTACCCGTGCCTTGCGATCACTTTCGTCGAGCCGCCCAAGGCGGGACCCGGACCCCGGTGCGGCTAGCACACACGTCGCCCAGGATAGGAGCGTGGTTGTTCGGGACGGACGGCTGCCGCTCCGTAGAGGACAGAACCCCATGTCCCCGCGATTGCCAGCGGACGAGCCGGCGGAGGACAGCCACACGCTTCGCGGCAAGGCTGGCAGGCACACCGCTTGTGGCGCGTCACCCGTATCTTGCGATCATTTTAGTCGAGCCGCCCAAGGCGGGACCCGGACCCCGGTGCGGCTAGCACACACGTCGCGCAGGACCGGAGCCTAGGGGCTCGGGTAGCCGGACCCACGCAGCCCGTAGAGGGACACACGTTTCCTGCGATCGAAATAGCGGAGCCGACAGAGGTTCGACAGGACCTAGTGCGGCTAGCACACACATCGCCCGGGACCGGAGCGTGGCTGTTCGGGAAGGACGGCCGCCGCTCCGGACAGGACAGAAGCTTTCGTCTCGGGGACAACCAGCCCCCGAGCCAGAGGATGACAGCCTCCTGTTTCACGACACGGCTTCTACGCATGCAGCTCGTGGCCGGACCACTGTGTCGTGGGATCTCCTTCCCCGATTCGCCCAAGACAGAACCCGGACCCCAGTGCGGCTAGCACACACGTCGCCCAGGACCGAAGCCCAGGGTCCACATCCGGACGCCTGCCGCTCTCGACTGTCTGAATCCTCGGTCCCCGGCACTGCGTAACTCCGAGCCGCTGAACGACAGCCTCCACTTCTCGACACGGCTGGCAGCCACAGCGCTTGTGGCCGCACAACCGTGTCTTGCGATCACTTTCGTCGAGTTGCCCAAGGCGGGACCCGGACCCCGGCGCGGCTAGCGTACACGTCGCCCAGGACCGAAGCCAAGGGTCCACATCCGGGCGCCTGCCGCTCTGGACTGTCTGAATCCCCGGTCCCCGGCACGGCGTAACTCCGAGCCGCTGAACGACAGCCTCCACGTCTCGACACGGCTGGCAGCCACAGCGCTTGTGGCCGCACAACCATGTCGTAGGATCTCCTTCCCCGAGGCGCCCGAAATGGGATCCGGACCCCGGTGCGGCGAGCAAACACGACACCCAGGATGGAGTCAAAGGGCTCGGGAAGCCGGACCCACGCTGCCCGTGGAGGGACACTCGTGTCCTGCGATAGAAAGAGCGGAGCCGACAGAGGTCCCACCCGGACCCCAGTGCGGCTAGCACACACGTCGCCCAGGATAGGAGCGTGGTTCTTCGGGACGGACGGCTGACGCTCCGTAGAGGACAGAACCCCTTGGCCCCGTGACTGCCAGCCCACGAGCCGGCAGTGGACAGCCGCACGCTTCGCGGCAAGTCTGGCTCCCATGCCGCTCGTGGCCGGACAACCGTGTCATGGGATCGTTGTCCCCAATCCGCCCGAAACGGGATTCTTACCCTTGCGCGGCTAGCATACGCGTCTCCCAGGACCGGAGTCTTGGCGTTCGGGAAAGACGGCGGCCGCTCCGGGACGAATAGTTGCCGAGAGAACGGAACATAGCCTCCTTCTTCGCGGCAAGGCTGGCACCCACACCGCTTGTGGCCGGTTACCCGTGCCTTGCGATCACTTTCGTCGAGCCGCCCAAGGCGGGACCCGGACCCCGGTGCGGCTAGCACACACGTCGCCCAGGATAGGAGCGTGGTTGTTCGGGACGGACGGCTGCCGCTCCGTAGAGGACAGAACCCCATGTCCCCGCGATTGCCAGCGGACGAGCCGGCGGAGGACAGCCACACGCTTCGCGGCAAGGCTGGCAGGCACACCGCTTGTGGCGCGTCACCCGTATCTTGCGATCATTTTAGTCGAGCCGCCCAAGGCGGGACCCGGACCCCGGTGCGGCTAGCACACACGTCGCGCAGGACCGGAGCCTAGGGGCTCGGGTAGCCGGACCCACGCAGCCCGTAGAGGGACACACGTTTCCTGCGATCGAAATAGCGGAGCCGACAGAGGTTCGACAGGACCTAGTGCGGCTAGCACACACATCGCCCGGGACCGGAGCGTGGCTGTTCGGGAAGGACGGCCGCCGCTCCGGACAGGACAGAAGCTTTCGTCTCGGGGACAACCAGCCCCCGAGCCAGAGGATGACAGCCTCCTGTTTCACGACACGGCTTCTACGCATGCAGCTCGTGGCCGGACCACTGTGTCGTGGGATCTCCTTCCCCGATTCGCCCAAGACAGAACCCGGACCCCAGTGCGGCTAGCACACACGTCGCCCAGGACCGAAGCCCGGGGTCCACATCCGGACGCCTGCCGCTCTCGACTGTCTGAATCCTCGGTCCCCGGCACTGCGTAACTCCGAGCCGCTGAACGACAGCCTCCACTTCTCGACACGGCTGGCAGCCACAGCGCTTGTGGCCGCACAACCGTGTCTTGCGATCACTTTCGTCGAGTTGCCCAAGGCGGGACCCGGACCCCGGCGCGGCTAGCGTACACGTCGCCCAGGACCGAAGCCAAGGGTCCACATCCGGGCGCCTGCCGCTCTGGACTGTCTGAATCCCCGGTCCCCGGCACGGCGTAACTCCGAGCCGCTGAACGACAGCCTCCACGTCTCGACACGGCTGGCAGCCACAGCGCTTGTGGCCGCACAACCATGTCGTAGGATCTCCTTCCCCGAGGCGCCCGAAATGGGATCCGGACCCCGGTGCGGCGAGCAAACACGACACCCAGGATGGAGTCAAAGGGCTCGGGAAGCCGGACCCACGCTGCCCGTGGAGGGACACTCGTGTCCTGCGATAGAAAGAGCGGAGCCGACAGAGGTCCCACCCGGACCCCAGTGCGGCTAGCACACACGTCGCCCAGGATAGGAGCGTGGTTCTTCGGGACGGACGGCTGACGCTCCGTAGAGGACAGAACCCCTTGGCCCCGTGACTGCCAGCCCACGAGCCGGCAGTGGACAGCCGCACGCTTCGCGGCAAGTCTGGCTCCCATGCCGCTCGTGGCCGGACAACCGTGTCATGGGATCGTTGTCCCCAATCCGCCCGAAACGGGATTCTTACCCTTGCGCGGCTAGCATACGCGTCTCCCAGGACCGGAGTCTTGGCGTTCGGGAAAGACGGCGGCCGCTCCGGGACGAATAGTTGCCGAGAGAACGGAACATAGCCTCCTTCTTCGCGGCAAGGCTGGCACCCACACCGCTTGTGGCCGGTTACCCGTGTCTTGCGATCACTTTCGTCGAGCCGCCCAAGGCGGGACCCGGACCCCGGTGCGGCTAGCACACACGTCGCCCAGGATAGGAGCGTGGTTGTTCGGGACGGACGGCTGCCGCTCCGTAGAGGACAGAACCCCATGTCCCCGCGACTGCCAGCGGACGAGCCGGCGGAGGACAGCCACACGCTTCGCGGCAAGGCTGGCAGGCACACCGCTTGTGGCGGGTCACCCGTATCTTGCGATCATTTTAGTCGAGCCGCCCAAGGCGGGACCCGGACCCCGGCGCGGCTAGAACACACGTCGCGCAGGACCGGAGCCTAGGGGCTCGGGTAGCCGGACCCACGCAGCCCGTAGAGGGACACACGTTTCCTGCGATCGAAATAGCGGAGCAGACAGAGGTTCGACCGGGTCCTAGTGCGGCTAGCACACACATCGCCCGGGACCGGAGCGTGGCTGTTCGGGAAGGACGGCCGCCGCTCCGGACAGGACAGAAGCTTTCGTCTCGGGGACAACCAGCCCCCGAGCCAGAGGATGACAGCCTCCTGTTTCACGACACGGCTTCTACGCATGCAGCTCGTGGCCGGACCACTGTGTCGTGGGATCTCCTTCCCCGATTCGCCCAAGACAGAACCCGGACCCCAGTGCGGCTAGCACACACGTCGCCCAGGACCGAAGCCCAGGGTCCACATCCGGACGCCTGCCGCTCTCGACTGTCTGAATCCTCGGTCCCCGGCACTGCGTAACTCCGAGCCGCTGAACGACAGCCTCCACTTCTCGACACGGCTGGCAGCCACAGCGCTTGTGGCCGCACAACCGTGTCTTGCGATCACTTTCGTCGAGTTGCCCAAGGCGGGACCCAGACCCCGGCGCGGCTAGCGTACACGTCGCCCAGGACCGAAGCCCAGGGTCCACATCCGGGCGCCTGCCGCTCTGGACTGTCTGAATCCCCGGTCCCCGGCACGGCGTAACTCCGAGCCGCTGAACGACAGCCTCCACGTCTCGACACGGCTGGCAGCCACAGCGCTTGTGGCCGCACAACCATGTCGTAGGATCTCCTTCCCCGAGGCGCCCGAAATGGGATCCGGACCCCGGTGCGGCGAGCAAACACGACACCCAGGATGGAGTCAAAGGGCTCGGGAAGCCGGACCCACGCTGCCCGTGGAGGGACACTCGTGTCCTGCGATAGAAAGAGCGGAGCCGACAGAGGTCCCACCCGGACCCCAGTGCGGCTAGCACACACGTCGCCCAGGATAGGAGCGTGGTTCTTCGGGACGGACGGCTGACGCTCCGTAGAGGACAGAACCCCTTGGCCCCGTGACTGCCAGCCCACGAGCCGGCAGTGGACAGCCGCACGCTTCGCGGCAAGTCTGGCTCCCATGCCGCTCGTGGCCGGACAACCGTGTCATGGGATCGTTGTCCCCAATCCTCCCGAAACGGGATTCTTACCCTTGCGCGGCTAGCATACGCGTCTCCCAGGACCGGAGTCTTGGCGTTCGGGAAAGACGGCGGCCGCTCCGGGACGAATAGTTGCCGAGAGAACGGAACATAGCCTCCTTCTTCGCGGCAAGGCTGGCACCCACACCGCTTGTGGCCGGTTACCCGTGCCTTGCGATCACTTTCGTCGAGCCGCCCAAGGCGGGACCCGGACCCCGGTGCGGCTAGCACACACGTCGCCCAGGATAGGAGCGTGGTTGTTCGGGACGGACGGCTGCCGCTCCGTAGAGGACAGAACCCCATGTCCCCGCGATTGCCAGCGGACGAGCCGGCGGAGGACAGCCACACGCTTCGCGGCAAGGCTGGCACCCACACCGCTTGTGGCGCGTCACCCGTATCTTGCGATCATTTTAGTCGAGCCGCCCAAGGCGGGACCCGGACCCCGGGTGCGGCTAGCACACACGTCGCGCAGGACCGGAGCCTAGGGGCTCGGGTAGCCGGACCCACGCAGCCCGTAGAGGGTCACACGTTTCCTGCGATCGAAATAGCGGAGCCGACAGAGGTTCGACAGGACCTAGTGCGGCTAGCACACACATCGCCCGGGGACCGGAGCGTGGCTGTTCGGGAAGGACGGCCGCCGCTCCGGACAGGACAGAAGCTTTCGTCTCGGGGACAACCAGCCCCCGAGCCAGAGGATGACAGCCTCCTGTTTCACGACACGGCTTCTACGCATGCAGCTCGTGGCCGGACCACTGTGTCGTGGGATCTCCTTCCCCGATTCGCCCAAGACAGAACCCGGACCCCAGTGCGGCTAGCACACACGTCGCCCAGGACCGAAGCCCAGGGTCCACATCCGGACGCCTGCCGCTCTCGACTGTCTGAATCCTCGGTCCCCGGCACTGCGTAACTCCGAGCCGCTGAACGACAGCCTCCACTTCTCGACACGGCTGGCAGCCACAGCGCTTGTGGCCGCACAACCGTGTCTTGCGATCACTTTCGTCGAGTTGCCCAAGCGGGACCCGGACCCGGCGCGGCTAGCGTACACGTCGCCCAGGACCGAAGCCCAGGGTCCACATCCGGGCGCCTGCCGCTCTGGACTGTCTGAATCCCCGGTCCCCGGCACGGCGTAACTCCGAGCCGCTGAACGACAGCCTCCACGTCTCGACACGGCTGGCAGCCACAGCGCTTGTGGCCGCACAACCATGTCGTAGGATCTCCTTCCCCGAGGCGCCCGAAATGGGATCCGGACCCCGGTGCGGCGAGCAAACACGACACCCAGGATGGAGTCAAAGGGCTCGGGAAGCCGGACCCACGCTGCCCGTGGAGGGACACTCGTGTCCTGCGATAGAAAGAGCGGAGCCGACAGAGGTCCCACCCGGACCCCAGTGCGGCTAGCACACACGTCGCCCAGGATAGGAGCGTGGTTCTTCGGGACGGACGGCTGACGCTCCGTAGAGGACAGAACCCCTTGGCCCCGTGACTGCCAGCCCACGAGCCGGCAGTGGACAGCCGCACGCTTCGCGGCAAGTCTGGCTCCCATGCCGCTCGTGGCCGGACAACCGTGTCATGGGATCGTTGTCCCCAATCCGCCCGAAACGGGATTCTTACCCTTGCGCGGCTAGCATACGCGTCTCCCAGGACCGGAGTCTTGGCGTTCGGGAAAGACGGCGGCCGCTCCGGGACGAATAGTTGCCGAGAGAACGGAACATAGCCTCCTTCTTCGCGGCAAGGCTGGCACCCACACCGCTTGTGGCCGGTTACCCGTGCCTTGCGATCACTTTCGTCGAGCCGCCCAAGGCGGGACCCGGACCCCGGTGCGGCTAGCACACACGTCGCCCAGGATAGGAGCGTGGTTGTTCGGGACGGACGGCTGCCGCTCCGTAGAGGACAGAACCCCATGTCCCCGCGATTGCCAGCGGACGAGCCGGCGGAGGACAGCCACACGCTTCGCGGCAAGGCTGGCACCCACACCGCTTGTGGCGCGTCACCCGTATCTTGCGATCATTTTAGTCGAGCCGCCCAAGGCGGGACCCGGACCCCGGTGCGGCTAGCACACACGTCGCGCAGGACCGGAGCCTAGGGGCTCGGGTAGCCGGACCCACGCAGCCCGTAGAGGGACACACGTTTCCTGCGATCGAAATAGCGGAGCCGACAGAGGTTCGACAGGACCTAGTGCGGCTAGCACACACATCGCCCGGGACCGGAGCGTGGCTGTTCGGGAAGGACGGCCGCCGCTCCGGACAGGACAGAAGCTTTCGTCTCGGGGACAACCAGCCCCCGAGCCAGAGGATGACAGCCTCCTGTTTCACGACACGGCTTCTACGCATGCAGCTCGTGGCCGGACCACTGTGTCGTGGGATCTCCTTCCCCGATTCGCCCAAGACAGAACCCGGACCCCAGTGCGGATAGCACACACGTCGCCCAGGACCGAAGCCCAGGGTCCACATCCGGACGCCTGCCGCTCTCGACTGTCTGAATCCTCGGTCCCCGGCACTGCGTAACTCCGAGCCGCTGAACGACAGCCTCCACTTCTCGACACGGCTGGCAGCCACAGCGCTTGTGGCCGCACAACCGTGTCTTGCGATCACTTTCGTCGAGTTGCCCAAGGCGGGACCCGGACCCCGGCGCGGCTAGCGTACACGTCGCCCAGGACCGAAGCCAAGGGTCCACATCCGGGCGCCTGCCGCTCTGGACTGTCTGAATCCCCGGTCCCCGGCACGGCGTAACTCCGAGCCGCTGAACGACAGCCTCCACGTCTCGACACGGCTGGCAGCCACAGCGCTTGTGGCCGCACAACCATGTCGTAGGATCTCCTTCCCCGAGGCGCCCGAAATGGGATCCGGACCCCGGTGCGGCGAGCAAACACGACACCCAGGATGGAGTCAAAGGGCTCGGGAAGCCGGACCCACGCTGCCCGTGGAGGGACACTCGTGTCCTGCGATAGAAAGAGCGGAGCCGACAGAGGTCCCACCCGGACCCCAGTGCGGCTAGCACACACGTCGCCCAGGATAGGAGCGTGGTTCTTCGGGACGGACGGCTGACGCTCCGTAGAGGACAGAACCCCTTGGCCCCGTGACTGCCAGCCCACGAGCCGGCAGTGGACAGCCGCACGCTTCGCGGCAAGTCTGGCTCCCATGCCGCTCGTGGCCGGACAACCGTGTCATGGGATCGTTGTCCCCAATCCGCCCGAAACGGGATTCTTACCCTTGCGCGGCTAGCATACGCGTCTCCCAGGACCGGAGTCTTGGCGTTCGGGAAAGACGGCGGCCGCTCCGGGACGAATAGTTGCCGAGAGAACGGAACATAGCCTCCTTCTTCGCGGCAAGGCTGGCACCCACACCGCTTGTGGCGGGTTACCCGTGTCTTGCGATCACTTTCGTCGAGCCGCCCAAGGCGGGACCCGGACCCCGGTGCGGCTAGCACACACGTCGCCCAGGATAGGAGCGTGGTTGTTCGGGACGGACGGCTGCCGCTCCGTAGAGGACAGAACCCCATGTCCCCGCGACTGCCAGCCCACGAGCCGGCGGAGGACAGCCACACGCTTCGCGGCAAGGCTGGCAGGCACACCGCTTGTGGCGGGTCACCCGTATCTTGCGATCATTTTAGTCGAGCCGCCCAAGGCGGGACCCGGACCCCGGCGCGGCTAGAACACACGTCGCGCAGGACCGGAGCCTAGGGGCTCGGGTAGCCGGACCCACGCAGCCCGTAGAGGGACACACGTTTCCTGCGATCGAAATAGCGGAGCAGACAGAGGTTCGACCGGGTCCTAGTGCGGCTAGCACACACATCGCCCGGGACCGGAGCGTGGCTGTTCGGGAAGGACGGCCGCCGCTCCGGACAGGACAGAAGCTTTCGTCTCGGGGACAACCAGCCCCCGAGCCAGAGGATGACAGCCTCCTGTTTCACGACACGGCTTCTACGCATGCAGCTCGTGGCCGGACCACTGTGTCGTGGGATCTCCTTCCCCGATTCGCCCAAGACAGAACCCGGACCCCAGTGCGGCTAGCACACACGTCGCCCAGGACCGAAGCCCAGGGTCCACATCCGGACGCCTGCCGCTCTCGACTGTCTGAATCCTCGGTCCCCGGCACTGCGTAACTCCGAGCCGCTGAACGACAGCCTCCACTTCTCGACACGGCTGGCAGCCACAGCGCTTGTGGCCGCACAACCGTGTCTTGCGATCACTTTCGTCGAGTTGCCCAAGGCGGGACCCGGACCCCGGCGCGGCTAGCGTACACGTCGCCCAGGAAAGGAGCGAGGGTGCTCGGGACGGACGGCTGCCGCTCCGGCACGGATAGTTGCTGAGAGAACGGAACACAGCTTCCTGCTTCGCGGCAACGCTGGCAGCCACACCGCTTGTGGCCGCACAACCGTGTCTTGCGATCACTTTCGTCGAGCCGCCCAAGGCGGGAACCGGACTCCGGCGCGGCTAGCATACACGTCGCCCAGGACCGAAGCCCAGGGTCCACATCCGGACGCCTGCCGCTCTGGATTGTCTGAATCCTCGGTCCCCGGCACTGCGTAACACCGAGCCGCTGAACGACAGCCTCCACTTCTCGACACGGCTGGCAGCCACAGCGCTTGTGGCCGCACAACCGTGTCTTGCGATCACTTTAGTCCAGCCGCCCAAGGCGGGACCCGGACCCCGGCGCGGCTAGCATACACGTCGCCCAGGACCGAAGCCCAGGGTCCACATCCGGGCGCCTGCCGCTCTGGACTGTCTGAATCCCCGGTCCCCGGCACTGCGTAACTCCGAGCCGCTGAACGACAGCCTCCACGTCTCGACACGGCTGGCAGCCACAGCGCTTGTGGCCGCACAACCATGTCGTAGGATCTCCTTCCCCGAGGCGCCCGAAATGGGATCCGGACCCCGGTGCGGCGAGCAAACACGACACCCAGGATGGAGTCAAAGGGCTCGGGAAGCCGGACCCACGCTGCCCGTGGAGGGACACTCGTGTCCTGCGATAGAAAGAGCGGAGCCGACAGAGGTCCCACCCGGACCCCAGTGCGGCTAGCACACACGTCGCCCAGGATAGGAGCGTGGTTCTTCGGGACGGACGGCTGACGCTCCGTAGAGGACAGAACCCCTTGGCCCCGTGACTGCCAGCCCACGAGCCGGCAGTGGACAGCCGCACGCTTCGCGGCAAGTCTGGCTCCCATGCCGCTCGTGGCCGGACAACCGTGTCATGGGATCGTTGTCCCCAATCCTCCCGAAACGGGATTCTTACCCTTGCGCGGCTAGCATACGCGTCTCCCAGGACCGGAGTCTTGGCGTTCGGGAAAGACGGCGGCCGCTCCGGGACGAATAGTTGCCGAGAGAACGGAACATAGCCTCCTTCTTCGCGGCAAGGCTGGCACCCACACCGCTTGTGGCCGGTTACCCGTGCCTTGCGATCACTTTCGTCGAGCCGCCCAAGGCGGGACCCGGACCCCGGTGCGGCTAGCACACACGTCGCCCAGGATAGGAGCGTGGTTGTTCGGGACGGACGGCTGCCGCTCCGTAGAGGACAGAACCCCATGTCCCCGCGATTGCCAGCGGACGAGCCGGCGGAGGACAGCCACACGCTTCGCGGCAAGGCTGGCACCCACACCGCTTGTGGCGCGTCACCCGTATCTTGCGATCATTTTAGTCGAGCCGCCCAAGGCGGGACCCGGACCCCGGTGCGGCTAGCACACACGTCGCGCAGGACCGGAGCCTAGGGGCTTGGGTAGCCGGACCCACGCAGCCCGTAGAGGGACACACGTTTCCTGCGATCGAAATAGCGGAGCCGACAGAGGTTCGACAGGACCTAGTGCGGCTAGCACACACATCGCCCGGGACCGGAGCGTGGCTGTTCGGGAAGGACGGCCGCCGCTCCGGACAGGACAGAAGCTTTCGTCTCGGGGACAACCAGCCCCCGAGCCAGAGGATGACAGCCTCCTGTTTCACGACACGGCTTCTACGCATGCAGCTCGTGGCCGGACCACTGTGTCGTGGGATCTCCTTCCCCGATTCGCCCAAGACAGAACCCGGACCCCAGTGCGGCTAGCACACACGTCGCCCAGGACCGAAGCCCAGGGTCCACATCCGGACGCCTGCCGCTCTCGACTGTCTGAATCCTCGGTCCCCGGCACTGCGTAACTCCGAGCCGCTGAACGACAGCCTCCACTTCTCGACACGGCTGGCAGCCACAGCGCTTGTGGCCGCACAACCGTGTCTTGCGATCACTTTCGTCGAGTTGCCCAAGGCGGGACCCGGACCCCGGCGCGGCTAGCGTACACGTCGCCCAGGAAAGGAGCGAGGGTGCTCGGGACGGACGGCTGCCGCTCCGGCACGGATAGTTGCTGAGAGAACGGAACACAGCTTCCTGCTTCGCGGCAACGCTGGCAGCCACACCGCTTGTGGCCGCACAACCGTGTCTTGCGATCACTTTCGTCGAGCCGCCCAAGGCGGGACCCGGACTCCGGCGCGGCTAGCATACACGTCGCCCAGGACCGAAGCCCAGGGTCCACATCCGGACGCCTGCCGCTCTGGATTGTCTGAATCCCCGGTCCCCGGCACTGCGTAACACCGAGCCGCTGAACGACAGCCTCCACTTCTCGACACGGCTGGCAGCCACAGCGCTTGTGGCCGCACAACCGTGTCTTGCGATCACTTTAGTCCAGCCGCCCAAGGCGGGACCCGGACCCCGGCGCGGCTAGCATACACGTCGCCCAGGACCGAAGCCCAGGGTCCACATCCGGGCGCCTGCCGCTCTGGACTGTCTGAATCCCCGGTCCCCGGCACTGCGTAACTCCGAGCCGCTGAACGACAGCCTCCACGTCTCGACACGGCTGGCAGCCACAGCGCTTGTGGCCGCACAACCATGTCGTAGGATCTCCTTCCCCGAGGCGCCCGAAATGGGATCCGGACCCCGGTGCGGCGAGCAAACACGACACCCAGGATGGAGTCAAAGGGCTCGGGAAGCCGGACCCACGCTGCCCGTGGAGGGACACTCGTGTCCTGCGATAGAAAGAGCGGAGCCGACAGAGGTCCCACCCGGACCCCAGTGCGGCTAGCACACACGTCGCCCAGGATAGGAGCGTGGTTCTTCGGGACGGACGGCTGACGCTCCGTAGAGGACAGAACCCCTTGGCCCCGTGACTGCCAGCCCACGAGCCGGCAGTGGACAGCCGCACGCTTCGCGGCAAGTCTGGCTCCCATGCCGCTCGTGGCCGGACAACCGTGTCATGGGATCGTTGTCCCCAATCCGCCCGAAACGGGATTCTTACCCTTGCGCGGCTAGCATACGCGTCTCCCAGGACCGGAGTCTTGGCGTTCGGGAAAGACGGCGGCCGCTCCGGGACGAATAGTTGCCGAGAGAACGGAACATAGCCTCCTTCTTCGCGGCAAGGCTGGCACCCACACCGCTTGTGGCCGGTTACCCGTGCCTTGCGATCACTTTCGTCGAGCCGCCCAAGGCGGGACCCGGACCCCGGTGCGGCTAGCACACACGTCGCCCAGGATAGGAGCGTGGTTGTTCGGGACGGACGCCTGCCGCTCCGTAGAGGACAGAACCCCATGTCCCCGCGACTGCCAGCGGACGAGCCGGCGGAGGACAGCCACACGCTTCGCGGCAAGGCTGGCACCCACACCGCTTGTGGCCGGTTACCTGTGTCTTGCGATCACTTTCGTCGAGCCGCCCAAGGCGGGACCCGGACCCCGGCGCGGCTAGAACACACGTCGCGCAGGACCGGAGCCTAGGGGCTCAGGAAGCCGGACCCACGCAGCCCGTAGAGGGACACACGTTTCCTGCGATCGAAATAGCGGAGCCGACAGAGGTTCGACCGGGTCCTAGTGCGGCTAGCACACACATCGCCCGGGACCGGAGCGTGGCTGTTCGGGAAGGACGGCCGCCGCTCCGGACAGCACAGAAGCTTTCGTCTCGGGGAAAACCAGCCCCCGAGCCAGAGGATGACAGCCTCTTGTTTCACGACACGGCTGCTACGCATGCACCTCGTGGCCGGAACACTGTGTCGTGGGATCTCCTTCCCCGATTCGCCCAAGACAGAACCCGGACCCCAGTGCGGCTAGCACACACGTCGCCCAGGATAGGAGCGTGGTTGTTCGGGACGGACGGCTGCCGCTCCGTAGAGGACAGAACCCCATGTCCCCGCGACTGCCAGCCCACGAGCCGGCGGAGGACAGCCACACGCTTCGCGGCAAGGCTGGCAGGCACACCGCTTGTGGCGGGTCACCCGTATCTTGCGATCATTTTAGTCGAGCCGCCCAAGGCGGGACCCGGACCCCGGCGCGGCTAGAACACACGTCGCGCAGGACCGGAGCCTAGGGGCTCGGGTAGCCGGACCCACGCAGCCCGTAGAGGGACACACGTTTCCTGCGATCGAAATAGCGGAGCAGACAGAGGTTCGACCGGGTCCTAGTGCGGCTAGCACACACATCGCCCGGGACCGGAGCGTGGCTGTCCGGGAAGGACGGCCGCCGCTCCGGACAGCACAGAAGCTTTCGTCTCGGGGAAAACCAGCCCCCGAGCCAGAGGATGACAGCCTCTTGTTTCACGACACGGCTGCTACGCATGCAGCTCGTGGCCGGACCACTGTGTCGTGGGATCTCCTTCCCCGATTCGCCCAAGACAGAACCCGGAACCCAGTGCGGCTAGCATACACGTCGCCCAGGACCGAAGCCCAGGGTCCACATCCGGACGCCTGCCGCTCTCGACTGTCTGAATCCCCGGTCCCCGGCACTGCGTAACTCCGAGCCGCTGAACGACAGCCTCCACTTCTCGACACGGCTGGCAGCCACAGCGCTTGTGGCCGCACAACCATGTCGTAGGATCTCCTTCCCCGAGGCGCCCGAAATGGGATCCGGACCCCGGTGCGGCGAGCAAACACGACACCCAGGATGGAGTCAAAGGGCTCGGGAAGCCGGACCCACGCTGCCCGTGGAGGGACACTCGTGTCCTGCGATAGAAAGAGCGGAGCCCACCGAGGTCCCACCCGGACCCCAGTGCGGCTAGCACACACGTCGCCCAGGATAGGAGCGTGGTTCTTCGGGACGGACGGCTGCCGCTCCGTAGAGGACAGAACCCCATGTCCCCGCGATTGCCAGCGGACGAGCCGGCGGAGGACAGCCACACGCTTCGCGGCAAGGCTGGCACCCACATCGCTTGTGGCGCGTCACCCGTATCTTGCGATCATTTTAGTCGAGCCGCCCAATGCGGGGCCCGGACCCCGGTGCGGCTAGCACACACGTCGCGCAGGACCGGAGCCTAGGGGCTCGGGTAGCCGGACCCACGCAGCCCGTAGAGGGACACACGTTTCCTGCGATCGAAACAGCGGAGCCGACAGAGGTTCGACAGGACCTAGTGCGGCTAGCACACACATCGCCCGGGACCGGAGCGTGGCTGTTCGGGAAGGACGGCCGCCGCTCCGGACAGGACAGAAGCTTTCGTCTCGGGGACAACCAGCCCCCGAGCCAGAGGATGACAGCCTCCTGTTTCACGACACGGCTTCTACGCATGCAGCTCGTGGCCGGACCACTGTGTCGTGGGATCTCCTTCCCCGATTCGCCCAAGACAGAACCCGGACCCCAGTGCGGCTAGCACACACGTCGCCCAGGATAGGAGCGTGGTTGTTCGGGACGGACGGCTGCCGCTCCGTAGAGGACAGAAACCCATGTCCCCGCAATTGCCAGCCCACGAGCCGGCGGAGGACAGCCGCACGCTTCGCGGCAAGTCTGGCTCCCATGCCGCTCGTGGCCGGACAACCGTGTCATGGGATCGTTGTCCCCAATCCTCCCGAAACGGGATTCTTACCCTTGCGCGGCTAGCATACGCGTCTCCCAGGACCGGAGTCTTGGCGTTCGGGAAAGACGGCGGCCGCTCCGGGACGAATAGTTGCCGAGAGAACGGAACATAGCCTCCTTCTTCGCGGCAAGGCTGGCACCCACACCGCTTGTGGCCGGTTACCCGTGCCTTGCGATCACTTTCGTCGAGCCGCCCAAGGCGGGACCCGGACCCCGGCGCGGCTAGAACACACGTCGCGCAGGACCGGAGCCTAGGGGCTCGGGTAGCCGGACCCACGCAGCCCGTAGAGGGACACACGTTTCCTGCGATCGAAACAGCGGAGCCGACAGAGGTTCGACAGGACCTAGTGCGGCTAGCACACACATCGCCCGGGACCAGAGCGTGGCTGTTCGGGAAGGACGGCCGCCGCTCCGGACAGGACAGAAGCTTTCGTCTCGGGGACAACCAGCCCCCGAGCCAGAGGATGACAGCCTCCTGTTTCACGACACGGCTTCTACGCATGCAGCTCGTGGCCGGACCACTGTGTCGTGGGATCTCCTTCCCCGATTCGCCCAAGACAGAACCCGGACCCCAGTGCGGCTAGCACACACGTCGCCCAGGACCGAAGCCCAGGGTCCACATCCGGACGCCTGCCGCTCTCGACTGTCTGAATCCTCGGTCCCCGGCACTGCGTAACTCCGAGCCGCTGAACGACAGCCTCCACTTCTCGACACGGCTGGCAGCCACAGCGCTTGTGGCCGCACAACCGTGTCTTGCGATCACTTTCGTCGAGTTGCCCAAGGCGGGACCCGGACCCCGGCGCGGCTAGCGTACACGTCGCCCAGGAAAGGAGCGAGGGTGCTCGGGACGGACGGCTGCCGCTCCGGCACGGATAGTTGCCGAGAGAACGGAACACAGCTTCCTGCTTCGCGGCAACGCTGGCAGCCACACCGCTTGTGGCCGCACAACCGTGTCTTGCGATCACTTTCGTCGAGCCGCCCAAGGCGGGACCCGGACTCCGGCGCGGCTAGCATACACGTCGCCCAGGACCGAAGCCCAGGGTCCACATCCGGACGCCTGCCGCTCTGGATTGTCTGAATCCCCGGTCCCCGGCACTGCGTAACACCGAGCCGCTGAACGACAGCCTCCACTTCTCGACACGGCTGGCAGCCACAGCGCTTGTGGCCGCACAACCGTGTCTTGCGATCACTTTAGTCCAGCCGCCCAAGGCGGGACCCGGACCCCGGCGCGGCTAGCATACACGTCGCCCAGGACCGAAGCCCAGGGTCCACATCCGGGCGCCTGCCGCTCTGGACTGTCTGAATCCCCGGTCCCCGGCACTGCGTAACTCCGAGCCGCTGAACGACAGCCTCCACGTCTCGACACGGCTGGCAGCCACAGCGCTTGTGGCCGCACAACCATGTCGTAGGATCTCCTTCCCCGAGGCGCCCGAAATGGGATCCGGACCCCGGTGCGGCGAGCAAACACGACACCCAGGATGGAGTCAAAGGGCTCGGGAAGCCGGACCCACGCTGCCCGTGGAGGGACACTCGTGTCCTGCGATAGAAAGAGCGGAGCCGACAGAGGTCCCACCCGGACCCCAGTGCGGCTAGCACACACGTCGCCCAGGATAGGAGCGTGGTTCTTCGGGACGGACGGCTGACGCTCCGTAGAGGACAGAACCCCTTGGCCCCGTGACTGCCAGCCCACGAGCCGGCAGTGGACAGCCGCACGCTTCGCGGCAAGTCTGGCTCCCATGCCGCTCGTGGCCGGACAACCGTGTCATGGGATCGTTGTCCCCAATCCTCCCGAAACGGGATTCTTACCCTTGCGCGGCTAGCATACGCGTCTCCCAGGACCGGAGTCTTGGCGTTCGGGAAAGACGGCGGCCGCTCCGGGACGAATAGTTGCCGAGAGAACGGAACATAGCCTCCTTCTTCGCGGCAAGGCTGGCACCCACACCGCTTGTGGCCGGTTACCCGTGCCTTGCGATCACTTTCGTCGAGCCGCCCAAGGCGGGACCCGGACCCCGGTGCGGCTAGCACACACGTCGCCCAGGATAGGAGCGTGGTTGTTCGGGACGGACGGCTGCCGCTCCGTAGAGGACAGAACCCCATGTCCCCGCGATTGCCAGCGGACGAGCCGGCGGAGGACAGCCACACGCTTCGCGGCAAGGCTGGCACCCACACCGCTTGTGGCGCGTCACCCGTATCTTGCGATCATTTTAGTCGAGCCGCCCAAGGCGGGACCCGGACCCCGGTGCGGCTAGCACACACGTCGCGCAGGACCGGAGCCTAGGGGCTCGGGTAGCCGGACCCACGCAGCCCGTAGAGGGACACACGTTTCCTGCGATCGAAATAGCGGAGCCGACAGAGGTTCGACAGGACCTAGTGCGGCTAGCACACACATCGCCCGGGACCGGAGCGTGGCTGTTCGGGAAGGACGGCCGCCGCTCCGGACAGGACAGAAGCTTTCGTCTCGGGGACAACCAGCCCCCGAGCTAGAGGATGACAGCCTCCTGTTTCACGACACGGCTTCTACGCATGCAGCTCGTGGCCGGACCACTGTGTCGTGGGATCTCCTTCCCCGATTCGCCCAAGACAGAACCCGGACCCCAGTGCGGCTAGCACACACGTCGCCCAGGACCGAAGCCCAGGGTCCACATCCGGACGCCTGCCGCTCTCGACTGTCTGAATCCTCGGTCCCCGGCACTGCGTAACTCCGAGCCGCTGAACGACAGCCTCCACTTCTCGACACGGCTGGCAGCCACAGCGCTTGTGGCCGCACAACCGTGTCTTGCGATCACTTTCGTCGAGTTGCCCAAGGCGGGACCCGGACCCCGGCGCGGCTAGCGTACACGTCGCCCAGGAAAGGAGCGAGGGTGCTCGGGACGGACGGCTGCCGCTCCGGCACGGATAGTTGCTGAGAGAACGGAACACAGCTTCCTGCTTCGCGGCAACGCTGGCAGCCACACCGCTTGTGGCCGCACAACCGTGTCTTGCGATCACTTTCGTCGAGCCGCCCAAGGCGGGACCCGGACTCCGGCGCGGCTAGCATACACGTCGCCCAGGACCGAAGCCCAGGGTCCACATCCGGACGCCTGCCGCTCTGGATTGTCTGAATCCCCGGTCCCCGGCACTGCGTAACACCGAGCCGCTGAACGACAGCCTCCACTTCTCGACACGGCTGGCAGCCACAGCGCTTGTGGCCGCACAACCGTGTCTTGCGATCACTTTAGTCCAGCCGCCCAAGGCGGGACCCGGACCCCGGCGCGGCTAGCATACACGTCGCCCAGGACCGAAGCCCAGGGTCCACATCCGGGCGCCTGCCGCTCTGGACTGTCTGAATCCCCGGTCCCCGGCACTGCGTAACTCCGAGCCGCTGAACGACAGCCTCCACGTCTCGACACGGCTGGCAGCCACAGCGCTTGTGGCCGCACAACCATGTCGTAGGATCTCCTTCCCCGAGGCGCCCGAAATGGGATCCGGACCCCGGTGCGGCGAGCAAACACGACACCCAGGATGGAGTCAAAGGGCTCGGGAAGCCGGACCCACGCTGCCCGTGGAGGGACACTCGTGTCCTGCGATAGAAAGAGCGGAGCCGACAGAGGTCCCACCCGGACCCCAGTGCGGCTAGCACACACGTCGCCCAGGATAGGAGCGTGGTTCTTCGGGACGGACGGCTGACGCTCCGTAGAGGACAGAACCCCTTGGCCCCGTGACTGCCAGCCCACGAGCCGGCAGTGGACAGCCGCACGCTTCGCGGCAAGTCTGGCTCCCATGCCGCTCGTGGCCGGACAACCGTGTCATGGGATCGTTGTCCCCAATCCTCCCGAAACGGGATTCTTACCCTTGCGCGGCTAGCATACGCGTCTCCCAGGACCGGAGTCTTGGCGTTCGGGAAAGACGGCGGCCGCTCCGGGACGAATAGTTGCCGAGAGAACGGAACATAGCCTCCTTCTTCGCGGCAAGGCTGGCACCCACACCGCTTGTGGCCGGTTACCCGTGCCTTGCGATCACTTTCGTCGAGCCGCCCAAGGCGGGACCCGGACCCCGGTGCGGCTAGCACACACGTCGCCCAGGATAGGAGCGTGGTTGTTCGGGACGGACGGCTGCCGCTCCGTAGAGGACAGAACCCCATGTCCCCGCGATTGCCAGCGGACGAGCCGGCGGAGGACAGCCACACGCTTCGCGGCAAGGCTGGCACCCACACCGCTTGTGGCGCGTCACCCGTATCTTGCGATCATTTTAGTCGAGCCGCCCAAGGCGGGACCCGGACCCCGGTGCGGCTAGCACACACGTCGCGCAGGACCGGAGCCTAGGGGCTCGGGTAGCCGGACCCACGCAGCCCGTAGAGGGACACACGTTTCCTGCGATCGAAATAGCGGAGCCGACAGAGGTTCGACAGGACCTAGTGCGGCTAGCACACACATCGCCCGGGACCGGAGCGTGGCTGTTCGGGAAGGACGGCCGCCGCTCCGGACAGGACAGAAGCTTTCGTCTCGGGGACAACCAGCCCCCGAGCCAGAGGATGACAGCCTCCTGTTTCACGACACGGCTTCTACGCATGCAGCTCGTGGCCGGACCACTGTGTCGTGGGATCTCCTTCCCCGATTCGCCCAAGACAGAACCCGGACCCCAGTGCGGATAGCACACACGTCGCCCAGGACCGAAGCCCAGGGTCCACATCCGGACGCCTGCCGCTCTCGACTGTCTGAATCCTCGGTCCCCGGCACTGCGTAACTCCGAGCCGCTGAACGACAGCCTCCACTTCTCGACACGGCTGGCAGCCACAGCGCTTGTGGCCGCACAACCGTGTCTTGCGATCACTTTCGTCGAGTTGCCCAAGGCGGGACCCGGACCCCGGCGCGGCTAGCGTACACGTCGCCCAGGAAAGGAGCGAGGGTGCTCGGGACGGACGGCTGCCGCTCCGGCACGGATAGTTGCTGAGAGAACGGAACACAGCTTCCTGCTTCGCGGCAACGCTGGCAGCCACAGCGCTTGTGGCCGCACAACCGTGTCTTGCGATCACTTTCGTCGAGCCGCCCAAGGCGGGACCCGGACTCCGGCGCGGCTAGCATACACGTCGCCCAGGACCGAAGCCCAGGGTCCACATCCGGGCGCCTGCCGCTCTGGACTGTCTGAATCCCCGGTCCCCGGCACTGCGTAACTCCGAGCCGCTGAACGACAGCCTCCACGTCTCGACACGGCTGGCAGCCACAGCGCTTGTGGCCGCACAACCATGTCGTAGGATCTCCTTCCCCGAGGCGCCCGAAATGGGATCCGGACCCCGGTGCGGCGAGCAAACACGACACCCAGGATGGAGTCAAAGGGCTCGGGAAGCCGGACCCACGCTGCCCGTGGAGGGACACTCGTGTCCTGCGATAGAAAGAGCGGAGCCGACAGAGGTCCCACCCGGACCCCAGTGCGGCTAGCACACACGTCGCCCAGGATAGGAGCGTGGTTCTTCGGGACGGACGGCTGACGCTCCGTAGAGGACAGAACCCCTTGGCCCCGTGACTGCCAGCCCACGAGCCGGCAGTGGACAGCCGCACGCTTCGCGGCAAGTCTGGCTCCCATGCCGCTCGTGGCCGGACAACCGTGTCATGGGATCGTTGTCCCCAATCCTCCCGAAACGGGATTCTTACCCTTGCGCGGCTAGCATACGCGTCTCCCAGGACCGGAGTCTTGGCGTTCGGGAAAGACGGCGGCCGCTCCGGGACGAATAGTTGCCGAGAGAACGGAACATAGCCTCCTTCTTCGCGGCAAGGCTGGCACCCACACCGCTTGTGGCCGGTTACCCGTGCCTTGCGATCACTTTCGTCGAGCCGCCCAAGGCGGGACCCGGACCCCGGTGCGGCTAGCACACACGTCGCCCAGGATAGGAGCGTGGTTGTTCGGGACGGACGGCTGCCGCTCCGTAGAGGACAGAACCCCATGTCCCCGCGATTGCCAGCGGACGAGCCGGCGGAGGACAGCCACACGCTTCGCGGCAAGGCTGGCACCCACACCGCTTGTGGCGCGTCACCCGTATCTTGCGATCATTTTAGTCGAGCCGCCCAAGGCGGGACCCGGACCCCGGTGCGGCTAGCACACACGTCGCGCAGGACCGGAGCCTAGGGGCTCGGGTAGCCGGACCCACGCAGCCCGTAGAGGGACACACGTTTCCTGCGATCGAAATAGCGGAGCCGACAGAGGTTCGACAGGACCTAGTGCGGCTAGCACACACATCGCCCGGGACCGGAGCGTGGCTGTTCGGGAAGGACGGCCGCCGCTCCGGACAGGACAGAAGCTTTCGTCTCGGGGACAACCAGCCCCCGAGCCAGAGGATGACAGCCTCCTGTTTCACGACACGGCTTCTACGCATGCAGCTCGTGGCCGGACCACTGTGTCGTGGGATCTCCTTCCCCGATTCGCCCAAGACAGAACCCGGACCCCAGTGCGGCTAGCACACACGTCGCCCAGGACCGAAGCCCAGGGTCCACATCCGGACGCCTGCCGCTCTCGACTGTCTGAATCCTCGGTCCCCGGCACTGCGTAACTCCGAGCCGCTGAACGACAGCCTCCACTTCTCGACACGGCTGGCAGCCACAGCGCTTGTGGCCGCACAACCGTGTCTTGCGATCACTTTCGTCGAGTTGCCCAAGGCGGGACCCGGACCCCGGCGCGGCTAGCGTACACGTCGCCCAGGACCGAAGCCCAGGGTCCACATCCGGGCGCCTGCCGCTCTGGACTGTCTGAATCCCCGGTCCCCGGCACGGCGTAACTCCGAGCCGCTGAACGACAGCCTCCACGTCTCGACACAGCTGGCAGCCACAGCGCTTGTGGCCGCACAACCATGTCGTAGGATCTCCTTCCCCGAGGCGCCCGAAATGGGATCCGGACCCCGGTGCGGCGAGCAAACACGACACCCAGGATGGAGTCAAAGGGCTCGGGAAGCCGGACCCACGCTGCCCGTGGAGGGACACTCGTGTCCTGCGATAGAAAGAGCGGAGCCGACAGAGGTCCCACCCGGACCCCAGTGCGGCTAGCACACACGTCGCCCAGGATAGGAGCGTGGTTCTTCGGGACGGACGGCTGACGCTCCGTAGAGGACAGAACCCCTTGGCCCCGTGACTGCCAGCCCACGAGCCGGCAGTGGACAGCCGCACGCTTCGCGGCAAGTCTGGCTCCCATGCCGCTCGTGGCCGGACAACCGTGTCATGGGATCGTTGTCCCCAATCCTCCCGAAACGGGATTCTTACCCTTGCGCGGCTAGCATACGCGTCTCCCAGGACCGGAGTCTTGGCGTTCGGGAAAGACGGCGGCCGCTCCGGGACGAATAGTTGCCGAGAGAACGGAACATAGCCTCCTTCTTCGCGGCAAGGCTGGCACCCACACCGCTTGTGGCCGGTTACCCGTGCCTTGCGATCACTTTCGTCGAGCCGCCCAAGGCGGGACCCGGACCCCGGTGCGGCTAGCACACACGTCGCCCAGGATAGGAGCGTGGTTGTTCGGGACGGACGGCTGCCGCTCCGTAGAGGACAGAACCCCATGTCCCCGCGATTGCCAGCGGACGAGCCGGCGGAGGACAGCCACACGCTTCGCGGCAAGGCTGGCACCCACACCGCTTGTGGCGCGTCACCCGTATCTTGCGATCATTTTAGTCGAGCCGCCCAAGGCGGGACCCGGACCCCGGTGCGGCTAGCACACACGTCGCGCAGGACCGGAGCCTAGGGGCTCGGGTAGCCGGACCCACGCAGCCCGTAGAGGGACACACGTTTCCTGCGATCGAAATAGCGGAGCCGACAGAGGTTCGACAGGACCTAGTGCGGCTAGCACACACATCGCCCGGGACCGGAGCGTGGCTGTTCGGGAAGGACGGCCGCCGCTCCGGACAGGACAGAAGCTTTCGTCTCGGGGACAACCAGCCCCCGAGCCAGAGGATGACAGCCTCCTGTTTCACGACACGGCTTCTACGCATGCAGCTCGTGGCCGGACCACTGTGTCGTGGGATCTCCTTCCCCGATTCGCCCAAGACAGAACCCGGACCCCAGTGCGGATAGCACACACGTCGCCCAGGACCGAAGCCCAGGGTCCACATCCGGACGCCTGCCGCTCTCGACTGTCTGAATCCTCGGTCCCCGGCACTGCGTAACTCCGAGCCGCTGAACGACAGCCTCCACTTCTCGACACGGCTGGCAGCCACAGCGCTTGTGGCCGCACAACCGTGTCTTGCGATCACTTTCGTCGAGTTGCCCAAGGCGGGACCCGGACCCCGGCGCGGCTAGCGTACACGTCGCCCAGGACCGAAGCCCAGGGTCCACATCCGGGCGCCTGCCGCTCTGGACTGTCTGAATCCCCGGTCCCCGGCACGGCGTAACTCCGAGCCGCTGAACGACAGCCTCCACGTCTCGACACGGCTGGCAGCCACAGCGCTTGTGGCCGCACAACCATGTCGTAGGATCTCCTTCCCCGAGGCGCCCGAAATGGGATCCGGACCCCGGTGCGGCGAGCAAACACGACACCCAGGATGGAGTCAAAGGGCTCGGGAAGCCGGACCCACGCTGCCCGTGGAGGGACACTCGTGTCCTGCGATAGAAAGAGCGGAGCCGACAGAGGTCCCACCCGGACCCCAGTGCGGCTAGCACACACGTCGCCCAGGATAGGAGCGTGGTTCTTCGGGACGGACGGCTGACGCTCCGTAGAGGACAGAACCCCTTGGCCCCGTGACTGCCAGCCCACGAGCCGGCAGTGGACAGCCGCACGCTTCGCGGCAAGTCTGGCTCCCATGCCGCTCGTGGCCGGACAACCGTGTCATGGGATCGTTGTCCCCAATCCGCCCGAAACGGGATTCTTACCCTTGCGCGGCTAGCATACGCGTCTCCCAGGACCGGAGTCTTGGCGTTCGGGAAAGACGGCGGCCGCTCCGGGACGAATAGTTGCCGAGAGAACGGAACATAGCCTCCTTCTTCGCGGCAAGGCTGGCACCCACACCGCTTGTGGCCGGTTACCCGTGTCTTGCGATCACTTTCGTCGAGCCGCCCAAGGCGGGACCCGGACCCCGGTGCGGCTAGCACACACGTCGCCCAGGATAGGAGCGTGGTTGTTCGGGACGGACGGCTGCCGCTCCGTAGAGGACAGAACCCCATGTCCCCGCGACTGCCAGCGGACGAGCCGGCGGAGGACAGCCACACGCTTCGCGGCAAGGCTGGCAGGCACACCGCTTGTGGCGGGTCACCCGTATCTTGCGATCATTTTAGTCGAGCCGCCCAAGGCGGGACCCGGACCCCGGCGCGGCTAGAACACACGTCGCGCAGGACCGGAGCCTAGGGGCTCGGGTAGCCGGACCCACGCAGCCCGTAGAGGGACACACGTTTCCTGCGATCGAAATAGCGGAGCAGACAGAGGTTCGACCGGGTCCTAGTGCGGCTAGCACACACATCGCCCGGGACCGGAGCGTGGCTGTTCGGGAAGGACGGCCGCCGCTCCGGACAGGACAGAAGCTTTCGTCTCGGGGACAACCAGCCCCCGAGCCAGAGGATGACAGCCTCCTGTTTCACGACACGGCTTCTACGCATGCAGCTCGTGGCCGGACCACTGTGTCGTGGGATCTCCTTCCCCGATTCGCCCAAGACAGAACCCGGACCCCAGTGCGGCTAGCACACACGTCGCCCAGGACCGAAGCCCAGGGTCCACATCCGGACGCCTGCCGCTCTCGACTGTCTGAATCCTCGGTCCCCGGCACTGCGTAACTCCGAGCCGCTGAACGACAGCCTCCACTTCTCGACACGGCTGGCAGCCACAGCGCTTGTGGCCGCACAACCGTGTCTTGCGATCACTTTCGTCGAGTTGCCCAAGGCGGGACCCAGACCCCGGCGCGGCTAGCGTACACGTCGCCCAGGACCGAAGCCCAGGGTCCACATCCGGGCGCCTGCCGCTCTGGACTGTCTGAATCCCCGGTCCCCGGCACGGCGTAACTCCGAGCCGCTGAACGACAGCCTCCACGTCTCGACACGGCTGGCAGCCACAGCGCTTGTGGCCGCACAACCATGTCGTAGGATCTCCTTCCCCGAGGCGCCCGAAATGGGATCCGGACCCCGGTGCGGCGAGCAAACACGACACCCAGGATGGAGTCAAAGGGCTCGGGAAGCCGGACCCACGCTGCCCGTGGAGGGACACTCGTGTCCTGCGATAGAAAGAGCGGAGCCGACAGAGGTCCCACCCGGACCCCAGTGCGGCTAGCACACACGTCGCCCAGGATAGGAGCGTGGTTCTTCGGGACGGACGGCTGACGCTCCGTAGAGGACAGAACCCCTTGGCCCCGTGACTGCCAGCCCACGAGCCGGCAGTGGACAGCCGCACGCTTCGCGGCAAGTCTGGCTCCCATGCCGCTCGTGGCCGGACAACCGTGTCATGGGATCGTTGTCCCCAATCCGCCCGAAACGGGATTCTTACCCTTGCGCGGCTAGCATACGCGTCTCCCAGGACCGGAGTCTTGGCGTTCGGGAAAGACGGCGGCCGCTCCGGGACGAATAGTTGCCGAGAGAACGGAACATAGCCTCCTTCTTCGCGGCAAGGCTGGCACCCACACCGCTTGTGGCCGGTTACCCGTGTCTTGCGATCACTTTCGTCGAGCCGCCCAAGGCGGGACCCGGACCCCGGTGCGGCTAGCACACACGTCGCCCAGGATAGGAGCGTGGTTGTTCGGGACGGACGGCTGCCGCTCCGTAGAGGACAGAACCCCATGTCCCCGCGACTGCCAGCGGACGAGCCGGCGGAGGACAGCCACACGCTTCGCGGCAAGGCTGGCAGGCACACCGCTTGTGGCGGGTCACCCGTATCTTGCGATCATTTTAGTCGAGCCGCCCAAGGCGGGACCCGGACCCCGGCGCGGCTAGAACACACGTCGCGCAGGACCGGAGCCTAGGGGCTCGGGTAGCCGGACCCACGCAGCCCGTAGAGGGACACACGTTTCCTGCGATCGAAATAGCGGAGCAGACAGAGGTTCGACCGGGTCCTAGTGCGGCTAGCACACACATCGCCCGGGACCGGAGCGTGGCTGTTCGGGAAGGACGGCCGCCGCTCCGGACAGGACAGAAGCTTTCGTCTCGGGGACAACCAGCCCCCGAGCCAGAGGATGACAGCCTCCTGTTTCACGACACGGCTTCTACGCATGCAGCTCGTGGCCGGACCACTGTGTCGTGGGATCTCCTTCCCCGATTCGCCCAAGACAGAACCCGGACCCCAGTGCGGCTAGCACACACGTCGCCCAGGACCGAAGCCCAGGGTCCACATCCGGACGCCTGCCGCTCTCGACTGTCTGAATCCTCGGTCCCCGGCACTGCGTAACTCCGAGCCGCTGAACGACAGCCTCCACTTCTCGACACGGCTGGCAGCCACAGCGCTTGTGGCCGCACAACCGTGTCTTGCGATCACTTTCGTCGAGTTGCCCAAGGCGGGACCCAGACCCCGGCGCGGCTAGCGTACACGTCGCCCAGGACCGAAGCCCAGGGTCCACATCCGGGCGCCTGCCGCTCTGGACTGTCTGAATCCCCGGTCCCCGGCACGGCGTAACTCCGAGCCGCTGAACGACAGCCTCCACGTCTCGACACGGCTGGCAGCCACAGCGCTTGTGGCCGCACAACCATGTCGTAGGATCTCCTTCCCCGAGGCGCCCGAAATGGGATCCGGACCCCGGTGCGGCGAGCAAACACGACACCCAGGATGGAGTCAAAGGGCTCGGGAAGCCGGACCCACGCTGCCCGTGGAGGGACACTCGTGTCCTGCGATAGAAAGAGCGGAGCCGACAGAGGTCCCACCCGGACCCCAGTGCGGCTAGCACACACGTCGCCCAGGATAGGAGCGTGGTTCTTCGGGACGGACGGCTGACGCTCCGTAGAGGACAGAACCCCTTGGCCCCGTGACTGCCAGCCCACGAGCCGGCAGTGGACAGCCGCACGCTTCGCGGCAAGTCTGGCTCCCATGCCGCTCGTGGCCGGACAACCGTGTCATGGGATCGTTGTCCCCAATCCGCCCGAAACGGGATTCTTACCCTTGCGCGGCTAGCATACGCGTCTCCCAGGACCGGAGTCTTGGCGTTCGGGAAAGACGGCGGCCGCTCCGGGACGAATAGTTGCCGAGAGAACGGAACATAGCCTCCTTCTTCGCGGCAAGGCTGGCACCCACACCGCTTGTGGCCGGTTACCCGTGTCTTGCGATCACTTTCGTCGAGCCGCCCAAGGCGGGACCCGGACCCCGGTGCGGCTAGCACACACGTCGCCCAGGATAGGAGCGTGGTTGTTCGGGACGGACGGCTGCCGCTCCGTAGAGGACAGAACCCCATGTCCCCGCGACTGCCAGCGGACGAGCCGGCGGAGGACAGCCACACGCTTCGCGGCAAGGCTGGCAGGCACACCGCTTGTGGCGGGTCACCCGTATCTTGCGATCATTTTAGTCGAGCCGCCCAAGGCGGGACCCGGACCCCGGCGCGGCTAGAACACACGTCGCGCAGGACCGGAGCCTAGGGGCTCGGGTAGCCGGACCCACGCAGCCCGTAGAGGGACACACGTTTCCTGCGATCGAAATAGCGGAGCAGACAGAGGTTCGACCGGGTCCTAGTGCGGCTAGCACACACATCGCCCGGGACCGGAGCGTGGCTGTTCGGGAAGGACGGCCGCCGCTCCGGACAGGACAGAAGCTTTCGTCTCGGGGACAACCAGCCCCCGAGCCAGAGGATGACAGCCTCCTGTTTCACGACACGGCTTCTACGCATGCAGCTCGTGGCCGGACCACTGTGTCGTGGGATCTCCTTCCCCGATTCGCCCAAGACAGAACCCGGACCCCAGTGCGGCTAGCACACACGTCGCCCAGGACCGAAGCCCAGGGTCCACATCCGGACGCCTGCCGCTCTCGACTGTCTGAATCCTCGGTCCCCGGCACTGCGTAACTCCGAGCCGCTGAACGACAGCCTCCACTTCTCGACACGGCTGGCAGCCACAGCGCTTGTGGCCGCACAACCGTGTCTTGCGATCACTTTCGTCGAGTTGCCCAAGGCGGGACCCGGACCCCGGCGCGGCTAGCGTACACGTCGCCCAGGAAAGGAGCGAGGGTGCTCGGGACGGACGGCTGCCGCTCCGGCACGGATAGTTGCTGAGAGAACGGAACACAGCTTCCTGCTTCGCGGCAACGCTGGCAGCCACAGCGCTTGTGGCCGCACAACCGTGTCTTGCGATCACTTTCGTCGAGCCGCCCAAGGCGGGACCCGGACTCCGGCGCGGCTAGCATACACGTCGCCCAGGACCGAAGCCCAGGGTCCACATCCGGACGCCTGCCGCTCTGGATTGTCTGAATCCCCGGTCCCCGGCACTGCGTAACACCGAGCCGCTGAACGACAGCCTCCACTTCTCGACACGGCTGGCAGCCACAGCGCTTGTGGCCGCACAACCGTGTCTTGCGATCACTTTAGTCCAGCCGCCCAAGGCGGGACCCGGACCCCGGCGCGGCTAGCATACACGTCGCCCAGGACCGAAGCCCAGGGTCCACATCCGGGCGCCTGCCGCTCTGGACTGTCTGAATCCCCGGTCCCCGGCACTGCGTAACTCCGAGCCGCTGAACGACAGCCTCCACGTCTCGACACGGCTGGCAGCCACAGCGCTTGTGGCCGCACAACCATGTCGTAGGATCTCCTTCCCCGAGGCGCCCGAAATGGGATCCGGACCCCGGTGCGGCGAGCAAACACGACACCCAGGATGGAGTCAAAGGGCTCGGGAAGCCGGACCCACGCTGCCCGTGGAGGGACACTCGTGTCCTGCGATAGAAAGAGCGGAGCCGACAGAGGTCCCACCCGGACCCCAGTGCGGCTAGCACACACGTCGCCCAGGATAGGAGCGTGGTTCTTCGGGACGGACGGCTGACGCTCCGTAGAGGACAGAACCCCTTGGCCCCGTGACTGCCAGCCCACGAGCCGGCAGTGGACAGCCGCACGCTTCGCGGCAAGTCTGGCTCCCATGCCGCTCGTGGCCGGACAACCGTGTCATGGGATCGTTGTCCCCAATCCTCCCGAAACGGGATTCTTACCCTTGCGCGGCTAGCATACGCGTCTCCCAGGACCGGAGTCTTGGCGTTCGGGAAAGACGGCGGCCGCTCCGGGACGAATAGTTGCCGAGAGAACGGAACATAGCCTCCTTCTTCGCGGCAAGGCTGGCACCCACACCGCTTGTGGCCGGTTACCCGTGCCTTGCGATCACTTTCGTCGAGCCGCCCAAGGCGGGACCCGGACCCCGGTGCGGCTAGCACACACGTCGCCCAGGATAGGAGCGTGGTTGTTCGGGACGGACGGCTGCCGCTCCGTAGAGGACAGAACCCCATGTCCCCGCGATTGCCAGCGGACGAGCCGGCGGAGGACAGCCACACGCTTCGCGGCAAGGCTGGCACCCACACCGCTTGTGGCGCGTCACCCGTATCTTGCGATCATTTTAGTCGAGCCGCCCAAGGCGGGACCCGGACCCCGGTGCGGCTAGCACACACGTCGCGCAGGACCGGAGCCTAGGGGCTCGGGTAGCCGGACCCACGCAGCCCGTAGAGGGACACACGTTTCCTGCGATCGAAATAGCGGAGCCGACAGAGGTTCGACAGGACCTAGTGCGGCTAGCACACACATCGCCCGGGACCGGAGCGTGGCTGTTCGGGAAGGACGGCCGCCGCTCCGGACAGGACAGAAGCTTTCGTCTCGGGGACAACCAGCCCCCGAGCCAGAGGATGACAGCCTCCTGTTTCACGACACGGCTTCTACGCATGCAGCTCGTGGCCGGACCACTGTGTCGTGGGATCTCCTTCCCCGATTCGCCCAAGACAGAACCCGGACCCCAGTGCGGCTAGCACACACGTCGCCCAGGACCGAAGCCCAGGGTCCACATCCGGACGCCTGCCGCTCTCGACTGTCTGAATCCTCGGTCCCCGGCACTGCGTAACTCCGAGCCGCTGAACGACAGCCTCCACTTCTCGACACGGCTGGCAGCCACAGCGCTTGTGGCCGCACAACCGTGTCTTGCGATCACTTTCGTCGAGTTGCCCAAGGCGGGACCCGGACCCCGGCGCGGCTAGCGTACACGTCGCCCAGGAAAGGAGCGAGGGTGCTCGGGACGGACGGCTGCCGCTCCGGCACGGATAGTTGCTGAGAGAACGGAACACAGCTTCCTGCTTCGCGGCAACGCTGGCAGCCACACCGCTTGTGGCCGCACAACCGTGTCTTGCGATCACTTTCGTCGAGCCGCCCAAGGCGGGACCCGGACTCCGGCGCGGCTAGCATACACGTCGCCCAGGACCGAAGCCCAGGGTCCACATCCGGACGCCTGCCGCTCTGGATTGTCTGAATCCCCGGTCCCCGGCACTGCGTAACACCGAGCCGCTGAACGACAGCCTCCACTTCTCGACACGGCTGGCAGCCACAGCGCTTGTGGCCGCACAACCGTGTCTTGCGATCACTTTAGTCCAGCCGCCCAAGGCGGGACCCGGACCCCGGCGCGGCTAGCATACACGTCGCCCAGGACCGAAGCCCAGGGTCCACATCCGGGCGCCTGCCGCTCTGGACTGTCTGAATCCCCGGTCCCCGGCACTGCGTAACTCCGAGCCGCTGAACGACAGCCTCCACGTCTCGACACGGCTGGCAGCCACAGCGCTTGTGGCCGCACAACCATGTCGTAGGATCTCCTTCCCCGAGGCGCCCGAAATGGGATCCGGACCCCGGTGCGGCGAGCAAACACGACACCCAGGATGGAGTCAAAGGGCTCGGGAAGCCGGACCCACGCTGCCCGTGGAGGGACACTCGTGTCCTGCGATAGAAAGAGCGGAGCCGACAGAGGTCCCACCCGGACCCCAGTGCGGCTAGCACACACGTCGCCCAGGATAGGAGCGTGGTTCTTCGGGACGGACGGCTGACGCTCCGTAGAGGACAGAACCCCTTGGCCCCGTGACTGCCAGCCCACGAGCCGGCAGTGGACAGCCGCACGCTTCGCGGCAAGTCTGGCTCCCATGCCGCTCGTGGCCGGACAACCGTGTCATGGGATCGTTGTCCCCAATCCTCCCGAAACGGGATTCTTACCCTTGCGCGGCTAGCATACGCGTCTCCCAGGACCGGAGTCTTGGCGTTCGGGAAAGACGGCGGCCGCTCCGGGACGAATAGTTGCCGAGAGAACGGAACATAGCCTCCTTCTTCGCGGCAAGGCTGGCACCCACACCGCTTGTGGCCGGTTACCCGTGCCTTGCGATCACTTTCGTCGAGCCGCCCAAGGCGGGACCCGGACCCCGGTGCGGCTAGCACACACGTCGCCCAGGATAGGAGCGTGGTTGTTCGGGACGGACGGCTGCCGCTCCGTAGAGGACAGAACCCCATGTCCCCGCGATTGCCAGCGGACGAGCCGGCGGAGGACAGCCACACGCTTCGCGGCAAGGCTGGCACCCACACCGCTTGTGGCGCGTCACCCGTATCTTGCGATCATTTTAGTCGAGCCGCCCAAGGCGGGACCCGGACCCCGGTGCGGCTAGCACACACGTCGCGCAGGACCGGAGCCTAGGGGCTCGGGTAGCCGGACCCACGCAGCCCGTAGAGGGACACACGTTTCCTGCGATCGAAATAGCGGAGCCGACAGAGGTTCGACAGGACCTAGTGCGGCTAGCACACACATCGCCCGGGACCGGAGCGTGGCTGTTCGGGAAGGACGGCCGCCGCTCCGGACAGGACAGAAGCTTTCGTCTCGGGGACAACCAGCCCCCGAGCCAGAGGATGACAGCCTCCTGTTTCACGACACGGCTTCTACGCATGCAGCTCGTGGCCGGACCACTGTGTCGTGGGATCTCCTTCCCCGATTCGCCCAAGACAGAACCCGGACCCCAGTGCGGCTAGCACACACGTCGCCCAGGACCGAAGCCCAGGGTCCACATCCGGACGCCTGCCGCTCTCGACTGTCTGAATCCTCGGTCCCCGGCACTGCGTAACTCCGAGCCGCTGAACGACAGCCTCCACTTCTCGACACGGCTGGCAGCCACAGCGCTTGTGGCCGCACAACCGTGTCTTGCGATCACTTTCGTCGAGTTGCCCAAGGCGGGACCCGGACCCCGGCGCGGCTAGCGTACACGTCGCCCAGGAAAGGAGCGAGGGTGCTCGGGACGGACGGCTGCCGCTCCGGCACGGATAGTTGCTGAGAGAACGGAACACAGCTTCCTGCTTCGCGGCAACGCTGGCAGCCACACCGCTTGTGGCCGCACAACCGTGTCTTGCGATCACTTTCGTCGAGCCGCCCAAGGCGGGACCCGGACTCCGGCGCGGCTAGCATACACGTCGCCCAGGACCGAAGCCCAGGGTCCACATCCGGACGCCTGCCGCTCTGGATTGTCTGAATCCCCGGTCCCCGGCACTGCGTAACACCGAGCCGCTGAACGACAGCCTCCACTTCTCGACACGGCTGGCAGCCACAGCGCTTGTGGCCGCACAACCGTGTCTTGCGATCACTTTAGTCCAGCCGCCCAAGGCGGGACCCGGACCCCGGCGCGGCTAGCATACACGTCGCCCAGGACCGAAGCCCAGGGTCCACATCCGGGCGCCTGCCGCTCTGGACTGTCTGAATCCCCGGTCCCCGGCACTGCGTAACTCCGAGCCGCTGAACGACAGCCTCCACGTCTCGACACGGCTGGCAGCCACAGCGCTTGTGGCCGCACAACCATGTCGTAGGATCTCCTTCCCCGAGGCGCCCGAAATGGGATCCGGACCCCGGTGCGGCGAGCAAACACGACACCCAGGATGGAGTCAAAGGGCTCGGGAAGCCGGACCCACGCTGCCCGTGGAGGGACACTCGTGTCCTGCGATAGAAAGAGCGGAGCCGACAGAGGTCCCACCCGGACCCCAGTGCGGCTAGCACACACGTCGCCCAGGATAGGAGCGTGGTTCTTCGGGACGGACGGCTGACGCTCCGTAGAGGACAGAACCCCTTGGCCCCGTGACTGCCAGCCCACGAGCCGGCAGTGGACAGCCGCACGCTTCGCGGCAAGTCTGGCTCCCATGCCGCTCGTGGCCGGACAACCGTGTCATGGGATCGTTGTCCCCAATCCTCCCGAAACGGGATTCTTACCCTTGCGCGGCTAGCATACGCGTCTCCCAGGACCGGAGTCTTGGCGTTCGGGAAAGACGGCGGCCGCTCCGGGACGAATAGTTGCCGAGAGAACGGAACATAGCCTCCTTCTTCGCGGCAAGGCTGGCACCCACACCGCTTGTGGCCGGTTACCCGTGCCTTGCGATCACTTTCGTCGAGCCGCCCAAGGCGGGACCCGGACCCCGGTGCGGCTAGCACACACGTCGCCCAGGATAGGAGCGTGGTTGTTCGGGACGGACGGCTGCCGCTCCGTAGAGGACAGAACCCCATGTCCCCGCGATTGCCAGCGGACGAGCCGGCGGAGGACAGCCACACGCTTCGCGGCAAGGCTGGCACCCACACCGCTTGTGGCGCGTCACCCGTATCTTGCGATCATTTTAGTCGAGCCGCCCAAGGCGGGACCCGGACCCCGGTGCGGCTAGCACACACGTCGCGCAGGACCGGAGCCTAGGGGCTCGGGTAGCCGGACCCACGCAGCCCGTAGAGGGACACACGTTTCCTGCGATCGAAATAGCGGAGCCGACAGAGGTTCGACAGGACCTAGTGCGGCTAGCACACACATCGCCCGGGACCGGAGCGTGGCTGTTCGGGAAGGACGGCCGCCGCTCCGGACAGGACAGAAGCTTTCGTCTCGGGGACAACCAGCCCCCGAGCCAGAGGATGACAGCCTCCTGTTTCACGACACGGCTTCTACGCATGCAGCTCGTGGCCGGCACACTGTGTCGTGGGATCTCCTTCCCCGATTCGCCCAAGACAGAACCCGGACCCCAGTGCGGCTAGCACACACGTCGCCCAGGACCGAAGCCCAGGGTCCACATCCGGACGCCTGCCGCTCTCGACTGTCTGAATCCTCGGTCCCCGGCACTGCGTAACTCCGAGCCGCTGAACGACAGCCTCCACTTCTCGACACGGCTGGCAGCCACAGCGCTTGTGGCCGCACAACCGTGTCTTGCGATCACTTTCGTCGAGTTGCCCAAGGCGGGACCCGGACCCCGGCGCGGCTAGCGTACACGTCGCCCAGGAAAGGAGCGAGGGTGCTCGGGACGGACGGCTGCCGCTCCGGCACGGATAGTTGCTGAGAGAACGGAACACAGCTTCCTGCTTCGCGGCAACGCTGGCAGCCACACCGCTTGTGGCCGCACAACCGTGTCTTGCGATCACTTTCGTCGAGCCGCCCAAGGCGGGACCCGGACTCCGGCGCGGCTAGCATACACGTCGCCCAGGACCGAAGCCCAGGGTCCACATCCGGACGCCTGCCGCTCTGGATTGTCTGAATCCCCGGTCCCCGGCACTGCGTAACACCGAGCCGCTGAACGACAGCCTCCACTTCTCGACACGGCTGGCAGCCACAGCGCTTGTGGCCGCACAACCGTGTCTTGCGATCACTTTAGTCCAGCCGCCCAAGGCGGGACCCGGACCCCGGCGCGGCTAGCATACACGTCGCCCAGGACCGAAGCCCAGGGTCCACATCCGGGCGCCTGCCGCTCTGGACTGTCTGAATCCCCGGTCCCCGGCACTGCGTAACTCCGAGCCGCTGAACGACAGCCTCCACGTCTCGACACGGCTGGCAGCCACAGCGCTTGTGGCCGCACAACCATGTCGTAGGATCTCCTTCCCCGAGGCGCCCGAAATGGGATCCGGACCCCGGTGCGGCGAGCAAACACGACACCCAGGATGGAGTCAAAGGGCTCGGGAAGCCGGACCCACGCTGCCCGTGGAGGGACACTCGTGTCCTGCGATAGAAAGAGCGGAGCCGACAGAGGTCCCACCCGGACCCCAGTGCGGCTAGCACACACGTCGCCCAGGATAGGAGCGTGGTTCTTCGGGACGGACGGCTGACGCTCCGTAGAGGACAGAACCCCTTGGCCCCGTGACTGCCAGCCCACGAGCCGGCAGTGGACAGCCGCACGCTTCGCGGCAAGTCTGGCTCCCATGCCGCTCGTGGCCGGACAACCGTGTCATGGGATCGTTGTCCCCAATCCTCCCGAAACGGGATTCTTACCCTTGCGCGGCTAGCATACGCGTCTCCCAGGACCGGAGTCTTGGCGTTCGGGAAAGACGGCGGCCGCTCCGGGACGAATAGTTGCCGAGAGAACGGAACATAGCCTCCTTCTTCGCGGCAAGGCTGGCACCCACACCGCTTGTGGCCGGTTACCCGTGCCTTGCGATCACTTTCGTCGAGCCGCCCAAGGCGGGACCCGGACCCCGGTGCGGCTAGCACACACGTCGCCCAGGATAGGAGCGTGGTTGTTCGGGACGGACGGCTGCCGCTCCGTAGAGGACAGAACCCCATGTCCCCGCGATTGCCAGCGGACGAGCCGGCGGAGGACAGCCACACGCTTCGCGGCAAGGCTGGCACCCACACCGCTTGTGGCGCGTCACCCGTATCTTGCGATCATTTTAGTCGAGCCGCCCAAGGCGGGACCCGGACCCCGGTGCGGCTAGCACACACGTCGCGCAGGACCGGAGCCTAGGGGCTCGGGTAGCCGGACCCACGCAGCCCGTAGAGGGACACACGTTTCCTGCGATCGAAATAGCGGAGCCGACAGAGGTTCGACAGGACCTAGTGCGGCTAGCACACACATCGCCCGGGACCGGAGCGTGGCTGTTCGGGAAGGACGGCCGCCGCTCCGGACAGGACAGAAGCTTTCGTCTCGGGGACAACCAGCCCCCGAGCCAGAGGATGACAGCCTCCTGTTTCACGACACGGCTTCTACGCATGCAGCTCGTGGCCGGACCACTGTGTCGTGGGATCTCCTTCCCCGATTCGCCCAAGACAGAACCCGGACCCCAGTGCGGCTAGCACACACGTCGCCCAGGACCGAAGCCCAGGGTCCACATCCGGACGCCTGCCGCTCTCGACTGTCTGAATCCTCGGTCCCCGGCACTGCGTAACTCCGAGCCGCTGAACGACAGCCTCCACTTCTCGACACGGCTGGCAGCCACAGCGCTTGTGGCCGCACAACCGTGTCTTGCGATCACTTTCGTCGAGTTGCCCAAGGCGGGACCCGGACCCCGGCGCGGCTAGCGTACACGTCGCCCAGGAAAGGAGCGAGGGTGCTCGGGACGGACGGCTGCCGCTCCGGCACGGATAGTTGCTGAGAGAACGGAACACAGCTTCCTGCTTCGCGGCAACGCTGGCAGCCACACCGCTTGTGGCCGCACAACCGTGTCTTGCGATCACTTTCGTCGAGCCGCCCAAGGCGGGACCCGGACTCCGGCGCGGCTAGCATACACGTCGCCCAGGACCGAAGCCCAGGGTCCACATCCGGACGCCTGCCGCTCTGGATTGTCTGAATCCCCGGTCCCCGGCACTGCGTAACACCGAGCCGCTGAACGACAGCCTCCACTTCTCGACACGGCTGGCAGCCACAGCGCTTGTGGCCGCACAACCGTGTCTTGCGATCACTTTAGTCCAGCCGCCCAAGGCGGGACCCGGACCCCGGCGCGGCTAGCATACACGTCGCCCAGGACCGAAGCCCAGGGTCCACATCCGGGCGCCTGCCGCTCTGGACTGTCTGAATCCCCGGTCCCCGGCACTGCGTAACTCCGAGCCGCTGAACGACAGCCTCCACGTCTCGACACGGCTGGCAGCCACAGCGCTTGTGGCCGCACAACCATGTCGTAGGATCTCCTTCCCCGAGGCGCCCGAAATGGGATCCGGACCCCGGTGCGGCGAGCAAACACGACACCCAGGATGGAGTCAAAGGGCTCGGGAAGCCGGACCCACGCTGCCCGTGGAGGGACACTCGTGTCCTGCGATAGAAAGAGCGGAGCCGACAGAGGTCCCACCCGGACCCCAGTGCGGCTAGCACACACGTCGCCCAGGATAGGAGCGTGGTTCTTCGGGACGGACGGCTGACGCTCCGTAGAGGACAGAACCCCTTGGCCCCGTGACTGCCAGCCCACGAGCCGGCAGTGGACAGCCGCACGCTTCGCGGCAAGTCTGGCTCCCATGCCGCTCGTGGCCGGACAACCGTGTCATGGGATCGTTGTCCCCAATCCTCCCGAAACGGGATTCTTACCCTTGCGCGGCTAGCATACGCGTCTCCCAGGACCGGAGTCTTGGCGTTCGGGAAAGACGGCGGCCGCTCCGGGACGAATAGTTGCCGAGAGAACGGAACATAGCCTCCTTCTTCGCGGCAAGGCTGGCACCCACACCGCTTGTGGCCGGTTACCCGTGCCTTGCGATCACTTTCGTCGAGCCGCCCAAGGCGGGACCCGGACCCCGGTGCGGCTAGCACACACGTCGCCCAGGATAGGAGCGTGGTTGTTCGGGACGGACGGCTGCCGCTCCGTAGAGGACAGAACCCCATGTCCCCGCGATTGCCAGCGGACGAGCCGGCGGAGGACAGCCACACGCTTCGCGGCAAGGCTGGCACCCACACCGCTTGTGGCGCGTCACCCGTATCTTGCGATCATTTTAGTCGAGCCGCCCAAGGCGGGACCCGGACCCCGGTGCGGCTAGCACACACGTCGCGCAGGACCGGAGCCTAGGGGCTCGGGTAGCCGGACCCACGCAGCCCGTAGAGGGACACACGTTTCCTGCGATCGAAATAGCGGAGCCGACAGAGGTTCGACAGGACCTAGTGCGGCTAGCACACACATCGCCCGGGACCGGAGCGTGGCTGTTCGGGAAGGACGGCCGCCGCTCCGGACAGGACAGAAGCTTTCGTCTCGGGGACAACCAGCCCCCGAGCCAGAGGATGACAGCCTCCTGTTTCACGACACGGCTTCTACGCATGCAGCTCGTGGCCGGACCACTGTGTCGTGGGATCTCCTTCCCCGATTCGCCCAAGACAGAACCCGGACCCCAGTGCGGCTAGCACACACGTCGCCCAGGACCGAAGCCCAGGGTCCACATCCGGACGCCTGCCGCTCTCGACTGTCTGAATCCTCGGTCCCCGGCACTGCGTAACTCCGAGCCGCTGAACGACAGCCTCCACTTCTCGACACGGCTGGCAGCCACAGCGCTTGTGGCCGCACAACCGTGTCTTGCGATCACTTTCGTCGAGTTGCCCAAGGCGGGACCCGGACCCCGGCGCGGCTAGCGTACACGTCGCCCAGGAAAGGAGCGAGGGTGCTCGGGACGGACGGCTGCCGCTCCGGCACGGATAGTTGCTGAGAGAACGGAACACAGCTTCCTGCTTCGCGGCAACGCTGGCAGCCACACCGCTTGTGGCCGCACAACCGTGTCTTGCGATCACTTTCGTCGAGCCGCCCAAGGCGGGACCCGGACTCCGGCGCGGCTAGCATACACGTCGCCCAGGACCGAAGCCCAGGGTCCACATCCGGACGCCTGCCGCTCTGGATTGTCTGAATCCCCGGTCCCCGGCACTGCGTAACACCGAGCCGCTGAACGACAGCCTCCACTTCTCGACACGGCTGGCAGCCACAGCGCTTGTGGCCGCACAACCGTGTCTTGCGATCACTTTAGTCCAGCCGCCCAAGGCGGGACCCGGACCCCGGCGCGGCTAGCATACACGTCGCCCAGGACCGAAGCCCAGGGTCCACATCCGGGCGCCTGCCGCTCTGGACTGTCTGAATCCCCGGTCCCCGGCACTGCGTAACTCCGAGCCGCTGAACGACAGCCTCCACGTCTCGACACGGCTGGCAGCCACAGCGCTTGTGGCCGCACAACCATGTCGTAGGATCTCCTTCCCCGAGGCGCCCGAAATGGGATCCGGACCCCGGTGCGGCGAGCAAACACGACACCCAGGATGGAGTCAAAGGGCTCAGGAAGCCGGACCCACGCTGCCCGTGGAGGGACACTCGTGTCCTGCGATAGAAAGAGCGGAGCCGACAGAGGTCCCACCCGGACCCCAGTGCGGCTAGCACACACGTCGCCCAGGATAGGAGCGTGGTTCTTCGGGACGGACGGCTGACGCTCCGTAGAGGACAGAACCCCTTGGCCCCGTGACTGCCAGCCCACGAGCCGGCAGTGGACAGCCGCACGCTTCGCGGCAAGTCTGGCTCCCATGCCGCTCGTGGCCGGACAACCGTGTCATGGGATCGTTGTCCCCAATCCTCCCGAAACGGGATTCTTACCCTTGCGCGGCTAGCATACGCGTCTCCCAGGACCGGAGTCTTGGCGTTCGGGAAAGACGGCGGCCGCTCCGGGACGAATAGTTGCCGAGAGAACGGAACATAGCCTCCTTCTTCGCGGCAAGGCTGGCACCCACACCGCTTGTGGCCGGTTACCCGTGCCTTGCGATCACTTTCGTCGAGCCGCCCAAGGCGGGACCCGGACCCCGGTGCGGCTAGCACACACGTCGCCCAGGATAGGAGCGTGGTTGTTCGGGACGGACGGCTGCCGCTCCGTAGAGGACAGAACCCCATGTCCCCGCGATTGCCAGCGGACGAGCCGGCGGAGGACAGCCACACGCTTCGCGGCAAGGCTGGCACCCACACCGCTTGTGGCGCGTCACCCGTATCTTGCGATCATTTTAGTCGAGCCGCCCAAGGCGGGACCCGGACCCCGGTGCGGCTAGCACACACGTCGCGCAGGACCGGAGCCTAGGGGCTCGGGTAGCCGGACCCACGCAGCCCGTAGAGGGACACACGTTTCCTGCGATCGAAATAGCGGAGCCGACAGAGGTTCGACAGGACCTAGTGCGGCTAGCACACACATCGCCCGGGACCGGAGCGTGGCTGTTCGGGAAGGACGGCCGCCGCTCCGGACAGGACAGAAGCTTTCGTCTCGGGGACAACCAGCCCCCGAGCCAGAGGATGACAGCCTCCTGTTTCACGACACGGCTTCTACGCATGCAGCTCGTGGCCGGACCACTGTGTCGTGGGATCTCCTTCCCCGATTCGCCCAAGACAGAACCCGGACCCCAGTGCGGCTAGCACACACGTCGCCCAGGACCGAAGCCCAGGGTCCACATCCGGACGCCTGCCGCTCTCGACTGTCTGAATCCTCGGTCCCCGGCACTGCGTAACTCCGAGCCGCTGAACGACAGCCTCCACTTCTCGACACGGCTGGCAGCCACAGCGCTTGTGGCCGCACAACCGTGTCTTGCGATCACTTTCGTCGAGTTGCCCAAGGCGGGACCCGGACCCCGGCGCGGCTAGCGTACACGTCGCCCAGGAAAGGAGCGAGGGTGCTCGGGACGGACGGCTGCCGCTCCGGCACGGATAGTTGCTGAGAGAACGGAACACAGCTTCCTGCTTCGCGGCAACGCTGGCAGCCACACCGCTTGTGGCTGCACAACCGTGTCTTGCGATCACTTTCGTCGAGCCGCCCAAGGCGGGACCCGGACTCCGGCGCGGCTAGCATACACGTCGCCCAGGACCGAAGCCCAGGGTCCACATCCGGGCGCCTGCCGCTCTGGACTGTCTGAATCCCCGGTCCCCGGCACGGCGTAACTCCGAGCCGCTGAACGACAGCCTCCACGTCTCGACACGGCTGGCAGCCACAGCGCTTGTGGCCGCACAACCATGTCGTAGGATCTCCTTCCCCGAGGCGCCCGAAATGGGATCCGGACCCCGGTGCGGCGAGCAAACACGACACCCAGGATGGAGTCAAAGGGCTCGGGAAGCCGGACCCACGCTGCCCGTGGAGGGACACTCGTGTCCTGCGATAGAAAGAGCGGAGCCGACAGAGGTCCCACCCGGACCCCAGTGCGGCTAGCACACACGTCGCCCAGGATAGGAGCGTGGTTCTTCGGGACGGACGGCTGACGCTCCGTAGAGGACAGAACCCCTTGGCCCCGTGACTGCCAGCCCACGAGCCGGCAGTGGACAGCCGCACGCTTCGCGGCAAGTCTGGCTCCCATGCCGCTCGTGGCCGGACAACCGTGTCATGGGATCGTTGTCCCCAATCCTCCCGAAACGGGATTCTTACCCTTGCGCGGCTAGCATACGCGTCTCCCAGGACCGGAGTCTTGGCGTTCGGGAAAGACGGCGGCCGCTCCGGGACGAATAGTTGCCGAGAGAACGGAACATAGCCTCCTTCTTCGCGGCAAGGCTGGCACCCACACCGCTTGTGGCCGGTTACCCGTGCCTTGCGATCACTTTCGTCGAGCCGCCCAAGGCGGGACCCGGACCCCGGTGCGGCTAGCACACACGTCGCCCAGGATAGGAGCGTGGTTGTTCGGGACGGACGGCTGCCGCTCCGTAGAGGACAGAACCCCATGTCCCCGCGATTGCCAGCGGACGAGCCGGCGGAGGACAGCCACACGCTTCGCGGCAAGGCTGGCACCCACACCGCTTGTGGCGCGTCACCCGTATCTTGCGATCATTTTAGTCGAGCCGCCCAAGGCGGGACCCGGACCCCGGTGCGGCTAGCACACACGTCGCGCAGGACCGGAGCCTAGGGGCTCGGGTAGCCGGACCCACGCAGCCCGTAGAGGGACACACGTTTCCTGCGATCGAAATAGCGGAGCCGACAGAGGTTCGACAGGACCTAGTGCGGCTAGCACACACATCGCCCGGGACCGGAGCGTGGCTGTTCGGGAAGGACGGCCGCCGCTCCGGACAGGACAGAAGCTTTCGTCTCGGGGACAACCAGCCCCCGAGCCAGAGGATGACAGCCTCCTGTTTCACGACACGGCTTCTACGCATGCAGCTCGTGGCCGGCACACTGTGTCGTGGGATCTCCTTCCCCGATTCGCCCAAGACAGAACCCGGACCCCAGTGCGGCTAGCACACACGTCGCCCAGGACCGAAGCCCAGGGTCCACATCCGGACGCCTGCCGCTCTCGACTGTCTGAATCCTCGGTCCCCGGCACTGCGTAACTCCGAGCCGCTGAACGACAGCCTCCACTTCTCGACACGGCTGGCAGCCACAGCGCTTGTGGCCGCACAACCGTGTCTTGCGATCACTTTCGTCGAGTTGCCCAAGGCGGGACCCGGACCCCGGCGCGGCTAGCGTACACGTCGCCCAGGAAAGGAGCGAGGGTGCTCGGGACGGACGGCTGCCGCTCCGGCACGGATAGTTGCTGAGAGAACGGAACACAGCTTCCTGCTTCGCGGCAACGCTGGCAGCCACACCGCTTGTGGCCGCACAACCGTTTCTTGCGATCACTTTCGTCGAGCCGCCCAAGGCGGGACCCGGACTCCGGCGCGGCTAGCATACACGTCGCCCAGGACCGAAGCCCAGGGTCCACATCCGGACGCCTGCCGCTCTGGATTGTCTGAATCCCCGGTCCCCGGCACTGCGTAACACCGAGCCGCTGAACGACAGCCTCCACTTCTCGACACGGCTGGCAGCCACAGCGCTTGTGGCCGCACAACCGTGTCTTGCGATCACTTTAGTCCAGCCGCCCAAGGCGGGACCCGGACCCCGGCGCGGCTAGCATACACGTCGCCCAGGACCGAAGCCCAGGGTCCACATCCGGGCGCCTGCCGCTCTGGACTGTCTGAATCCCCGGTCCCCGGCACTGCGTAACTCCGAGCCGCTGAACGACAGCCTCCACGTCTCGACACGGCTGGCAGCCACAGCGCTTGTGGCCGCACAACCATGTCGTAGGATCTCCTTCCCCGAGGCGCCCGAAATGGGATCCGGACCCCGGTGCGGCGAGCAAACACGACACCCAGGATGGAGTCAAAGGGCTCGGGAAGCCGGACCCACGCTGCCCGTGGAGGGACACTCGTGTCCTGCGATAGAAAGAGCGGAGCCGACAGAGGTCCCACCCGGACCCCAGTGCGGCTAGCACACACGTCGCCCAGGATAGGAGCGTGGTTCTTCGGGACGGACGGCTGACGCTCCGTAGAGGACAGAACCCCTTGGCCCCGTGACTGCCAGCCCACGAGCCGGCAGTGGACAGCCGCACGCTTCGCGGCAAGTCTGGCTCCCATGCCGCTCGTGGCCGGACAACCGTGTCATGGGATCGTTGTCCCCAATCCTCCCGAAACGGGATTCTTACCCTTGCGCGGCTAGCATACGCGTCTCCCAGGACCGGAGTCTTGGCGTTCGGGAAAGACGGCGGCCGCTCCGGGACGAATAGTTGCCGAGAGAACGGAACATAGCCTCCTTCTTCGCGGCAAGGCTGGCACCCACACCGCTTGTGGCCGGTTACCCGTGCCTTGCGATCACTTTCGTCGAGCCGCCCAAGGCGGGACCCGGACCCCGGTGCGGCTAGCACACACGTCGCCCAGGATAGGAGCGTGGTTGTTCGGGACGGACGGCTGCCGCTCCGTAGAGGACAGAACCCCATGTCCCCGCGACTGCCAGCGGACGAGCCGGCGGAGGACAGCCACACGCTTCGCGGCAAGGCTGGCACCCACACCGCTTGTGGCGGGTCACCCGTATCTTGCGATCATTTTAGTCGAGCCGCCCAAGGCGGGACCCGGACCCCGGCGCGGCTAGAACACACGTCGCGCAGGACCGGAGCCTAGGGGCTCGGGTAGCCGGACCCACGCAGCCCGTAGAGGGACACACGTTTCCTGCGATCGAAATAGCGGAGCAGACAGAGGTTCGACCGGGTCCTAGTGCGGCTAGCACACACATCGCCCGGGACCGGAGCGTGGCTGTTCGGGAAGGACGGCCGCCGCTCCGGACAGCACAGAAGCTTTCGTCTCGGGGACAACCAGCCCCCGAGCCAGAGGATGACAGCCTCTTGTTTCACGACACGGCTGCTATGCATGCACCTCGTGGCCGGACCACTGTGTCGTGGGATCTCCTTCCCCGATTCGCCCAAGAGAGAACCCGGACCCCAGTGCGGCTAGCATACACGTCGCCCAGGACCGAAGCCCAGGGTCCACATCCGGACGCCTGCCGCTCGCGACTGTCTGAATCCCCGGTCCCCGGCACTGCGTAACTCCGAGCCGCTGAACGACAGCCTCCACTTCTCGACACGGCTGGCAGCCACAGCGCTTGTGGCCGCACAACCGTGTCTTGCGATCACTTTCGTCGAGTTGCCCAAGGCGGGACCCGGACCCCGGCGCGGCTAGCGTACACGTCGCCCAGGAAAGGAGCGAGGGTGCTCGGGACGGACGGCTGCCGCTCCGGGACGGATAGTTGCCGAGAGAACGGAACACAGCTTCCTGCTTCGCGGCAACGCTGGCTGCCACAGCGCTTGTGGCCGCACAACCGTGACTTGCGATCACTTTCGTCGAGCCGCCCAAGGCGGGACCCGGACTCCGGCGCGGCTAGCACACACGTCGCCCAGGACCGAAGCCCAGGGTCCACATCCGGACGCCTGCCGCTCTGGACTGTCTGAATCCCCGGTCCCCGGCACTGCGTAACTCCGAGCCGCTGAACGACAGCCTCCACTTCTCGACACGGCTGGCAGCCGCAGCGCTTGTGGCCGGACAACCGTGTCGTAGGATCTCCTTCCCCGAGGCGCCCGAAATGGGATCCGGACCCCGGTGCGGCGAGCAAACACGACATCCAGGATGGAGTCAAAGGGCTCGGGAAGCCGGACCCACGCTGCCCGTGGAGGGACACTCGTGTCCTGCGATCGAAAGAGCGGAGCCGACCGAGGTCCCACCCGGACCCCAGTGCGGCTAGCACACACGTCGCCCAGGATAGGCGCGTGGTTGTTCGGGACGTACAGCTGCCGCTCCGTAGAGGACAGAACCCCTTGGCCCTGCGACTGCCAGCCCACGAGCCGGCGGAGGACAGCCTCACGCTTCGCGGCAAGTCTGGCTCCCATGCCGCTCGTGGCCGGACAACCGTGTCATGGGATCGTTGTCCCCAGTCCGCCCGAAACGGGATTCTTACCCTTGCGCGGCTAGCATACACGTCTCCCAGGACCGGAGTCTTGGCGTTCGGGAAAGACGGCGGCCGCTCCGGGACGAATAGTTGCCGAGAGAACGGAACATAGCCTCCTTCTTCGCGGCTAGGCTGGCACCCACACCGCTTGTGGCCGGTTACCCGTGTCTTGCGATCACTTTCGTCGAGCCGCCCAAGGCGGGACCCGGACCCCGGTGCGGCTAGCACACACGTCGCTCAGGACCGGAGCCTAGGGGTTAGGGAAGCCGGACCCACGCAGCCCGTAGAGGGACACTCGAGTCCTGCGATCGAAATAGCGGAGCAGACAGAGGTTCGACCGGGTCCTAGTGCGGCTAGCACACACATCGCCCGGGACCGGAGCGTGGCTGTTCGGGAAGGACGGACGCCGCTCCGGACAGCACAGAAGCTTTCGTCTCGGGGACAACCAGCCCCCGAGCAAGAGGATGACAGCCTCTTGTTTCACGACACGGCTGCTACGCATGCACCTCGTGGCCGGACCACTGTGTCGTGGGATCTCCTTCCCCGATTCGCCCAAGACAGAACCCGGACCCCAGTGCGGCTAGCACACACGTCGCCCAGGATAGGAGCGTGGTTGTTCGGGACGGACGGCTGCCGCTCCGTAGAGGACAGAACGCCATGTCCCCGCGATTGCCAGCCCACGAGCCGGCGGAGGACAGCCACACGCTTCGCGGCAAGGCTGGCAGGCACACCGCTTGTGGCGGGTCACCCGTATCTTGCGATCATTTTAGTCGAGCCGCCCAAGGCGGGACCCGGACCCCGGTGCGGCTAGCACACACATCGCCCAGGACCGAAGCCCAGGGTCCACATCCGGACGCCTGCCGCTCTGGAATGTCTGAATCCCCGGTCCCCGGCACTGCGTATCTCCGAGCCGCTGAACGAAAGCCTGACGCTTCGCGGCAAGTCTGGCTTTCATGCCGCTCGTGGCCGGACAAACGTGTCTTGGGATCGTTGTCCGCAGTCCGCCCGAGACGGGACCCGGACCCCGGTGCGCCTAGCACACACGTCGCTCAGGACCGGAGCCTAGAGGCTCGGGAAGCCGGACCCACGCAGCCCGTAGAGGGACACACGTTTCCTGCGATTGAAAGAGCGGAGCCGACAGGGGTTCAACCGGGTCCTAGTGCGGCTAGCGCACACTTCGCCCAGGACCGGAGCGTGGCTGTTCGGGAAGGACGGACGCCGCTCCGGACAGCACAGAAGCTTTCGTCTCGGGGACAGCCAGCACTCGAGCCAGAGGATGACAGCCTCCTGTTTCACGACACGGCTGCTACGCATGCAGCTCGTGGCCGGACCACTGTGTCGTGGGATCTCCTTCCCCGATTCGCCCAAGACAGAACCCGGAACCCAGTGCGGCTAGCGTCGCCCAGGACCGAAGCCCAGGGTCCACATCCGGACGCCTGCCGCTCTGGACTCTCTGAATCCCTGGCCCCCGGCACTGCGGGCCCCAGAAAATGCATTAAAAGCCTAATTCGCCCATCCAAAGGTGCCCCTAGAGGAAGGCTTTGGGTACAACTGGACTCCCCAGGGGAGCCTTTACGCAGCCCCACATGCAACTGGACCCTCCGGGTTCACTCTTTCACCGCAAGCCTAAATATAGCCCTAGCACGCCTGGCAGTCGACTGAAAGTTCGAGCCACAGAAAATGTGTTACGAGCCCCATTCGCCCATCCAAAAGTGCCGCCAAAGGAAGGCTTTGGGTACATCTGAACTCCCCAGGGGAGCCTTTATGCAGCCCCACATGCAACTGGACCCTCCGTATTCGCTCTTTACAGCAAACCTAAATATAACCCCAGCCAGCATGGCAGAAGACTGAAAACTCGGGCCACAGAAAAAGCGTTTCAAGCCCCTTTCGCCCATCCAGAAGTGCCCCCAAAGGAAGGCTTTAGGTACAACTGAACTCCCCAGGGGAGCCTTTATGCAGCCCCACATGCAACTGGACCCTCCTTGTTCACTGTTTACGAGCAACCCTAAATATACCCCTAGCCACCATGGCAGAAGACTGAAAATTCGGGCTCCACAAAATGCGTTTCAAGCCCCATTCACCCATCCAGAAGTGCCCCCAAAGGAAGGCTTTGGGTACAACTGAACTCCCCAGGGGAGCCTTTATGCAGCCCCACATGCAACTGGACCCTCCGGGTTCACTCTTTCACCGCAAGCCTAAATATAGCCCTAGCACGCCTGGCAGTCGACTGAAAGTTCGAGCCACAGAAAATGTGTTACGAGCCCCATTCACCCATCCAAAAGTGCCCCCAAAGGAAGGCTTTGGGTACATCTGAACTCCCCAGGGGAGCCTTTATGCAGCCCCACATGCAACTGGACCCTCCGTGTTCGCTCTTTACAGCAACCCTAAATATAACCCTAGCCAGCATGGCAGAAGACTGAAAACTCGGGCCACAGAAAAAGCGTTTCAAGCCCCTTTCGCCCATCCAGAAGTGCCCCCAAAGGAAGGCTTTGGGTACAAGTGAACTCCCCAGGGGAGCCTTTATGCAGCCCCACATGCAACTGGACCCTCCGTATTCGCTCTTTCACAGCAACCCTAAATATAGCCCTGGCCCGCATGGCAGACGACTGAAAAATTGGGCCCCAGAAAACGTGCTACAAGCCCCATTCGACCATCCAAAAGTGCCCCCAAAGGAAGGCTTTGGGTACAACTGAACTCCCCAGGGGAGCCTTTATGCAGCCCCACATGCAACTGGACCCTCCTTGTTCACTGTTTACGAGCAACCCTGAATATACCCCTAGCCACCATGGCAGAAGACTGAAAACTCGGGCTCCAGAAAATGCGTTTCAAGCCCCATTCTCCCATCCAGAAGTGCCCCCAAAGGAAGGCTTTGGGTACAACTGAACTCCCCAGGGGAGAATTTATGCAGCCCCACATGCAACTGGACCCTCCGGGTTCACTCTTTCACCGCAAGCCTAAATATAGCCCTAGCACGCATGGCAGTCGACTGAAAGTTCGAGCCACAGAAAATGTGTTACGAGCCCCATTTGCCCATCCAAAAGTGCCGCCAAAGGAAGGCTTTGGGTACATCTGAACTCCCCAGGGGAGCCTTTATGCAGCCCCACATGCAACTGGACCCTCCGTGTTCGCTCTTTACAGCAAACCTAAATATAACCCCAGCCAGCATGGCAGAAGACTGAAAACTCGGGCTCCAGAAAAAGCGTTTCAAGCCCCTTTCGCCCATCCAGAAGTGCCCCCAAAGGAAGGCTTTGGGTACAAGTGAACTCCCCAGGGGAGCCTTTATGCATCCCCACATGCAACTGGACCCTCCGGGTTCACTCTTTCACCGCAAGCCTAAATATAGCCCTCGGCGCAATGGGAGAAGACTGAAAAAGCGGGCCTCAGAAAACACATAACGATTCCCCTTGGACCATCCAAAAGTGCCCCCAAAGGAAGGCTTTGGGTACAACTGGACTCCCCAGGGGAGCCTTAACGCAGCCCCACGTGCAACTGGACCCTCCGTATTCGCTCTTTCACAGCAACCCTAAATATAGCCCTGGCCCGCCTGGCAGTCGACTGAAAACTCGGGCCCCAGAAAATGCATTAAAAGCCTAATTTGCCCATCCAAAGGTGCCCCCAGAGGAAGGCTTTGGGTACAACTGAACTCCCCAGGGGAGCCTTTACGCAGCCCCACATGCAACTGGACCCTCCTTGTTCACTGTTTACGAGCAACCCTAAATATACCTCTACCCACCATGGCAGAAGACTGAAAACTCGGGCTCCAGAAAATGCGTTTCAAGCCCCATTCACCCATCCAGAAGTGCCCCCAAAGGAAGGCTTTGGGTACAAGTGAACTCCCCAGGGGAGCCTTTATGCAGCCCCACATGCAACTGGACCCTTCGGGTTCACTTTTTCCCCGCAAGCCTAAATATAGCCCTAGCACACCTGGCAGTCGACTGAAAGCTCGGGCCAGAGAAAATGTGTTACGAGCCCCATTCGCCCATCCAAAAGTGCCCCCAAAGGAAGGCTTTGGGTACAAGTGAACTCCCCAGGGGAGCCTTTATGCAGCCCCACATGCAACTGGACCCTCCTTGTTCACTGTTTACGAGCAACCCTAAATATACCCCTAGCCACCATGGCAGAAGACTGAAAATTCGGGCTCCACAAAATGCGTTTCAAGCCCCATTCACCCATCCAGAAGTGCCCCCAAAGGAAGGCTTTGGGTACAACTGAACTCCCCAGGGGAGCCTTTATGCAGCCCCACATGCAACTGGACCCTCCGGGTTCACTCTTTCACCGCAACCCTAAATATAGCCCTAGCACGCCTGGCAGTCGACTGAAAGTTCGAGCCACAGAAAATGTGTTACGAGCCCCATTCACCCATCCAAAAGTGCCCCCAAAGGAAGGCTTTGGGTACATCTGAACTCCCCAGGGGAGCCTTTATGCAGCCCCACATGCAACTGGACCCTCCGTGTTCGCTCTTTACAGCAACCCTAAATATAACCCTAGCCAGCATGGCAGAAGACTGAAAACTCGGGCCACAGAAAAAGCGTTTCAAGCCCCTTTCGCCCATCCAGAAGTGCCCCCAAAGGAAGGCTTTGGGTACAACTGAACTCCCCAGGGGAGCCTTTATGCAGCCCCACATGCAACTGGACCCTCCGTATTCGCTCTTTCACAGCAACCCTAAATATAGCCCTGGCCCGCATGGCAGACGACTGAAAAATTGGGCCCCAGAAAACGTGCTACAAGCCCCATTCGACCATCCAAAAGTGCCCCCAAAGGAAGGCTTTGGGTACAACTGAACTCCCCAGGGGAGCCTTTATGCAGCCCCACATGCAACTGGACCCTCCTTGTTCACTGTTTACGAGCAACCCTGAATATACCCCTAGCCACCATGGCAGAAGACTGAAAACTCGGGCTCCAGAAAATGCGTTTCAAGCTCCATTCTCCCATCCAGAAGTGCCCCCAAAGGAAGGCTTTGGGTACAACTGAACTCCCCAGGGGAGACTTTATGCAGCCCCACATGCAACTGGACCCTCCGGGTTCACTCTTTCACCGCAAGCCTAAATATAGCCCTAGCACGCATGGCAGTCGACTGAAAGTTCGAGCCACAGAAAATGTGTTACGAGCCCCATTTGCCCATCCAAAAGTGCCGCCAAAGGAAGGCTTTGGGTACATCTGAACTCCCCAGGGGAGCCTTTATGCATCCCCACATGCAACTGGACCCTCCGTGTTCGCTCTTTACAGCAAACCTAAATATAACCCCAGCCAGCATGGCAGAAGACTGAAAACTCGGGCCACAGAAAAAGCGTTTCAAGCCCCTTTCGCCCATCCAGAAGTGCCCCCAAAGGAAGGCTTTAGGTACAACTGAACTCCCCAGGGGAGCCTTTATGCATCCCCACATGCAACTGGACCCTCCGGGTTCACTCTTTCACCGCAAGCCTAAATATAGCCCTCGGCGCAATGGGAGAAGACTGAAAAAGCGGGCCTCAGAAAACACATAACGATTCCCCTTGGACCATCCAAAAGTGCCCCCAAAGGAAGGCTTTGGGTACAACTGGACTCCCCAGGGGAGCCTTAACGCAGCCCCACATGCAACTGGACCCTCCGTATTCGCTCTTTCACAGCAACCCTAAATATAGCCCTGGCCCGCCTGGCAGTCGACTGAAAACTCGGGCCCCAGAAAATGCATTAAAAGCCTAATTTGCCCATCCAAAGGTGCCCCCAGAGGAAGGCTTTGGGTACAACTGAACTCCCCAGGGGAGCCTTTATGCAGCCCCACATGCAACTGGACCCTCCTTGTTCACTGTTTACGAGCAACCCTAAATATAACCCTAGCCAGCATGGCATAAGACTGAAAATTCGGGCTCCACAAAATGCGTTTCAAGCTCCATTCACCCATCCAGAAGTGCCCCCAAAGGAAGGCTTTGGGTACAACTGAACTCCCCAGGGGAGCCTTTATGCAGCCCCACATGCAACTGGACCCTCCGGGTTCACTCTTTCACCGCAAGCCTAAATATAGCCCTAGCACGCCTGGCAGTCGACTGAAAGTTCGAGCCACAGAAAATGTGTTACGAGCCCCATTCACCCATCCAAAAGTGCCCCCAAAGGAAGGCTTTGGGTACATCTGAACTCCCCAGGGGAGCCTTTATGCAGCCCCACATGCAACTGGACCCTCCGTGTTCGCTCTTTACAGCAACCCTAAATATAACCCTAGCCAGCATGGCAGAAGACTGAAAACTCGGGCCACAGAAAAAGCGTTTCAAGCCCCTTTCGCCCATCAAGAAGTGCCCCCAAAGGAAGGCTTTGGGTACAACTGAACTCCCCAGGGGAGCCTTTATGCAGCCCCACATGCAACTGGACCCTCCGTATTCGCTCTTTCACAGCAACCCTAAATATAGCCCTGGCCCGCATGGCAGACGACTGAAAACTCGGGCCCCAGAAAATGCATTAAAAGCCTAATTTGCCCATCCAAAGGTGCCCCCAGAGGAAGGCTTTGGGTACAACTGAACTCCCCAGGGGAGCCTTTATGCAGCCCCACATGCAACTGGACCCTCCGGGTTCACTCTTTCACCGCAAGCCTAAATATAGCCCTCGGCGCAATGGGAGAAGACTGAAAAAGCGGGCCTCAGAAAACACATAACGATTCCCCTTGGACCACCAAAAGTGCCCCCAAAGGAAGGCTTTGGGTACAACTGGACTCCCCAGCGGAGCCTTAACGCAGCCCCACGTGCAACTGGACCCTCCGTATTCGCTCTTTCACAGCAACCCTAAATATAGCCCTGGCCCGCCTGGCAGTCGACTGAAAACTCGGGCCCCAGAAAATGCATTAAAAGCCTAATTTGCCCATCCAAAGGTGCCCCCAGAGGAAGGCTTTGGGTACAACTGAACTCCCCAGGGGAGCCTTTATGCAGCCCCACATGCAACTGGACCCTCCTTGTTCACTGTTTACGAGCAACCCTAAATATAACCCTAGCCAGCATGGCAGAAGACTGAAAATTCGGGCTCCACAAAATGCGTTTCAAGCCCCATTCACCCATCCAGAAGTGCCCCCAAAGGAAGGCTTTGGGTACAACTGAACTCCCCAGGGGAGCCTTTATGCAGCCCCACATGCAACTGGACCCTCCGGGTTCACTCTTTCACCACAAGCGTAAATATAGCCCTAGCACGCCTGGCAGTCGACTGAAAGTTCGAGCCACAGAAAATGTGTTACGAGCCCCATTCACCCATCCAAAAGTGCCCCCAAAGGAAGGCTTTGGGTACATCTGAACTCCCCAGGGGAGCCTTTATGCAGCCCCACATGCAACTGGACCCTCCGTGTTCGCTCTTTACAGCAACCCTAAATATAACCCTAGCCAGCATGGCAGAAGACTGAAAACTCGGGCCACAGAAAAAGCGTTTCAAGCCCCTTTCGCCCATCCAGAAGTGCCCCCAAAGGAAGGCTTTGGGTACAACTGAACTCCCCAGGGGAGCCTTTATGCAGCCCCACATGCAACTGGACCCTCCGTATTCGCTCTTTCACAGCAACCCTAAATATAGCCCTGGCCCGCATGGCAGACGACTGAAAAATTGGGCCCCAGAAAACGTGCTACAAGCCCCATTCGACCATCCAAAAGTGCCCCCAAAGGAAGGCTTTGGGTACAACTGAACTCCCCAGGGGAGCCTTTATGCAGCCCCACATGCAACTGGACCCTCCTTGTTCACTGTTTACGAGCAACCCTGAATATACCCCTAGCCACCATGGCAGAAGACTGAAAATTCGGGCTCCACAAAATGCGTTTCAAGCCCCATTCTCCCATCCAGAAGTGCCCCCAAAGGAAGGCTTTGGGTACAACTGAACTCCCCAGGGGAGACTTTATGCAGCCCCACATGCAACTGGACCCTCCGGGTTCACTCTTTCACCGCAAGCCTAAATATAGCCATAGCACGCATGGCAGTCGACTGAAAGTTCGAGCCACAGAAAATGTGTTACGAGCCCCATTCGCCCATCCAAAAGTGCCCCCAAAGGAAGGCTTTGGGTACATCTGAACTCCCCAGGGGAGCCTTTATGCATCCCCACATGCAACTGGACCCTCCGTGTTCGCTCTTTACAGCAAACCTAAATATAACCCCAGCCAGCATGGCAGAAGACTGAAAACTCGGGCCACAGAAAAAGCGTTTCAAGCCCCTTTCGCCCATCCAGAAGTGCCCCCAAAGGAAGGCTTTAGGTACAACTGAACTCCCCAGGGGAGCCTTTATGCAGCCCCACATGCAACTGGACCCTCCGGGTTCACTCTTTCACCGCAAGCCTAAATATAGCCCTCGGCGCAATGGGAGAAGACTGAAAAAGCGGGCCTCAGAAAACACATAACGATTCCCCTTGGACCATCCAAAAGTGCCCCCAAAGGAAGGCTTTGGGTACAACTGGACTCCCCAGCGGAGCCTTAACGCAGCCCCACATGCAACTGGACCCTCCGTATTCGCTCTTTCACAGCAACCCTAAATATAGCCCTGGCCCGCCTGGCAGTCGACTGAAAACTCGGGCCCCAGAAAATTCATTAAAAGCCTAATTTGCCCATCCAAAGGTGCCCCCAGAGGAAGGCTTTGGGTACAACTGAACTCCCCAGGGGAGCCTTTACGCAGCCCCACATGCAACTGGACCCTCCTTGTTCACTGTTTACGAGCAACCCTAAATATACCTCTACCCACCATGGCAGAAGACTGAAAACTCGGGCTCCAGAAAATGCGTTTCAAGCCCCATTCACCCATCCAGAAGTGCCCCCAAAGGAAGGCTTTGGGTACAAGTGAACTCCCCAGGGGAGCCTTTATGCAGCCCCACATGCAACTGGACCCTTCGGGTTCACTTTTTCCCCGCAAGCCTAAATATAGCCCTAGCACGCCTGGCAGTCGACTGAAAGCTCGGGCCACAGAAAATGTGTTACGAGCCCCATTCGCCCATCCAAAAGTGCCCCCAAAGGAAGGCTTTGGGTACAAGTGAACTCCCCAGGGGAGCCTTTATGCAGCCCCACATGCAACTGGACCCTCCTTGTTCACTGTTTACGAGCAACCCTAAATATACCCCTAGCCACCATGGCAGAAGACTGAAAATTCGGGCTCCACAAAATGCGTTTCAAGCCCCATTCACCCATCCAGAAGTGCCCCCAAAGGAAGGCTTTGGGTACAACTGAACTCCCCAGGGGAGCCTTTATGCAGCCCCACATGCAACTGGACCCTCCGGGTTCACTCTTTCACCACAAGCCTAAATATAGCCCTAGCACGCCTGGCAGTCGACTGAAAGTTCGAGCCACAGAAAATGTGTTACGAGCCCCATTCACCCATCCAAAAGTGCCCCCAAAGGAAGGCTTTGGGTACATCTGAACTCCCCAGGGGAGCCTTTATGCAGCCCCACATGCAACTGGACCCTCCGTGTTCGCTCTTTACAGCAACCCTAAATATAACCCTAGCCAGCATGGCAGAAGACTGAAAACTCGGGCCACAGAAAAAGCGTTTCAAGCCCCTTTCGCCCATCCAGAAGTGCCCCCAAAGGAAGGCTTTGGGTACAACTGAACTCCCCAGGGGAGCCTTTATGCAGCCCCACATGCAACTGGACCCTCCGTATTCGCTCTTTCACAGCAACCCTAAATATAGCCCTGGCCCGCATGGCAGACGACTGAAAAATTGGGCCCCAGAAAACGTGCTACAAGCCCCATTCGACCATCCAAAAGTGCCCCCAAAGGAAGGCTTTGGGTACAACTGAACTCCCCAGGGGAGCCTTTATGCAGCCCCACATGCAACTGGACCCTCCTTGTTCACTGTTTACGAGCAACCCTGAATATACCCCTAGCCACCATGGCAGAAGACTGAAAACTCGGGCTCCAGAAAATGCGTTTCAAGCTCCATTCTCCCATCCAGAAGTGCCCCCAAAGGAAGGCTTTGGGTACAACTGAACTCCCCAGGGGAGACTTTATGCAGCCCCACATGCAACTGGACCCTCCGGGTTCACTCTTTCACCGCAAGCCTAAATATAGCCCTAGCACGCATGGCAGTCGACTGAAAGTTCGAGCCACAGAAAATGTGTTACGAGCCCCATTTGCCCATCCAAAAGTGCCGCCAAAGGAAGGCTTTGGGTACATCTGAACTCCCCAGGGGAGCCTTTATGCAGCCCCACATGCAACTGGACCCTCCGTGTTCGCTCTTTACAGCAACCCTAAATATAACCCTAGCCAGCATGGCAGAAGACTGAAAACTCGGGCCACAGAAAAAGCGTTTCAAGCCCCTTTCGCCCATCCAGAAGTGCCCCCAAAGGAAGGCTTTAGGTACAACTGAACTCCCCAGGGGAGCCTTTATGCATCCCCACATGCAACTGGACCCTCCGGGTTCACTCTTTCACCGCAAGCCTAAATATAGCCCTCGGCGCAATGGGAGAAGACTGAAAAAGCGGGCCTCAGAAAACACATAACGATTCCCCTTGGACCATCCAAAAGTGCCCCCAAAGGAAGGCTTTGGGTACAACTGGACTCCCCAGGGGAGCCTTAACGCAGCCCCACATGCAACTGGACCCTCCGTATTCGCTCTTTCACAGCAACCCTAAATATAGCCCTGGCCCGCCTGGCAGTCGACTGAAAACTCGGGCCCCAGAAAATGCATTAAAAGCCTAATTTGCCCATCCAAAGGTGCCCCCAGAGGAAGGCTTTGGGTACAACTGAACTCCCCAGGGGAGCCTTTATGCAGCCCCACATGCAACTGGACCCTCCTTGTTCACTGTTTACGAGCTACCCTAAATATAACCCTAGCCAGCATGGCATAAGACTGAAAATTCGGGCTCCACAAAATGCGTTTCAAGCCCCATTCACCCATCCAGAAGTGCCCCCAAAGGAAGGCTTTGGGTACAACTGAACTCCCCAGGGGAGCCTTTATGCAGCCCCACATGCAACTGGACCCTCCGGGTTCACTCTTTCACCACAAGCCTAAATATAGCCCTAGCACGCCTGGCAGTCGACTGAAAGTTCGAGCCACAGAAAATGTGTTACGAGCCCCATTCACCCATCCAAAAGTGCCCCCAAAGGAAGGCTTTGGGTACATCTGAACTCCCCAGGGGAGCCTTTATGCAGCCCCACATGCAACTGGACCCTCCGTGTTCGCTCTTTACAGCAACCCTAAATATAACCCTAGCCAGCATGGCAGAAGACTGAAAACTCGGGCCACAGAAAAAGCGTTTCAAGCCCCTTTCGCCCATCAAGAAGTGCCCCCAAAGGAAGGCTTTGGGTACAACTGAACTCCCCAGGGGAGCCTTTATGCAGCCCCACATGCAACTGGACCCTCCGTATTCGCTCTTTCACAGCAACCCTAAATATAGCCCTGGCCCGCATGGCAGACGACTGAAAACTCGGGCCCCAGAAAATGCATTAAAAGCCTAATTTGCCCATCCAAAGGTGCCCCCAGAGGAAGGCTTTGGGTACAACTGAACTCCCCAGGGGAGCCTTTATGCAGCCCCACATGCAACTGGACCCTCCGGGTTCACTCTTTCACCGCAAGCCTAAATATAGCCCTCGGCGCAATGGGAGAAGACTGAAAAAGCGGGCCTCAGAAAACAAATAACGATTCCCCTTGGACCACCAAAAGTGCCCCCAAAGGAAGGCTTTGGGTACAACTGGACTCCCCAGCGGAGCCTTAACGCAGCCCCACGTGCAACTGGACCCTCTGTATTCGCTCTTTCACAGCAACCCTAAATATAGCCCTGGCCCGCCTGGCAGTCGACTGAAAACTCGGGCCCCAGAAAATGCATTAAAAGCCTAATTTGCCCATCCAAAGGTGCCCCCAGAGGAAGGCTTTGGGTACAACTGAACTCCCCAGGGGAGCCTTTATGCAGCCCCACATGCAACTGGACCCTCCTTGTTCACTGTTTACGAGCAACCCTAAATATAACCCTAGCCAGCATGGCAGAAGACTGAAAATTCGGGCTCCACAAAATGCGTTTCAAGCCCCATTCACCCATCCAGAAGTGCCCCCAAAGGAAGGCTTTGGGTACAACTGAACTCCCCAGGGGAGCCTTTATGCAGCCCCACATGCAACTGGACCCTCCGTATTCGCTCTTTCACAGCAACCCTAAATATAGCCCTGGCCCGCATGGCAGACGACTGAAAAATTGGGCCCCAGAAAACGTGCTACAAGCCCCATTCGACCATCCAAAAGTGCCCCCAAAGGAAGGCTTTGGGTACAAGTGAACTCCCCAGGGGAGCCTTTATGCAGCCCCACATGCAACTGGACCCTCCTTGTTCACTGTTTACGAGCAACCCTGAATATACCCCTAGCCACCATGGCAGAAGACTGAAAATTCGGGCTCCACAAAATGCGTTTCAAGCCCCATTCTCCCATCCAGAAGTGCCCCCAAAGGAAGGCTTTGGGTACAAGTGAACTCCCCAGGGGAGCCTTTATGCAGCCCCACATGCAACTGGACCCTCCGGGTTCACTCTTTCACCGCAAGCCTAAATATAGCCCTAGCACGCATGGCAGTCGACTGAAAGTTCGAGCCACAGAAAATGTGTTACGAGCCCCATTCGCCCATCCAAAAGTGCCCCCAAAGGAAGGCTTTGGGTACATCTGAACTCCCCAGGGGAGCCTTTATGCATCCCCACATGCAACTGGACCCTCCGTGTTCGCTCTTTACAGCAAACCTAAATATAACCCCAGCCAGCATGGCAGAAGACTGAAAACTCGGGCCACAGAAAAAGCGTTTCAAGCCCCTTTCGCCCATCCAGAAGTGCCCCCAAAGGAAGGCTTTAGGTACAACTGAACTCCCCAGGGGAGCCTTTATGCATCCCCACATGCAACTGGACCCTCCGGGTTCACTCTTTCACCGCAAGCCTAAATATAGCCCTCGGCGCAATGGGAGAAGACTGAAAAAGCGGGCCTCAGAAAACACATAACGATTCCCCTTGGACCATCCAAAAGTGCCCCCAAAGGAAGGCTTTGGGTACAACTGGACTCCCCAGCGGAGCCTTAACGCAGCCCCACATGCAACTGGACCCTCCGTATTCGCTCTTTCACAGCAACCCTAAATATAGCCCTGGCCCGCCTGGCAGTCGACTGAAAACTCGGGCCCCAGAAAATTCATTAAAAGCCTAATTTGCCCATCCAAAGGTGCCCCCAGAGGAAGGCTTTGGGTACAACTGAACTCCCCAGGGGAGCCTTTACGCAGCCCCACATGCAACTGGACCCTCCTTGTTCACTGTTTACGAGCAACCCTAAATATACCTCTAGCCACCATGGCAGAAGACTGAAAACTCGGGCTCCAGAAAATGCGTTTCAAGCCCCATTCACCCATCCAGAAGTGCCCCCAAAGGAAGGCTTTGGGTACAAGTGAACTCCCCAGGGGAGCCTTTATGCAGCCCCACATGCAACTGGACCCTTCGGGTTCACTTTTTCCCCGCAAGCCTAAATATAGCCCTAGCACGCCTGGCAGTCGACTGAAAGCTCAGGCCACAGAAAATGTGTTACGAGCCCCATTCGCCCATCCAAAAGTGCCCCCAAAGGAAGGCTTTGGGTACAAGTGAACTCCCCAGGGGAGCCTTTATGCAGCCCCACATGCAACTGGACCCTCCTTGTTCACTGTTTACGAGCAACCCTAAATATAACCCTAGCCAGCATGGCAGAAGACTGAAAATTCGGGCTCCAGAAAATGCGTTTCAAGCCCCATTCACCCATCCAGAAGTGCCCCCAAAGGAAGGCTTTGGGTACAACTGAACTCCCCAGGGGAGCCTTTATGCAGCCCCACATGCAACTGGACCCTCCGGGTTCACTCTTTCACCGCAAGCCTAAATATAGCCCTAGCACGCCTGGCAGTCGACTGAAAGTTCGAGCCACAGAAAATGTGTTACGAGCCCCATTCACCCATCCAAAAGTGCCCCCAAAGGAAGGCTTTGGGTACATCTGAACTCCCCAGGGGAGCCTTTATGCAGCCCCACATGCAACTGGACCCTCCGTGTTCGCTCTTTACAGCAACCCTAAATATAACCCTAGCCAGCATGGCAGAAGACTGAAAACTCGGGCCACAGAAAAAGCGTTTCAAGCCCCTTTCGCCCATCCAGAAGTGCCCCCAAAGGAAGGCTTTGGGTACAACTGAACTCCCCAGGGGAGCCTTTATGCAGCCCCACATGCAACTGGACCCTCCGTATTCGCTCTTTCACAGCAACCCTAAATATAGCCCTGGCCCGCATGGCAGACGACTGAAAAATTGGGCCCCAGAAAACGTGCTACAAGCCCCATTCGACCATCCAAAAGTGCCCCCAAAGGAAGGCTTTGGGTACAACTGAACTCCCCAGGGGAGCCTTTATGCAGCCCCACATGCAACTGGACCCTCCTTGTTCACTGTTTACGAGCAACCCTGAATATACCCCTAGCCACCATGGCAGAAGACTGAAAACTCGGGCTCCAGAAAATGCGTTTCAAGCCCCATTCTCCCATCCAGAAGTGCCCCCAAAGGAAGGCTTTGGGTACAACTGAACTCCCCAGGGGAGCCTTTATGCAGCCCCACATGCAACTGGACCCTCCGTATTCGCTCTTTCACAGCAACCCTAAATATAGCCCTGGCCCGCATGGCAGACGACTGAAAAATTGGGCCCCAGAAAACGTGCTACAAGCCCCATTCGACCATCCAAAAGTGCCCCCAAAGGAAGGCTTTGGGTACAAGTGAACTCCCCAGGGGAGCCTTTATGCAGCCCCACATGCAACTGGACCCTCCTTGTTCACTGTTTACGAGCAACCCTGAATATACCCCTAGCCACCATGGCAGAAGACTGAAAATTCGGGCTCCACAAAATGCGTTTCAAGCCCCATTCTCCCATCCAGAAGTGCCCCCAAAGGAAGGCTTTGGGTACAACTGAACTCCCCAGGGGAGCCTTTATGCAGCCCCACATGCAACTGGACCCTCCGGGTTCACTCTTTCACCGCAAGCCTAAATATAGCCCTAGCACGCATGGCAGTCGACTGAAAGTTCGAGCCACAGAAAATGTGTTACGAGCCCCATTCGCCCATCCAAAAGTGCCCCCAAAGGAAGGCTTTGGGTACATCTGAACTCCCCAGGGGAGCCTTTATGCATCCCCACATGCAACTGGACCCTCCGTGTTCGCTCTTTACAGCAAACCTAAATATAACCCCAGCCAGCATGGCAGAAGACTGAAAACTCGGGCCACAGAAAAAGCGTTTCAAGCCCCTTTCGCCCATCCAGAAGTGCCCCCAAAGGAAGGCTTTAGGTACAACTGAACTCCCCAGGGGAGCCTTTATGCATCCCCACATGCAACTGGACCCTCCGGGTTCACTCTTTCACCGCAAGCCTAAATATAGCCCTCGGCGCAATGGGAGAAGACTGAAAAAGCGGGCCTCAGAAAACACATAACGATTCCCCTTGGACCATCCAAAAGTGCCCCCAAAGGAAGGCTTTGGGTACAACTGGACTCCCCAGCGGAGCCTTAACGCAGCCCCACATGCAACTGGACCCTCTGTATTCGCTCTTTCACAGCAACCCTAAATATAGCCCTGGCCCGCCTGGCAGTCGACTGAAAACTCGGGCCCCAGAAAATGCATTAAAAGCCTAATTTGCCCATCCAAAGGTGCCCCCAGAGGAAGGCTTTGGGTACAACTGAACTCCCCAGGGGAGCCTTTACGCAGCCCCACATGCAACTGGACCCTCCTTGTTCACTGTTTACGAGCAACCCTAAATATACCTCTACCCACCATGGCAGAAGACTGAAAACTCGGGCTCCACAAAATGCGTTTCAAGCCCCATTCACCCATCCAGAAGTGCCCCCAAAGGAAGGCTTTGGGTACAACTGAACTCCCCAGGGGAGCCTTTATGCAGCCCCACATGCAACTGGACCCTTCGGGTTCACTTTTTCCCCGCAAGCCTAAATATAGCCCTAGCACGCCTGGCAGTCGACTGAAAGCTCAGGCCACAGAAAATGTGTTACGAGCCCCATTCGCCCATCCAAAAGTGCCCCCAAAGGAAGGCTTTGGGTACAAGTGAACTCCCCAGGGGAGCCTTTATGCAGCCCCACATGCAACTGGACCCTCCTTGTTCACTGTTTACGAGCAACCCTGAATATACCCCTAGCCACCATGGCAGAAGACTGAAAACTCGGGCTCCAGAAAATGCGTTTCAAGCCCCATTCTCCCATCCAGAAGTGCCCCCAAAGGAAGGCTTTGGGTACAACTGAACTCCCCAGGGGAGCCTTTATGCAGCCCCACATGCAACTGGACCCTCCGGGTTCACTCTTTCACCGCAAGCCTAAATATAGCCCTAGCACGCCTGGCAGTCGACTGAAAGTTCGAGCCACAGAAAATGTGTTACGAGCCCCATTCACCCATCCAAAAGTGCCCCCAAAGGAAGGCTTTGGGTACATCTGAACTCCCCAGGGGAGCCTTTATGCAGCCCCACATGCAACTGGACCCTCCGTGTTCGCTCTTTACAGCAACCCTAAATATAACCCTAGCCAGCATGGCAGAAGACTGAAAACTCGGGCCACAGAAAAAGCGTTTCAAGCCCCTTTCGCCCATCCAGAAGTGCCCCCAAAGGAAGGCTTTGGGTACAACTGAACTCCCCAGGGGAGCCTTTATGCAGCCCCACATGCAACTGGACCCTCCGTATTCGCTCTTTCACAGCAACACTAAATATAGCCCTGGCCCGCATGGCAGACGACTGAAAAATTGGGCCCCAGAAAACGTGCTACAAGCCCCATTCGACCATCCAAAATTGCCCCCAAAGGAAGGCTTTGGGTACAAGTGAACTCCCCAGGGGAGCCTTTATGCAGCCCCACATGCAACTGGACCCTCCTTGTTCACTGTTTACGAGCAACCCTAAATATACCCCTAGCCACCATGGCAGAAGACTGAAAATTCGGGCTCCACAAAATGCGTTTCAAGCCCCATTCACCCATCCAGAAGTGCCCCCAAAGGAAGGCTTTGGGTACAAGTGAACTCCCCAGGGGAGCCTTTATGCAGCCCCACATGGAACTGGAGCCTCCGCGTTCACTCTTTCCCCGCAAGCCTAAATATAGCATTCGGCGCAATGGGAGAAGACTGAAAAAGCGGGCCTCAGAAAACGCATTGCGATTCCCCTTGGACCATCCCAAAGTGCCCCCAGAGGAAGGCTTTGGGTACAACTGGACTCCCCAGGGGAGCCTTAACGCAGCCCCACATGCAACTGGACCCTCCGTATTCGCTCTTTCACAGCAACCCTAAATATAGCCCTGGCCCGCCTGGCAGTCGACTGAAAACTCGGGCCCCAGAAAATGCATTAAAAGCCTAATTCGCCCATCCAAAGGTGCCCCCAGAGGAAGGCTTTGGGTACAACTGAACTCCCCAGGGGAGCCTTTACGCAGCCCCACATGCAACTGGACCCTCCTTGTTCACTGTTTACGAGCAACCCTAAATATACCTCTAGCCACCATGGCAGAAGACTGAAAACTCGGGCTCCAGAAAATGCGTTTCAAGCCCCATTCACCCATCCAGAAGTGCCCCCAAAGGAAGGCTTTGGGTACAACTGAACTCCCCAGGGGAGCCTTTATGCATCCCCACATGCAACTGGACCCTCTGTGTTCGCTCTTTACAGCAACCCAAAATATAACCCTAGCCAGCATGGCAGAAGACTGAAAACTCGGGCCACAGAAAAATTGTTTCAAGCCCCTTTCGCCCATCCAGAAGTGCCCCCAAAGGAAGGCTTTAGGTACAACTGAACTCCCCAGGGGAGCCTTTATGCAGCCCCACATGGAACTGGAGCCTCCGCGTTCACTCTTTCCCCGCAAGCCTAAATATAGCCCTCGGCGCAATGGGAGAAGACTGAAAAAGCGGGCCTCAGAAAACACATAACGATTTCCCTTGGACCATCCAAAAGTGCCCCCAAAGGAAGGCTTTGGGTACAACTGGACTCCCCAGGGGAGCCTTAACGCAGCCCCACATGCAACTGGACCCTCCGTATTCGCTCTTTCACAGCAACCCTAAATATAGCCCTGGCCCGCCTGGCAGTCGACTGAAAACTCGGGCCCCAGAAAATGCATTAAAAGCCTAATTCGCCCATCCAAAGGTGCCCCCAGAGGAAGGCTTTGGGTACAACTGGACTCCCCAGGGGAGCCTTAACGCAGCCCCACATGCAACTGGACCCTCCGTATTCGCTCTTTCACAGCAACCCTAAATATAGCCCTGGCCCGCCTGGCAGTCGACTGAAAACTCGGGCTCCACAAAATGCGTTTCAAGCCCCATTCACCCATCCAGAAGTGCCCCCAAAGGAAGGCTTTGGGTACAACTGAACTCCCCAGGGGAGCCTTTATGCAGCCCCACATGCAACTGGACCCTCCGGGTTCACTCTTTCACCGCAAGCCTAAATATAGCCCTAGCACGCCTGGCAGTCGACTGAAAGCTCAGGCCACAGAAAATGTGTTACGAGCCCCATTCGCCCATCCAAAAGTGCCCCCAAAGGAAGGCTTTGGGTACAAGTGAACTCCCCAGGGGAGCCTTTATGCAGCCCCACATGCAACTGGACCCTCCTTGTTCACTGTTTACGAGCAACCCTAAATATACCCCTAGCCACCATGGCAGAAGACTGAAAATTCGGGCTCCACAAAATGCGTTTCAAGCCCCATTCACCCATCCAGAAGTGCCCCCAAAGGAAGGCTTTGGGTACAAGTGAACTCCCCAGGGGAGCCTTTATGCAGCCCCACATGCAACTGGACCCTCCGCGTTCACTCTTTCCCCGCAAGCCTAAATATAGCCCTCGGCGCAATGGGAGAAGACTGAAAAAGCAGGCCTCAGAAAACGCATTGCGATTCCCCTTGGACCATCCAAAAGTGCCCCCAAAGGAAGGCTTTGGGTACAACTGGACTCCCCAGGGGAGCCTTAACGCAGCCCCACATGCAACTGGACCCTCCATATTCGCTCTTTCACAGCAACCCTAAATATAGCCCTGGCCCGCCTGGCAGTCGACTGAAAACTCGGGCCCCAGAAAATGCGTTTCAAGCCCCATTCTCCCATCCAGAAGTGCCCCCAAAGGAAGGCTTTGGGTACAAGTGAACTCCCCAGGGGAGCCTTTATGCAGCCCCACATGCAACTGGACCCTCCGGGTTCACTCTTTCACCGCAAGCCTAAATATAGCCCTAGCACGCCTGGCAGTCGACTGAAAGTTCGAGCCACAGAAAATGTGTTACGAGCCCCATTCGCCCATCCAAAAGTGCCGCCAAAGGAAGGCTTTGGGTACATCTGAACTCCCCAGGGGAGCCTTTATGCAGCCCCACATGCAACTGGACCCTCCGTGTTCGCTCTTTACAGCAACCCTAAATATAACCCTAGCCAGCATGGCAGAAGACTGAAAACTCGGGCCACAGAAAAAGCGTTTCAAGCCCCTTTCGCCCATCCAGAAGTGCCCCCAAAGGAAGGCTTTGGGTACAACTGAACTCCCCAGGGGAGCCTTTATGCAGCCCCACATGCAACTGGAGCCTCCGCGTTCACTCTTTCCCCGCAAGCCTAAATATAGCCCTCGGCGCAATGGGAGAAGACTGAAAAAGCGGGCCTCAGAAAACACATAACGATTCCCCTTGGACCATCGAAAAGTGCCCCCAAAGGAAGGCTTTGGGTACAACTGGACTCCCCAGGGGAGCCTTAACGCAGCCCCACATGCAACTGGACCCTCCGTATTCGCTCTTTCACAGCAACCCTAAATATAGCCCTGGCCCGCCTGGCAGTCGACTGAAAACTCGGGCCCCAGAAAATGCACTAAAAGCCTAATTCGCCCATCCAAAAGTGCCCCAGAGGAAGGCTTTGGGTACAACTGAACTCCCCAGGGGAGCCTTTATGCAGCCCCACATGCAACTGGACCCTCCTTGTTCACTGTTTACGAGCAACCCTAAATATACCCCTAGCCACCATGGCAGAAGACTGAAAACTCGGGCTCCAGAAAATGCGTTAAAAGCCTAATTCGCCCATCCAGAAGTGCCCCCAGAGGAAGGCTTTGGGTACAACTGAACTCCCCAGGGGAGCCTTTATGCAGCCCCACATGCAGCTGGACCCTCCGGGTTCACTCTTTCCCCGCAAGCCTAAATATAGCCCTCGGCGCAATGGGAGAAGACTGAAAAAGCGGGCCTCAGAAAACGCATTGCGATTCCCCTTGGACCATCGAAAAGTGCCCCCAAAGGAAGGCTTTGGGTACAACTGGACTCCCCAGGGGAGCCTTAACGCAGCCCCACATGCAACTGGACCCTCCGTATTCGCTCTTTCACAGCAACCCTAAATATAGCCCTGGCCCGCCTGGCAGTCGACTGAAAACTCGGGCCCCAGAAAATGCATTAAAAGCCTAATTCGCCCATCCAAAGGTGCCCCCAAAGGAAGGCTTTGGGTACAACTGAACTCCCCAGGGGAGCCTTTACGCAGCCCCACATGCAACTGGACCCTCCTTGTTCACTGTTTACGAGCAACCCTAAATATACCTCTAGCCACCATGGCAGAAGACTGAAAACTCGGGCTCCAGAAAATGCGTTTCAAGCCCCATTCACCCATCCAGAAGTGCCCCCAAAGGAAGGCTTTGGGTACAACTGAACTCCCCAGGGGAGCCTTTATGCATCCCCACATGGAACTGGAGCCTCCGTGTTCGCTCTTTACAGCAACCCTAAATATAACCCTAGCCAGCATGGCAGAAGACTGAAAACTCGGGCCACAGAAAAATTGTTTCAAGCCCCTTTCGCCCATCCAGAAGTGCCCCCAAAGGAAGGCTTTAGGTACAACTGAACTCCCCAGGGGAGCCTTTATGCAGCCCCACATGGAACTGGAGCCTCCGCGTTCACTCTTTCCCCGCAAGCCTAAATATAGCCCTCGGCGCAATGGGAGAAGACTGAAAAAGCGGGCCTCAGAAAACACATAACGATTCCCCTTGGACCATCGAAAAGTGCCCCCAAAGGAAGGCTTTGGGTACAACTGGACTCCCCAGGGGAGCCTTAACGCAGCCCCACATGCAACTGGACCCTCAGTATTCGCTCTTTCACAGCAACCCTAAATATAGCCCTGGCCCGCCTGGCAGTCGACTGAAAACTCGGGCCCCAGAAAATGCATTAAAAGCCTAATTCGCCCATCCAAAGGTGCCCCCAGAGGAAGGCTTTGGGTACAACTGGACTCCCCAGGGGAGCCTTAACGCAGCCCCACATGCAACTGGACCCTCCGTATTCGCTCTTTCACAGCAACCCTAAATATAGCCCTGGCCCGCCTGGCAGTCGACTGAAAACTCGGGCTCCACAAAATGCGTTTCAAGCCCCATTCACCCATCCAGAAGTGCCCCCAAAGGAAGGCTTTGGGTACAACTGAACTCCCCAGGGGAGCCTTTATGCAGCCCCACATGCAACTGGACCCTCCGGGTTCACTCTTTCACCGCAAGCCTAAATATAGCCCTAGCACGCCTGGCAGTCGACTGAAAGCTCAGGCCACAGAAAATGTGTTACGAGCCCCATTCGCCCATCCAAAAGTGCCCCCAAAGGAAGGCTTTGGGTACAAGTGAACTCCCCAGGGGAGCCTTTATGCAGCCCCACATGCAACTGGACCCTCCTTGTTCACTGTTTACGAGCAACCCTAAATATACCCCTAGCCACCATGGCAGAAGACTGAAAATTCGGGCTCCACAAAATGCGTTTCAAGCCCCATTCACCCATCCAGAAGTGCCCCCAAAGGAAGGCTTTGGGTACAAGTGAACTCCCCAGGGGAGCCTTTATGCAGCCCCACATGCAACTGGACCCTCCGCGTTCACTCTTTCCCCGCAAGCCTAAATATAGCCCTCGGCGCAATGGGAGAAGACTGAAAAAGCAGGCCTCAGAAAACGCATTGCGATTCCCCTTGGACCATCCAAAAGTGCCCCCAAAGGAAGGCTTTGGGTACAACTGGACTCCCCAGGGGAGCCTTAACGCAGCCCCACATGCAACTGGACCCTCCATATTCGCTCTTTCACAGCAACCCTAAATATAGCCCTGGCCCGCCTGGCAGTCGACTGAAAACTCGGGCCCCAGAAAATGCGTTTCAAGCCCCATTCACCCATCCAGAAGTGCCCCCAAAGGAAGGCTTTGGGTACAAGTGAACTCCCCAGGGGAGCCTTTATGCAGCCCCACATGCAACTGGACCCTCCGGGTTCACTCTTTCACCGCAAGCCTAAATATAACCCTAGCACGCCTGGCAGTCGACTGAAAGTTCGAGCCACAGAAAATGTGTTACGAGCCCCATTCGCCCATCCAAAAGTGCCGCCAAAGGAAGGCTTTGGGTACATCTGAACTCCCCAGGGGAGCCTTTATGCAGCCCCACATGCAACTGGACCCTCCGTGTTCGCTCTTTACAGCAACCCTAAATATAACCCTAGCCAGCATGGCAGAAGACTGAAAACTCGGGCCACAGAAAAAGCGTTTCAAGCCCCTTTCGCCCATCCAGAAGTGCCCCCAAAGGAAGGCTTTGGGTACAACTGAACTCCCCAGGGGAGCCTTTATGCAGCCCCACATGCAACTGGAGCCTCCGCGTTCACTCTTTCCCCGCAAGCCTAAATATAGCCCTCGGCGCAATGGGAGAAGACTGAAAAAGCGGGCCTCAGAAAACACATAACGATTCCCCTTGGACCATCCAAAAGTGCCCCCAAAGGAAGGCTTTGGGTACAACTGGACTCCCCAGGGGAGCCTTAACGCAGCCCCACATGCAACTGGACCCTCCGTATTCGCTCTTTCACAGCAACCCTAAATATAGCCCTGGCCCGCCTGGCAGTCGACTGAAAACTCGGGCCCCAGAAAATGCGTTAAAAGCCTAATTCGCCCATCCAAAAGTGCCCCCAGAGGAAGGCTTTGGGTACAACTGAACTCCCCAGGGGAGCCTTTATGCAGCCCCACATGCAACTGGACCCTCCTTGTTCACTGTTTACGAGCAACCCTAAATATACCCCTAGCCACCATGGCAGAAGACTGAAAACTCGGGCTCCAGAAAATGCGTTAAAAGCCTAATTCGCCCATCCAGAAGTGCCCCCAGAGGAAGGCTTTGGGTACAACTGAACTCCCCAGGGGAGCCTTTATGCAGCCCCACATGCAACTGGACCCTCCGTATTCGCTCTTTCACAGCAACCCTAAATATAACCCTGGCCCGCATGGCAGTCGATTGAAAACTCGGGCCCCAGAAAATGCATTAAAAGCCTAATTCGCCCATCCAGAAGTGCCCCCAGAGGAAGGCTTTGGGTACAACTGAACTCCCCAGGGGAGCCTTTATGCAGCCCCACATGCAACTGGACCCTCCGTGTTCGCTCTTTACAGCAACCCTAAATATAACCCTAGCCAGCATGGCAGAAGACTGAAAACTCGGGCCACAGAAAAAGCGTTTCAAGCCCCTTTCGCCCATCCAGAAGTGCCCCCAAAGGAAGGCTTTGGGTACAACCGAACTCCCCAGGGGAGCCTTTATGCATCCCCACATGCAACTGGAGCCTCCGCGTTCACTCTTTCCCCGCAAGCCTAAATATAGCCCTCGGCGCAATGGGAGAAGACTGAAAAAGCGGGCCTCAGAAAACACATAACGATTCCCCTTGGACCATCGAAAAGTGCCCCCAAAGGAAGGCTTTGGGTACAACTGGACTCCCCAGGGGAGCCTTAACGCAGCCCCACATGCAACTGGACCCTCCGTATTCGCTCTTTCACAGCAACCCTAAATATAGCCCTGGCCCGCCTGGCAGTCGACTGAAAACTCGGGCCCCAGAAAATGCATTAAAAGCCTAATTCGCCCATCCAAAGGTGTCCCCAGAGGAAGGCTTTGGGTACAACTGAACTCCCCAGGGGAGCCTTTACGCAGCCCCACATGCAACTGGACCCTCCTTGTTCACTGTTTGCGAGCAACCCTGAATATACCCCTAGCCACCATGACAGAAGACTGAAAACTCGGGCTCCAGAAAATGCGTTTCAAGCCCCATTCACCCATCCAGAAGTGCCCCCAAAGGAAGGCTTTGGGTACAACTGAACTCCCCAGGGGAGCCTTTATGCAGCCCCACATGCAACTGGACCCTCCGTGTTCGCTCTTTCACCGCAAGCCTAAATATAGCCCTAGCACGCCTGGCATTCGACTGAAAGCTCGGGCCACAGAAAATGTGTTACGAGCCCCATTCGCCCATCCAAAAGTGCCCCCAAAGGAAGGCTTTGGGTACATCTGAACTCCCCAGGGGAGCCTTTACGCAGCCCCACATGCAACTGGACCCTCCGTGTTCGCTCTTTACAGCAACCCTAAATATAACCCTAGCCAGCATGGCAGAAGACTGAAAACTCGGGCCACAGAAAAAGCGTTTCAAGCCCCTTTCGCCCATCCAAAAGTGCCCCCAAAGGAAGGCTTTGGGTACAAGTGAACTCCCCAGGGGAGCCTTTATGCAGCCCCACATGCAACTGGACCCTCCGGGTTCACTGTTTACGAGCAACCCTAAATATAACCCTAGCCACCATGGCAGAAGACTGAAAACTCGGGCTCCAGAAAATGCGTTAAAAGCCTAATTCGCCCATCCAAAAGTGCCCCCAGAGGAAGGCTTTGGGTACAACTGGACTCCCCAGGGGAGCCTTAACGTAGTCCCACATGCAACTGGACCCTCCGTATTCGCTCTTTCACAGCAACCCTAAATATAACCCTGGCCCGCATGGCAGTCGATTGAAAACTCGGGCCCCAGAAAATGCATTAAAAGCCTAATTCGCCCATCCAAAAGTGCCCCCAGAGGAAGGCTTTGGGTACAACTTAACTCCCCAGGGGAGCCTTTATGCAGCCCCACATGCAACTGGACCCTCCTTGTTCACTGTTTACGAGCAACCCTAAATATACCCCTAGCCACCATGGCAGAAGACTGAAAATTCGGGCTCCAAAAAATGCGTTTCAAGCCCCATTCACCCATCCAGAAGTGCCCCCAAAGGAAGGCTTTGGGTACAACTGAACTCCCTAGGGGAGCCTTTATGCAGCCCCACATGCAACTGGAGCCTCCGCGTTCACTCTTTCCCCGCAAGCCTAAATATAGCCCTCGGCGCAATGGGAGAAGACTGAAAAAGCGGGCCTCAGAAAACACATAACGATTCCCCTTGGACCATCCAAAAGTGCCCCTAGAGGAAGGCTTTGGGTACAACTGGACTCCCCAGGGGAGCCTTAACGCAGCCCCACATGCAACTGGACCCTCCGTATTCGCTCTTTCACAGCAACCCTAAATATAGCCCTGGCCCGCCTGGCAGTCGACTGAAAACTCGGGCCCCAGAAAATGCATTAAAAGCCTAATTCGCCCATCCAAAAGTGCCCCCAAAGGAAGGCTTTGGGTACAACTGAACTCCCCAGGGGAGCCTTTACGCAGCCCCACATGCAACTGGACCCTCCTTGTTCACTGTTTACGAGCAACCCTGAATATACCCCTAGCCACCATGACAGAAGACTGAAAACTCGGGCTCCAGAAAATGCGTTTCAAGCCCCATTCACCCATCCAGAAGTGCCCCCAAAGGAAGGCTTTGGGTACAACTGAACTCCCCAGGGGAGCCTTTATGCAGCCCCACATGCAACTGGACCCTCCGGGTTCACTCTTTCACCGCAAGCCTAAATATAGCCCTAGCATGCCTGGCATTCGACTGAAAGCTCGGGCCACAGAAAATGTGTTACGAGCCCCATTCGCCCATCCAAAAGTGCCCCCAAAGGAAGGCTTTGGGTACATCTGAACTCCCCAGGGGAGCCTTTACGCAGCCCCACATGCAACTGGACCCTCCGTGTTCGCTCTTTCACAGCAACCCTAAATATAACCCGAGCCAGCATGGCAGAAGACTGAAAACTCGGGCCACAGAAAAAGCGTTTCAAGCCCCTTTCGCCCATCCAAAAGTGCCCCCAAAGGAAGGCTTTGGGTACAAGTGAACTCCCCAGGGGAGCCGTTATGCAGCCCCACATGCAACTGGACCCTCCTTGTTCACTGTTTACGAGCAACCCTAAATATACCCCTAGCCACCATGGCAGAAGACTGAAAATTCGGGCTCCACAAAATGCGTTTCAAGCCCCATTCACCCATCCAGAAGTGCCCCCAAAGGAAGGCTTTGGGTACAACTGGACTCCCCAGGGGAGCCTTAACGCAGCCCCACATGCAACTGGACCCTCCGTATTCGCTCTTTCACAGCAACCCTAAATATAGCCCTGGCCCGCCTGGCAGTCGACTGAAAACTCGGGCCCCAGAAAATGCACTAAAAGCATAATTCGCCCATCCAAAAGTGCCCCCAGAGGAAGGCTTTGGGTACAACTGAACTCCCCAGGGGAGCCTTAACGCAGCCCCACATGCAACTGGACCCTCCTTGTTCACTGTTTACGAGCAACCCTGAATATACCCCTAGCCACCATGGCAGAAGACTGAAAACTCGGGCTCCAGAAAATGCGTTTCAAGCCCCATTCACCCATCCAGAAGTGCCCCCAAAGGAAGGCTTTGGGTACAACTGAACTCCCCAGGGGAGCTTTTATGCAGCCCCACATGCAACTGGACCCTCCGGGTTCACTCTTTCACCGCAAGCCTAAATATAACCCTAGCCAGCATGGCAGAAGACTGAAAACTCGGGCCACAGAAAAAGCGTTTCAAGCCCCTTTCGCCCATCCAAAAGTGCCCCCAAAGGAAGGCCTTAGGTACAATTGAACTCCCCAGGGGATTCTTTATGCAGCCCCACATGCAACGGGAGCCTCCGGGTTCACTCTTTCCCCGCAAGCCTAAATATAGCCCTCGGCGCAATGGGAGAAGACTGAAAAAGCGGGCCTCAGAAAACACATAACGATTCCCCTTGGACCATCGAAAAGTGCCCCCAAAGGAAGGCTTTGGGTACAACTGGACTCCCCAGGGGAGCCTTAACGCAGCCCCACATGCAACTGGACACTCCGTATTCGCTCTTTCACAGCAACCCTAAATATAGCCCTGGCCCGCCTGGCAGTCGACTGAAAACTCGGGCCACAGAAAATGCATTAAAAGCCTAATTCGCCCATCCAAAGGTGCCCCTAGAGGAAGGCTTTGGGTACAACTGAACTCCCCAGGGGAGCCTTTACGCAGCCCCACATGCAACTGGACCCTCCTTGTTCACTGTTTACGAGCAACCCTGAATATACCCCTAGCCACCATGGCAGAAGACTGAAAACTCGGGCTCCAGAAAATGCGTTTCAAGCCCCATTCACCCATCCAGAAGTGCCCCCAAAGGAAGGCTTTGGGTACAACCGAACTCCCCAGGGGAGCCTTTATGCAGCCCCACATGCAACTGGACCCTCCGTGTTCGCTCTTTACAGCAACCCTAAATATAACCCTAGCCAGCATGGCAGAAGACTGAAAACTCGGGCCACAGAAAAAGCGTTTCAAGCCCCTTTCGCCCATCCAGAAGTGCCCCCAAAGGAAGGCCTTAGGTACAACTGAACTCCCCAGGGGATTCTTTATGCAGCCCCACATGCAACTGGAGCCTCCGCGTTCACTCTTTCCCCGCAAGCCTAAATATAGCCCTCGGCGCAATGGGAGAAGACTGAAAAAGTGGGCCTCAGAAAACACATAACGATTCCCCTTGGACCATCCAAAAGTGCCCCCAAAGGAAGGCTTTGGGTACAACTGGACTCCCCAGGGGAGCCTTTACGCAGCCCCACATGCAACTGGACCCTCCGTGTTCGCTCTTTACAGCAACCCTAATTATAACCCTAGCCAGCATGGCAGAAGACTGAAAACTCGGGCCACAGAAAAAGCGTTTCAAGGCCCTTTCGCCCATCCAAAAGTGCCCCCAAAGGAAGGCTTTGGGTACAACTGAACTCCCCAGGGGAGCCTTTATGCAGCCCCACATGCAACTGGAGCCTCCGGGTTCACTGTTTACGAGCAACCCTGAATATACCCCTAGCCACCATGGCAGAAGACTGAAAACTCGGGCTCCAGAAAATGCGTTAAAAGCCTAATTCGCCCATCCAAAAGTGCCCCCAAAGGAAGGCTTTGGGTACAACTGGACTCCCCAGGGGAGCCTTAACGCAGCCCCACATGCAACTGGACCCTCCGTATTCGCTCTTTCACAGCAACCCTAAATATAGCCCTGGCCCGCCTGGCAGTCGACTGAAAACTCGGGCCCCAGAAAATGCATTAAAAGCCTAATTCGCCCATCCAAAAGTGCCCCCAGAGGAAGGCTTTGGGTACAACTGAACTCCCCAGGGGAGCTTTTATGCAGCCCCACATGCAACTGGACCCTCCGGGTTCACTCTTTCACCGCAAGCCTAAATATAACCCTAGCCAGCATGGCAGAAGACGGAAAACTCGGGCCACAGAAAAAGCGTTTCAAGCCCCTTTCGCCCATCCAAAAGTGCCCCCAAAGGAAGGCTTTGGGTACAACTGAACTCCCCAGGGGAGCCTTTATGCAGCCCCACATGCAACTGGACCCTCCGTGTTCGCTCTTTACAGCAACCCTAAATATAACCCTAGCCAGCATGGCAGAAGACTGAAAACTCGGGCCACAGAAAAAGCGTTTCAAGCCCCTTTCGCCCATCCAGAAGTGCCCCCAAAGGAAGGCCTTAGGTACAACTGAACTCCCCAGGGGATTCTTTATGCAGCCCCACATGCAACTGGAGCCTCCGCGTTCACTCTTTCCCCGCAAGCCTAAATATAGCCCTCGGCGCAATGGGAGAAGACTGAAAAAGCGGGCCTCAGAAAACACATAACGATTCCCCTTGGACCATCCAAAAGTGCCCCCAAAGGAAGGCTTTGGGTACAACTGGACTCCCCAGGGGAGCCTTAACGCAGCCCCACATGCAACTGGACCCTCCGTATTCGCTCTTTCACAGCAACCGTATATATAGCCCTGGCCCGCCTGGCAGTCGACTGAAAACTCGGGCCCCAGAAAATGCATTAAAAGCCTAATTCGCCCATCCAAAGGTGCCCCCAGAGGAAGGCTTTGGGTACAACTGAACTCCCCAGGGGAGCCTTTACGCAGCCCCACATGCAACTGGACCCTCCTTGTTCACTGTTTACGAGCAACCCTGAATATACCCCTAGCCACCATGGCAGAAGACTGAAAACTCGGGCTCCAGAAAATGCGTTTCAAGCCCCATTCACCCATCCAGAAGTGCCCCCAAAGGAAGGCTTTGGGTACAACTGAACTCCCCAGGGGAGCCTTTATGCAGCCCCACATGCAACTGGACCCTCCGGGTTCACTCTTTCACCGCAAGCCTAAATATAGCCCTAGCATGCCTGGCATTCGACTGAAAGCTCGGGCCACAGAAAATGTGTTACGAGCCCCATTCGCCCATCCAAAAGTGCCCCCAAAGGAAGGCTTTGGGTACATCTGAACTCCCCAGGGGAGCCTTTACGCAGCCCCACATGCAACTGGACCCTCCGTGTTCGCTCTTTACAGCAACCCTAAATATAACCCGAGCCAGCATGGCAGAAGACTGAAAACTCGGGCCACAGAAAAAGCATTTCAAGCCCCTTTCGCCCATCCAAAAGTGCCCCCAAAGGAAGGCTTTGGGTACAACTGAACTCCCCAGGGGAGCCTTTACGCAGCCCCAAATGCAACTGGACCCTCCTTGTTCACTGTTTACGAGCAACCCTAAATATACCCCTAGCCACCATGGCAGAAGACTGAAAATTCGGGCTCCAGAAAATGCGTTTCAAGCCCCATTCACCCATCCAGAAGTGCCCCCAAAGGAAGGCTTTGGGTACAACTGAACTCCCCAGGGGAGCTTTTATGCAGCCCCACATGCAACTGGACCCTCCGGGTTCACTCTTTCACCGCAAGCCTAAATATAACCCTAGCCAGCATGGCAGAAGACTGAAAACTCGGGCCACAGAAAAAGCGTTTCAAGCCCCTTTCGCCCATCCAGAAGTGCCCCCAAAGGAAGGCTTTGGGTACAAGTGAACTCCCCAGGGGATTCTTTATGCAGCCCCACATGCAACTGGAGCCTCCGCGTTCACTCTTTCCCCGCAAGCCTAAATATAGCCCTCGGCGCAATGGGAGAAGACTGAAAAAGCGGGCCTCAGAAAACACATAACGATTCCCCTTGGACCATCGAAAAGTGCCCCCAAAGGAAGGCTTTGGGTACAACTGGACTCCCCAGGGGAGCCTTAACGCAGCCCCACATGCAACTGGACCCTCCGTATTCGCTCTTTCACAGCAACCCTAAATATAGCCCTGGCCCGCCTGGCAGTCGACTGAAAACTCGGGCCCCAGAAAATGCATTAAAAGCCTAATTCGCCCATCCAAAGGTGCCCCTAGAGGAAGGCTTTGGGTACAACTGAACTCCCCAGGGGAGCCTTTACGCAGCCCCACATGCAACTGGACCCTTCTTGTTCACTGTTTACGAGCAACCCTGAATATACCCCTAGCCACCATGGCAGAAGACTGAAAACTCGGGCTCCAGAAAATGCGTTTCAAGCCCCATTCACCCATCCAGAAGTGCCCCCAAAGGAAGGCTTTGGGTACAACTGGACTCCCCAGGGGAGCCTTAACGCAGCCCCACATGCAACTGGACCCTCCGGGTTCACTGTTTACGAGCAACCCTGAATATACCCCTAGCCACCATGGCAGAAGACTGAATACTCGGGCTCCAGAAAATGCGTTAAAAGCCTAATTCGCCCATCCAAAAGTGCCCCCAAAGGAAGGCTTTGGGTACAACTGGACTCCCCAGGGGAGCCTTAACGCAGCCCCACATGCAACTGGACCCTCCGTATTCGCTCTTTCACAGCAACCCTAAATATAGCCCTGGCCTGCCTGGCAGGCGACTGAAAACTCGGGCCCCAGAAAATGCATTAAAAGCCTAATTCGCCCATCCAAAAGTGCCCCCAGAGGAAGGCTTTGGGTACAACTGGACTCCCCAGGGGAGCCTTAACGCAGCCCTACATGCAACTGGACACTCCGTATTCGCTCTTTCACAGCAACCCTAAATATAGCCCTGGCCCGCGTGGCAGACGACTGAAAACTTGGGCCCCAGAAAATGCATTAACAGCCTAATTCGCCCATCCAAAAGTGCCCCCAGAGGAAGGCTTTGGGTACAACTGAACTCCCCAGGGGAGCCTTTACGCAGCCCCACATGCAACTGGACCCTCCTTGTTCACTGTTTACGAGCAACCCTGAATATACCCCTAGCCACCATGGCAGAAGACTGAAAACTCGGGCTCCAGAAAATGCGTTTCAAGCCCCATTCACCCATCCAGAAGTGCCCCCAAAGGAAGGCTTTGGGTAGAACTGAACTCCCCAGGGGGGCCTTTATGCAGCCCCACATGGAACTGGACCCTCCGGGTTCACTCTTTCACCGCAAGCCTAAATATAGCCCTAGCATGCCTGGCATTCGACTGAAAGCTCGGGCCACAGAAAATGTGTTACGAGCCCCATTCGCCCATCCAAAAGTGCCCCCAAAGGAAGGCTTTGGGTACATCTGAACTCCCCAGGGGAGCCTTTACGCAGCCCCACATGCAACTGGACCCTCCGTGTTCGCTCTTTACAGCAACCCTAAATATAACCCGAGCCAGCATGGCAGAAGACTGAAAACTCGGGCCACAGAAAAAGCGTTTCAAGCCCCTTTCGCCCATCCAAAAGTGCCCCCAAAGGAAGGCTTTGGGTACAAGTGAACTCCCCAGGGGAGCCTTTATGCAGCCCCACATGCAACTGGACCCTCCTTGTTCACTGTTTACGAGCAACCCTAAATATACCCCTAGCCACCATGGCAGAAGACTGAAAATTCGGGCTCCACAAAATGCGTTTCAAGCCCCATTCACCCATCCAGAAGTGCCCCCAAAGGAAGGCTTTGGGTACAACTGAACTCCCCAGGGGAGCCTTTATGCAGCCCCACATGCAGCTGGACCCTCCGGGTTCACTCTTTCCCCGCAAGCCTAAATATAGCCCTCGGCGCAATGGGAGAAGACTGAAAAAGCGGGCCTCAGAAAACGCATTGGGATTCCCCTTGGACCATCCCAAAGTGCCCCCAAAGGAAGGCTTTGGGTACAACTGGACTCCCCAGGGGAGCCTTAACGCAGCCCCACATGCAACTGGACCCTCCGTATTCGCTCTTTCACAGCAACCCTAAATATAGCCCTGGCCCGCCTGGCAGTCGACTGAAAACTTGGGCCCCAGAAAATGCATTAAAAGCCTAATTCGCCCATCCAAAAGTGCCCCCAGAGGAAGGCTTTGGGTACAACTGAACTCCCCAGGGGAGCCTTTACTCAGCCCCACATGCAACTGGACCCTCCTTGTTCACTGTTTACAAGCAACCCTGAATATACCCCTAGCCACCATGGCAGAAGACTGAAAACTCGGGCTCCACAAAATGCGTTTCAAGCCCCATTCACCCATCCAGAAGTGCCCCCAAAGGAAGGCTTTGGGTACAACTGAACTCCCCAGGGGAGCTTTTATGCAGCCCCACATGCAACTGGACCCTCCGGGTTCACTCTTTCACCGCAAGCCTAAATATAGCCCTAGCACGCCTGGCATTTGACTGAAAGCTCGGGCCACAGAAAATGTGTTACGAGCCCCATTCGCCCATCCAAAAGTGCCCCCAAAGGAAGGCTTTGGGTACATCTGAACTCCCCAGGAGAGCCTTAACGCAGCCCCACATGCAACTGGACCCTCCGTGTTCGCTCTTTACAGCAACCCTAAATATAACCCGAGCCAGCATGGCAGAAGACTGAAAACTCGGGCCACAGAAAAAGCGTTTCAAGGCCCTTTCGCCCATCCAAAAGTGCCCCCAAAGGAAGGCTTTTGGTACAAGTGAACTCCCCAGGGGAGCCTTTACGCAGCCCCACATGCAACTGGACCCTCCTTGTTCACTGTTTACGAGCAACCCTGAATATACCCCTAGCCACCATGGCAGAAGACTGAAAACTCGGGCTCCAGAAAATGCGTTTCAAGCCCCATTCACCCATCCAGAAGTGCCCCCAAAGGAAGGCTTTGGGTACAACTGAACTCCCCAGGGGATTCTTTATGCAGCCCCACATGCAACTGGAGCCTCCGCGTTCACTCTTTCCCCGCAAGCCTAAATATAGCTCTCGGCGCAATGGGAGAAGACTGAAAAAGCGGGCCTCAGAAAACACATAACGATTCCCCTTGGACCATCCAAAAGTGCCCCCAAAGGAAGGCTTTGGGTACATCTGAACTCCCCAGGGGAGCCTTTACGCAGCCCCACATGCAACTGGACCCTCCGTGTTCGCTCTTTACAGCAACCCTAAATATAACCCTAGCCAGCATGGCAGAAGACTGAAAACTCGGGCCACAGAAAAAGCGTTTCAAGGCCCTTTCGCCCATCCAAAAGTGCCCCCAAAGGAAGGCTTTGGGTACAACTGAACTCCCCAGGGGAGCCTTTATGCAGCCCCACATGCAACTGGAGCCTCCGGGTTCACTGTTTACGAGCAACCCTGAATATACCCCTAGCCACCATGGCAGAAGACTGAAAACTCGGGCTCCAGAAAATGCGTTAAAAGCCTAATTCGCCCATCCAAAAGTGCCCCCAAAGGAAGGCTTTGGGTACAACTGGACTCCCCAGGGGAGCCTTAACGCAGCCCCACATGCAACTGGACCCTCCGTATTCGCTCTTTCACAGGAACCCTAAATATAACCCTGGCCCGCCTGGCAGTCGACTGAAAACTCGGGCCCCAGAAAATGCATTAAAAGCCTAATTCGCCCATCCAAAAGTGCCCCCAGAGGAAGGCTTTGGGTACAACTGAACTCCCCAGGGGAGCCTTTATGCAGCCCCACATGCAACTGGATCCTCCTTGTTCACTGTTTACGAGCAACCCTGAATATACCCCTAGCCACCATGGCAGAAGACTGAAAATTCGGGCCACAGAAAAAGCGTTTCAAGCCCCTTTCGCCCATCCAGAAGTGCCCCCAAAGGAAGGCTTTGGGTACAACTGAACTCCCCAGGGGAGCCTTTATGCAGCCCCACATGCAACTGGACCCTCCTTGTTCACTGTTAACGAGCAACCCTGAATATACCCCTAGCCACCATGGCAGAAGACTGAAAACTCGGGCTCCACAAAATGCGTTTCAAGCCCCATTCACCCATCCAGAAGTGCCCCCAAAGGAAGGCTTTGGGTACAACCGAACTCCCCAGGGGAGCCTTTATGCAGCCCCACATGCAACTGGACCCTCCGTGTTCGCTCTTTACAGGAACCCTAAATATAACCCTAGCCAGCATGGCAGAAGACTGAAAACTCGAGCCACAGAAAAAGCGTTTCAAGCCCCTTTCGCCCATCCAGAAGTGCCCCCAAAGGAAGGCTTTGGGTACAAGTGAACTCCCCAGGGGAGCCTTTATGCAGCCCCACATGCAACTGGAGCCTCCGCGTTCACTCTTTCCCCGCAAGCCTAAATATAGCCCTCGGCGCAATGGGAGAAGTCTGAAAAAGCGGGCCTCAGAAAACACATAACGATTCCCCTTGGACCATCGAAAAGTGCCCCCAAAGGAAGGCTTTGGGTACAACTGGACTCCCCAGGGGAGCCTTAACGCAGCCCCACATGCAACTGGACCCTCCGGGTTCACTGTTTACGAGCAACCCTGAATATACCCCTAGCCACCATGGCAGAAGACTGAAAACTCGGGCTCCAGAAAATGCGTTAAAAGCCTAATTCGCCCATCCAAAAGTGCCCCCAAAGGAAGGCTTTGGGTACAACTGGACTCCCCAGGGGAGCCTTAACGCAGCCCCACATGCAACTGGACCCTCCGTATTCGCTCTTTCACAGCAACCCTAAATATAGCCCTGGCCCGCCTGGCAGTCGACTGAAAACTCGGGCCCCAGAAAATGCATTAAAAGCCTAATTCGCCCATCCAAAAGTGCCCCCAGAGGAAGGCTTTGGGTACAACTGGACTCCCCAGGGGAGCCTTAACGCAGCCCTACATGCAACTGGACACTCCGTATTCGCTCTTTCACAGCAACCGTATATATAGCCCTGGCCCGCCTGGCAGTCGACTGAAAACTCGGGCCCCAGAAAATGCATTAACAGCCTAATTCGCCCATCCAAAAGTGCCCCTAGAGGAAGGCTTTGGGTACAACTGAACTCCCCAGGGGAGCCTTTACGCAGCCCCACATGCAACTGGACCCTCCTTGTTCACTGTTTACGAGCAACCCTGAATATACCCCTAGCCACCATGGCAGAAGACTGAAAACTCGGGCTCCAGAAAATGCGTTTCAAGCCCCATTCACCCATCCAGAAGTGCCCCCAAAGGAAGGCTTTGGGTACAACTGAACTCCCCAGGGGGGCCTTTATGCAGCCCCACATGGAACTGGACCCTCCGGTTTCACTCTTTCACCGCAAGCCTAAATATAGCCCTAGCATGCCTGGCATTCGACTGAAAGCTCAGGCCACAGAAAATGTGTTACGAGCCCCATTCGCCCATCCAAAAGTGCCCCCAAAGGAAGGCTTTGGGTACATCTGAACTCCCCAGGGGAGCCTTTACGCAGCCCCACATGCAACTGGACCCTCCGTGTTCGCTCTTTACAGCAACCCTAAATATAACCCGAGCCAGCATGGCAGAAGACTGAAAACTCGGGCCACAGAAAAAGCAATTCAAGCCCCTTTCGCCCATCCAAAAGTGCCCCCAAAGGAAGGCTTTGGGTACAAGTGAACTCCCCAGGGGAGCCTTTATGCAGCCCCACATGCAACTGGACCCTCCTTGTTCACTGTTTACGAGCAACCCTAAATATACCCCTAGCCACCATGGCAGAAGACTGAAAATTCGGGCTCCACAAAATGCGTTTCAAGCCCCATTCACCCATCCAGAAGTGCCCCCAAAGGAAGGCTTTGGGTACAACTGAACTCCCCAGGGGATTCTTTATGCAGCCCCACATGCAACTGGAGCCTCCGCGTTCACTCTTTCCCCGCAAGCCTAAATATAGCCCTCGGCGCAATGGGAGAAGACTGAAAAAGCGGGCCTCAGAAAACACATAACGATTCCCTTGGACCATCGAAAAGTGCCCCCAAAGGAAGGCTTTGGGTACAACTGGACTCCCCAGGGGAGCCTTAACGCAGCCCCACATGCAACTGGACCCTCCGTATTCGCTCTTTCACAGCAACCCTAAATATAGCCCTGGCCCGCCTGGCAGTCGACTGAAAACTCGGGCCCCAGAAAATGCATTAAAAGCCTAATTCGCCCATCCAAAGGTGCCCCTAGAGGAAGGCTTTGGGTACAACTGAACTCCCCAGGGGAGCCTTTACGCAGCCCCACATGCAACTGGACCCTTCTTGTTCACTGTTTACGAGCAACCCTGAATATACCCCTAGCCACCATGGCAGAAGACTGAAAACTCGGGCTCCAGAAAATGCGTTTCAAGCCCCATTCACCCATCCAGAAGTGCCCCCAAAGGAAGGCTTTGGGTACAAGTGAACTCCCCAGGGGAGCCTTTATGCAGCCCCACATGCAACTGGAGCCTCCGCGTTCACTCTTTCCCCGCAAGCCTAAATATAGCCCTCGGCGCAATGGGAGAAGTCTGAAAAAGCGGGCCTCAGAAAACACATAACGATTCCCCTTGGACCATCGAAAAGTGCCCCCAAAGGAAGGCTTTGGGTACAACTGGACTCCCCAGGGGAGCCTTAACGCAGCCCCACATGCAACTGGACCCTCCGGGTTCACTGTTTACGAGCAACCCTGAATATACCCCTAGCCACCATGGCAGAAGACTGAATACTCGGGCTCCAGAAAATGCGTTAAAAGCCTAATTCGCCCATCCAAAAGTGCCCCCAAAGGAAGGCTTTGGGTACAACTGGACTCCCCAGGGGAGCCTTAACGCAGCCCCACATGCAACTGGACCCTCCGTATTCGCTCTTTCACAGCAACCCTAAATATAGCCCTGGCCCGCCTGGCAGGCGACTGAAAACTCGGGCCCCAGAAAATGCATTAAAAGCCTAATTCGCCCATCCAAAAGTGCCCCCAGAGGAAGGCTTTGGGTACAACTGGACTCCCCAGGGGAGCCTTAACGCAGCCCTACATGCAACTGGACACTCCGTATTCGCTCTTTCACAGCAACCGTATATATAGCCCTGGCCCGCCTGGCAGTCGACTGAAAACTCGGGCCCCAGAAAATGCATTAACAGCCTAATTCGCCCATCCAAAAGTGCCCCCAGAGGAAGGCTTTGGGTACAACTGAACTCCCCAGGGGAGCCTTTACGCAGCCCCACATGCAACTGGACCCTCCTTGTTCACTGTTTACGAGCAACCCTGAATATACCCCTAGCCACCATGGCAGAAGACTGAAAATTCGGGCTCCACAAAATGCGTTTCAAGCCCCATTCACCCATCCAGAAGTGCCCCCAAAGGAAGGCTTTGGGTACAACTGAACTCCCCAGGGGAGCCTTTATGCAGCCCCACATGCAGCTGGACCCTCCGGGTTCACTCTTTCCCCGCAAGCCTAAATATAGCCCTCGGCGCAATGGGAGAAGACTGAAAAAGCGGGCCTCAGAAAACGCATTGGGATTCCCCTTGGACCATCCCAAAGTGCCCCCAAAGGAAGGCTTTGGGTACAACTGGACTCCCCAGGGGAGCCTTAACGCAGCCCCACATGCAACTGGACCCTCCGTATTCGCTCTTTCACAGCAACCCTAAATATAACCCTGGCCCGCCTGGCAGTCGACTGAAAACTTGGGCCCCAGAAAATGCACTAAAAGCCTAATTCGCCCATCCAAAAGTGCCCCCAGAGGAAGGCTTTGGGTACAACTGAACTCCCCAGGGGAGCCTTTACTCAGCCCCACATGCAACTGGACCCTCCTTGTTCACTGTTTACAAGCAACCCTGAATATACCCCTAGCCACCATGGCAGAAGACTGAAAACTCGGGCTCCACAAAATGCGTTTCAAGCCCCATTCACCCATCCAGAAGTGCCCCCAAAGGAAGGCTTTGGGTACAACTGAACTCCCCAGGGGAGCTTTTATGCAGCCCCACATGCAACTGGACCCTCCGGGTTCACTCTTTCACCGCAAGCCTAAATATAGCCCTAGCACGCCTGGCATTTGACTGAAAGCTCGGGCCACAGAAAATGTGTTACGAGCCCCATTCGCCCATCCAAAAGTGCCCCCAAAGGAAGGCTTTGGGTACATCTGAACTCCCCAGGAGAGCCTTAACGCAGCCCCACATGCAACTGGACCCTCCGTGTTCGCTCTTTACAGCAACCCTAAATATAACCCGAGCCAGCATGGCAGAAGACTGAAAACTCGGGCCACAGAAAAAGCGTTTCAAGGCCCTTTCGCCCATCCAAAAGTGCCCCCAAAGGAAGGCTTTTGGTACAAGTGAACTCCCCAGGGGAGCCTTTACGCAGCCCCACATGCAACTGGACCCTCCTTGTTCACTGTTTACGAGCAACCCTGAATATACCCCTAGCCACCATGGCAGAAGACTGAAAACTCGGGCTCCAGAAAATGCGTTTCAAGCCCCATTCACCCATCCAGAAGTGCCCCCAAAGGAAGGCTTTGGGTACAACTGAACTCCCCAGGGGATTCTTTATGCAGCCCCACATGCAACTGGAGCCTCCGCGTTCACTCTTTCCCCGCAAGCCTAAATATAGCTCTCGGCGCAATGGGAGAAGACTGAAAAAGCGGGCCTCAGAAAACACATAACGATTCCCCTTGGACCATCCAAAAGTGCCCCCAAAGGAAGGCTTTGGGTACATCTGAACTCCCCAGGGGAGCCTTTACGCAGCCCCACATGCAACTGGAGCCTCCGGGTTCACTGTTTACGAGCAACCCTGAATATACCCCTAGCCACCATGGCAGAAGACTGAAAACTCGGGCTCCAGAAAATGCGTTAAAAGCCTAATTCGCCCATCCAAAAGTGCCCCCAAAGGAAGGCTTTGGGTACAACTGGACTCCCCAGGGAGCCTTAACGCAGCCCCACATGCAACTGGACCCTCCGTATTCGCTCTTTCACAGGAACCCTAAATATAACCCTGGCCCGCCTGGCAGTCGACTGAAAACTCGGGCCCCAGAAAATGCATTAAAAGCCTAATTCGCCCATCCAAAAGTGCCCCAGAGGAAGGCTTTGGGTACAACTGAACTCCCCAGGGGAGCCTTTATGCAGCCCCACATGCAACTGGATCCTCCTTGTTCACTGTTTACGAGCAACCCTGAATATACCCCGAGCCACCATGGCAGAAGACTGAAAATTCGGGCCACAGAAAAAGCGTTTCAAGCCCCTTTCGCCCATCCAGAAGTGCCCCCAAAGGAAGGCTTTGGGTACAACTGAACTCCCCAGGGGAGCCTTTATGCAGCCCCACATGCAACTGGACCCTCCTTGTTCACTGTTAACGAGCAACCCTGAATATACCCCTAGCCACCATGGCAGAAGACTGAAAACTCGGGCTCCAGAAAATGCGTTTCAAGCCCCATTCACCCATCCAGAAGTGCCCCCAAAGGAAGGCTTTGGGTACAACCGAACTCCCCAGGGAGCCTTTATGCAGCCCCACATGCAACTGGACCCTCCGTGTTCGCTCTTTACAGGAACCCTAAATATAACCCTAGCCAGCATGGCAGAAGACTGAAAACTCGGGCCACAGAAAAAGCGTTTCAAGCCCCTTTCGCCCATCCAGAAGTGCCCCCAAAGGAAGGCTTTGGTACAAGTGAACTCCCCAGGGGAGCCTTTATGCAGCCCCACATGCAACTGGAGCCTCCGCGTTCACTTCTTTCCCCGCAAGCCTAAATATAGCCCTCGGCGCAATGGGAGAAGTCTGAAAAAGCGGGCCTCAGAAAACACATAACGATTCCCCTTGGACCATCGAAAAGTGCCCCCAAAGGAAGGCTTTGGGTACAACTGGACTCCCCAGGGGAGCCTTAACGCAGCCCCACATGCAACTGGACCCTCCGGGTTCACTGTTTACGAGCAACCCTGAATATACCCCTAGCCACCATGGCAGAAGACTGAAAACTCGGGCTCCAGAAAATGCGTTAAAAGCCTAATTCGCCATCCAAAAGTGCCCCCAAAGGAAGGCTTTGGGTACAACTGGACTCCCCAGGGGAGCCTTAACGCAGCCCCACATGCAACTGGACCCTCCGTATTCGCTCTTTCACAGCAACCCTAAATATAGCCCTGGCCCGCCTGGCAGTCGACTGAAAACTCGGGCCCCAGAAAATGCATTAACAGCCTAATTCGCCCATCCAAAAGTGCCCCCAGAGGAAGGCTTTGGGTACAACTGAACTCCCCAGGGGAGCCTTTACGCAGCCCCACATGCAACTGGACCCTCCTTGTTCACTGTTAACGAGCAACCCTGAATATACCCCTAGCCACCATGGCAGAAGACTGAAAACTCGGGCTCCAGAAAATGCGTTTCAAGCCCCATTCACCCATCCAGAAGTGCCCCCAAAGGAAGGCTTTGGGTACAACTGAACTCCCCAGGGGGGCCTTTATGCAGCCCCACATGGAACTGGACCCTCCGGGTTCACTCTTTCACCGCAAGCCTAAATATAGCCCTAGCATGCCTGGCATTCGACTGAAAGCTCAGGCCACAGAAAATGTGTTACGAGCCCCATTCGCCCATCCAAAAGTGCCCCCAAAGGAAGGCTTTGGGTACATCTGAACTCCCCAGGGGAGCCTTTACGCAGCCCCACATGCAACTGGACCCTCCGTGTTCGCTCTTTACAGCAACCCTAAATATAACCCCGAGCCCGAGCCAGCATGGCAGAAGACTGAAAACTCGGGCCACAGAAAAAGCAATTCAAGCCCCTTTCGCCCATCCAAAAGTGCCCCAAAGGAAGGCTTTGGGTACAAGTGAACTCCCCAGGGGAGCCTTTATGCAGCCCCACATGCAACTGGACCCTCCTTGTTCACTGTTTACGAGCAACCCTAAATATACCCCTAGCCAGCATGGCAGAAGACTGAAAATTCGGGCTCCACAAAATGCGTTTCAAGCCCCATTCACCCATCCAGAAGTGCCCCCAAAGGAAGGCTTTGGGTACAACTGAACTCCCCAGGGGAGCCTTTATGCAGCCCCACATGCAGCTGGACCCTCCGGGTTCACTCTTTCCCCGCAAGCCTAAATATAGCCCTCGGCGCAATGGGAGAAGACTGAAAAAGCGGGCCTCAGAAAACGCATTGCGATTCCCCTTGGACCATCCCAAAGTGCCCCCAAAGGAAGGCTTTGGGTACAACTGGACTCCCCAGGGGAGCCTTAACGCAGCCCCACATGCAACTGGACCCTCCGTATTCGCTCTTTCACAGGAACCCTAAATATAACCCTGGCCCGCCTGGCAGTCGACTGAAAACTCGGGCCCCAGAAAATGCATTAAAAGCCTAATTCGCCCATCCAAAAGTGCCCCCAGAGGAAGGCTTTGGGTACAACTGAACTCCCCAGGGAGCCTTTATGCAGCCCCACATGCAACTGGATCCTCCTTGTTCACTGTTTACGAGCAACCCTGAATATACCCCGAGCCACCATGGCAGAAGACTGAAAATTCGGGCCACAGAAAAAGCGTTTCAAGCCCCTTTCGCCCATCCAGAAGTGCCCCCAAAGGAAGGCTTTGGGTACAACTGAACTCCCCAGGGGAGCCTTTATGCAGCCCCACATGCAACTGGACCCTCCTTGTTCACTGTTAACGAGCAACCCTGAATATACCCCTAGCCACCATGGCAGAAGACTGAAAACTCGGGCTCCAGAAAATGCGTTTCAAGCCCCATTCACCCATCCAGAAGTGCCCCCAAAGGAAGGCTTTGGGTACAACCGAACTCCCCAGGGGAGCCTTTATGCAGCCCCACATGCAACTGGACCCTCCGTGTTCGCTCTTTACAGGAACCCTAAATATACCCTAGCCAGCATGGCAGAAGACTGAAAACTCGGGCCACAGAAAAAGCGTTTCAAGCCCCTTTCGCCCATCCAGAAGTGCCCCCAAAGGAAGGCTTTGGGTACAAGTGAACTCCCCAGGGGAGCCTTTATGCAGCCCCACATGCAACTGGAGCCTCCGCGTTCACTCTTTCCCCGCAAGCCTAAATATAGCCCTCGGCGCAATGGGAGAAGTCTGAAAAAGCGGGCCTCAGAAAACACATAACGATTCCCCTTGGACCATCGAAAAGTGCCCCCAAAGGAAGGCTTTGGGTACAACTGGACTCCCCAGGGGAGCCTTAACGCAGCCCCACATGCAACTGGACCCTCCGGGTTCACTGTTTACGAGCAACCCTGAATATACCCCTAGCCACCATGGCAGAAGACTGAAAACTCGGGCTCCAGAAAATGCGTTAAAAGCCTAATTCGCCCATCCAAAAGTGCCCCAAAGGAAGGCTTTGGGTACAACTGGACTCCCCAGGGGAGCCTTAACGCAGCCCCACATGCAACTGGACCCTCCGTATTCGCTCTTTCACAGCAACCCTAAATATAGCCCTGGCCCGCCTGGCAGTCGACTGAAAACTCGGGCCCCAGAAAATGCATTAACAGCCTAATTCGCCCATCCAAAAGTGCCCCCAGAGGAAGGCTTTGGGTACAACTGAACTCCCCAGGGGAGCCTTTACGCAGCCCCACATGCAACTGGACCCTCCTTGTTCACTGTTTACGAGCAACCCTGAATATACCCCTAGCCACCATGGCAGAAGACTGAAAACTCGGGCTCCAGAAAATGCGTTTCAAGCCCCATTCACCCATCCAGAAGTGCCCCCAAAGGAAGGCTTTGGGTACAACTGAACTCCCCAGGGGGCCTTTATGCAGCCCCACATGGAACTGGAGCCTCCGCGTTCACTCTTTCACCGCAAGCCTAAATATAGCCCTAGCATGCCTGGCATTCGACTGAAAGCTCAGGCCACAGAAAATGTGTTACGAGCCCCATTCGCCCATCCAAAAGTGCCCCCAAAGGAAGGCTTTGGGTACATCTGAACTCCCCAGGGGAGCCTTTACGCAGCCCCACATGCAACTGGACCCTCCGTGTTCGCTCTTTACAGCAACCCTAAATATAACCCGAGCCAGCATGGCAGAAGACTGAAAACTCAGGCCACAGAAAAAGCAATTCAAGCCCCTTTCGCCCATCCAAAAGTGCCCCCAAAGGAAGGCTTTGGGTACAAGTGAACTCCCCAGGGGAGCCTTTATGCAGCCCCACATGCAACTGGACCCTCCTTGTTCACTGTTTACGAGCAACCCTAAATATACCCCTAGCCACCATGGCAGAAGACTGAAAATTCGGGCTCCACAAAATGCGTTTCAAGCCCCATTCACCCATCCAGAAGTGCCCCCAAAGGAAGGCTTTGGGTACAACTGAACTCCCCAGGGGAGCCTTTATGCAGCCCCACATGCAGCTGGACCCTCCGGGTTCACTCTTTCCCCGCAAGCCTAAATATAGCCCTCGGCGCAATGGGAGAAGACTGAAAAAGCGGGCCTCAGAAAACGCATTGCGATTCCCCTTGGACCATCCCAAAGTGCCCCCAAAGGAAGGCTTTGGGTACAACTGGACTCCCCAGGGGAGCCTTAACGCAGCCCCACATGCAACTGGACCCTCCGTATTCGCTCTTTCACAGCAACCCTAAATATAGCCCTGGCCCGCCTGGCAGTCGACTGAAAACTTGGGCCCCAGAAAATGCACTAAAAGCCTAATTCGCCCATCCAAAAGTGCCCCCAGAGGAAGGCTTTGGGTACAACTGAACTCCCCAGGGGAGCCTTTACTCAGCCCCACATGCAACTGGACCCTCCTTGTTCACTGTTTACAAGCAACCCTGAATATACCCCTAGCCACCATGGCAGAAGACTGAAAACTCGGGCTCCACAAAATGCGTTTCAAGCCCCATTCACCCATCCAGAAGTGCCCCCAAAGGAAGGCTTTGGGTACAACTGAACTCCCCAGGGGAGCTTTTATGCAGCCCCACATGCAACTGGACCCTCCGGGTTCACTCTTTCACCGCAAGCCTAAATATAGCCCTAGCACGCCTGGCATTTGACTGAAAACTCGGGCCACAGAAAAAGCGTTTCAAGCCCCTTTCGCCCATCCAGAAGTGCCCCCAAAGGAAGGCTTTGGGTACAACTGAACTCCCCAGGGGAGACTTTATGCAGCCCCACATGCAACTGGAGCCTCCGCGTTCACTCTTTCCCCGCAAGCCTAAATATAGCCCTCGGCGCAATGGGAGAAGACTGAAAAAGCAGGCCTCAGAAAACACATAACGATTCCCCTTGGACCATCGAAAAGTGCCCCCAAAGGAAGGCTTTGGGTACAACCGAACTCCCCAGGGGAGCCTTTACGCAGCCCCACATGCAACTGGACCCTCCTTGTTCACTGTTTACGAGCAACCCTGAATATACCCCTAGCCACCATGGCAGAAGACTGAAAACTCGGGCTCCAGAAAATGCGTTAAAAGCCTAATTCGGCCATCCAAAAGTGCCCCCAAAGGAAGGCTTTGGGTACAACTGGACTCCCCAGCGGAGCCTTAACGCAGCCCCACATGCAACTGGACACTCCGTATTCGCTCTTTCACAGCAACCCTAAATATAGCCCTGGCCCGCCTGGCAGTCGACTGAAAACTCGGGCCCCAGAAAATGCATTAAAAGCCTAATTCGCCCATCCAAAAGTGCCCCCAGAGGAAGGCTTTGGGTACAACTGAACTCCCCAGGGGAGCCTTTACGCAGCCCCACATGCAACTGGATCCTCCTTGTTCACTGTTTACGAGCAACCCTGAATATACCCCTAGCCACCATGGCAGAAGACTGAAAATTCGGGCTCCACAAAATGCGTTTCAAGCCCCATTCACCCATCCAGAAGTGCCCCCAAAGGAAGGCTTTGGGTACAAGTGAACTCCCCAGTGGATTCTTTATGCAGCCCCACATGCAACTGGAGCCTCCGCGTTCACTCTTTCCCCGCAAGCCTAAATATAGCCCTCGGCGCAATGGGAGAAGACTGAAAAAGCGGGCCTCAGAAAACACATAACGATTCCCCTTGGACCATCCAAAAGTGCCCCCAAAGGAAGGCTTTGGGTACAACTGGACTCCCCAGGGGAGCCTTAACGCAGCCCCACATGCAACTGGACACTCCGTATTCGCTCTTTCACAGCAACCGTATATATAGCCCTGGCCCGCCTGGCAGTCGACTGAAAACTGGGGCCACAGAAAATGCATTAAAAGCCTAATTCGCCCATCCAAAAGTGCCCCTAGAGGAAGGCTTTGGGTACAACTGAACTCCCCAGGGGAGCCTTTACGCAGCCCCACATGCAACGGGAGCCTCCGCGTTCACTGTTTACGAGCAACCCTGAATATACCCCTAGCCACCATGGCAGAAGACTGAAAATTCGGGCTCCACAAAATGCGTTTCAAGCCCCATTCACCCATCCAGAAGTGCCCCCAAAGGAAGGCTTTGGGTACAAGTGAACTCCCCAGGGGATTCTTTATGCAGCCCCACATGCAACTGGAGCCTCCGCGTTCACTCTTTCCCCGCAAGCCTAAATATAGCCCTCGGCGCAATGGGAGAAGACTGAAAAAGCGGGCCTCAGAAAACACATAACGATTCCCCTTGGACCATCGAAAAGTGCCCCCAAAGGAAAGCTTTGGGTACAACTGGACTCCCCAGGGGAGCCTTAACGCAGCCCCACATGCAACTGGACCCTCCGTATTCGCTCTTTCACAGCAACCCTAAATATAGCCCTGGCCCGCCTGGCAGTCGACTGAAAACTCGGGCCCCAGAAAATGCATTAAAAGCCTAATTCGCCCATCCAAAAGTGCCCCCAGAGGAAGGCTTTGGGTACAACTGAACTCCCCAGGGGAGCCTTTATGCAGCCCCACATGCAACTGGATCCTCCTTGTTCACTGCTTACGAGCAACCCTAAATATACCCCTAGCCACCATGGCAGAAGACTGAAAATTCGGGCTCCACAAAATGCGTTTCAAGCCCCATTCACCCATCCAGAAGTGCCCCCAAAGGAAGGCTTTGGGTACAACTGAACTCCCCAGGGGATTCTTTATGCAGCCCCACATGCAACTGGACCCTCCGGGTTCACTCTTTCACCGCAAGCCTAAATATAGCCCTAGCATGCCTGGCATTCGACTGAAAGCTCAGGCCACAGAAAATGTGTTACGAGCCCCATTCGCCCATCCAAAAGTGCCCCCAAAGGAAGGCTTTGGGTACATCTGAACTCCCCAGGGGAGCCTTTACGCAGCCCCACATGCAACTGGACCCTCCGTGTTCGCTCTTTACAGCAACCCTAAATATAACCCGAGCTAGCATGGCAGAAGACTGAAAACTCGGGCCACAGAAAAAGCATTTCAAGCCCCTTTCGCCCATCCAGAAGTGCCCCCAAAGGAAGGCTTTGGGTACAAGTGAACTTTCCAGGGGAGCCTTTATGCAGCCCCACATGCAACTGGACCCTCCTTGTTCACTGTTTACGAGCAACCCTAAATATACCCCTAGCCACCATGGCAGAAGACTGAAAATTCGGGCTCCACAAAATGCGTTTCAAGCCCCATTCTCCCATCCAGAAGTGCCCCCAAAGGAAGGCTTTGGGTACAACTGAACTCCCCAGGGGAGCCTTTATGCAGCCCCACATGCAGCTGGACCCTCCGGGTTCACTCTTTCCCCGCAAGCCTAAATACAGCCCTCGGCGCAATGGGAGAAGACTGAAAAAGCGGGCCTCAGAAAACGCATTGCGATTCCCCTTGGACCATCCCAAAGTGCCCCCAAAGGAAGGCTTTGGGTACAACTGGACTCCCCAGGGGAGCCTTAATGCAGCCCCACATGCAACTGGACCCTCCGTATTCGCTCTTTCACAGCAACCCTAAATATATCCCTGGCCCGCCTGGCAGTCGACTGAAAACTCGGGCCCCAGAAAATGCATTAAAAGCCTAATTCGCCCATCCAAAAGTGCCCCTAGAGGAAGGCTTTGGGTACAACTGAACTCCCCAGGGGAGCCTTTACGCAGCCCCACATGCAACTGGACCCTCCGGGTTCACTCTTTCACCGCAAGCCTAAATATAGCCCTAGCATGCCTGGCATTCGACTGAAAGCTCAGGCCACAGAAAATGTGTTACGAGCCCCATTCGCCCATCCAAAAGTGCCCCCAAAGGAAGGCTTTGGGTACATCTGAACTCCCCAGGGGAGCCTTTACGCAGCCCCACATGCAACTGGACCCTCCGTGTTCGCTCTTTACAGCAACCCTAAATATAACCCGAGCCAGCATGGCAGAAGACTGAAAACTCGGGCCACAGAAAAAGCATTTCAAGCCCCTTTCGCCCATCCAGAAGTGCCCCCAAAGGAAGGCTTTGGGTACAAGTGAACTCCCCAGGGGAGCCTTTATGCAGCCCCACATGCAACTGGACCCTCCTTGTTCACTGTTTACGAGCAACCCTGAATATACCCCTAGCCACCATGGCAGAAGACTGAAAATTCGGGCTCCAGAAAATGCGTTTCAAGCCCCATTCACCCATCCAGAAGTGCCCCCAGTGGAAGGCTTTGGGTACAACTGAACTCCCCAGGGGAGACTTTATGCAGCCCCACATGCAACTGGACCCTCCGGGTTCACTCTTTCCCCGCAAGCCTAAATACAGCCCTCGGCGCAATGGGAGAAGACTGAAAAAGCGGGCCTCAGAAAACGCAATGCGATTCCCCTTGGACCATCCCAAAGTGCCCCCAAAGGAAGGCTTTGGGTACAACTGGACTCCCCAGGGGAGCCTTAATGCAGCCCCACATGCAACTGGACCCTCCGTATTCGCTCTTTCACAGCAACCCTAAATATAGCCCTGGCCCGCCTGGCAGTCGACTGAAAACTCGGGCCCCAGAAAATGCACTAAAAGCCTAATTCGCCCATCCAAAAGTGCCCCCAGAGGAAGGCTTTGGGTACAACTGAACTCCCCAGGGGAGCCTTTACGCAGCCCCACATGCAACTGGACCCTCCTTGTTCACTGTTTACGAGCAACCCTGAATATACCCCTAGCCACCATGGCAGAAGACTGAAAACTCGGGCTCCAGAAAATGCGTTTCAAGCCCCATTCACCCATCCAGAAGTGCCCGCAAAGGAAGGCTTTGGGTACAACCGAACTCCCCAGGGGAGCCTTTATGCAGCCCCACATGCAACTGGACCCTCCGGGTTCACTCTTTCACCGCAAGCCTAAATATAGCCCTAGCACGCCTGGCATTCGACTGAAAGCTCGGGCCACAGAAAATGTGTTACGAGCCCCATTCGCCCATCCAAAAGTGCCCCCAAAGGAAGGCTTTGGGTACATCTGAACTCCCCAGGGGAGCCTTTACGCAGCCCCACATGCAACTGGACCCTCCGTGTTCGCTCTTTACAGCAACCCTAAATATAACCCTAGCCAGCATGGCAGAAGACTGAAAACTCGGGCCACAGAAAAAGCGTTTCAAGCCCCTTTCGCCCATCCAGAAGTGCCCCCAAAGGAAGGCTTTGGGTACAACTGAACTCCCCAGGGGAGCCTTTATGCAGCCCCACATGCAACTGGAGCCTCCACGTTCACTCTTTCCCCGCAAGCCTAAATATAACCCTCGGCGCAATGGGAGAAGGCTGAAAAAGCGGGCCTCAGAAAACACATAACGATTCCCCTTGGACCATCGAAAAGTGCCCCCAAAGGAAGGCTTTGGGTACAACTGGACTCCCCAGGGGAGCCTTAACGCAGCCCCACATGCAACTGGACCCTCCGTATTCGCTCTTTCACAGCAACCGTAAATATAGCCCTGGCCCGCCTGGCAGTCGACTGAAAACTCGGGCTCCAGAAAATGCATTAAAAGCCTAATTCGCCCATCCAAAGGTGCCCCCAGAGGAAGGCTTTGGGTACAACTGAACTCCCCAGGGGAGCCTTTACGCAGCCCCACATGCAACTGGACCCTCCTTGTTCACTGTTTACGAGCAACCCTGAATATACCCCTAGCCACCATGGCAGAAGACTGAAAACTCGGGCTCCAGAAAATGCGTTTCAAGCCCCATTCACCCATCCAGAAGTGCCCCCAAAGGAAGGCTTTGGGTACAACCGAACTCCCCAGGGGAGCCTTTATGCAGCCCCACATGCAACTGGACCCTCCGGGTTCACTCTTTCACCGCAAGCCTAAATATAGCCCTAGCACGCCTGGCATTCGACTGAAAGCTCGGGCCACAGAAAATGTGTTACGAGCCCCATTCGCCCATCCAAAAGTGCCCCCAAAGGAAGGCTTTGGGTACATCTGAACTCCCCAGGGGAGCCTTTACGCAGCCCCACATGCAACTGGACCCTCCGTGTTCGCTCTTTACAGCAACCCTAAATATAACCCTAGCCAGCATGGCAGAAGACTGAAAACTCGGGCCACAGAAAAAGCGTTTCAAGGCCCTTTCGCCCATCCAAAAGTGCCCCCAAAGGAAGGCTTTGGGTACAAGTGAACTCCCCAGGGGAGCCTTTATGCAGCCCCACATGCAACTGGACCCTCCTTGTTCACTGTTTACGAGCAACCCTGAATATACCCCTAGCCACCATGGCAGAAGACTGAAAACTCGGGCTCCAGAAAATGCGTTTCAAGCCCCATTCACCCATCCAGAAGTGCTCCCAAAGGAAGGCTTTGGGTACAACTGAACTCCCCAGGGGAGCCTTTATGCAGCCCCACATGCAACTGGAGCCTCCGCGTTCACTCTTTCCCCGCAAGCCTAAATATAGCCCTCGGCGCAATGGGAGAAGACTGAAAAAGCAGGCCTCAGAAAACACATAACGATTCCCCTTGGACCATCGAAAAGTGCCCCCAAAGGAAGGCTTTGGGTACAACTGGACTCCCCAGGGGAGCCTTAACGCAGCCCCACATGCAACTGGACCTTCCGTATTCGCTCTTTCACAGCAACCCTAAATATAGCCCTGGCCCGCCTGGCAGTCGACTGAAAACTCGGGCCCAAGAAAATGCATTAAAAGCCTAATTCGCCCATCCAAAGGTGCCCCCAGAGGAAGGCTTTGGGTACAACTGAACTCCCCAGGGGAGCCTTTACGCAGCCCCACATGCAACTGGACCCTCCTTGTTCACTGTTTACGAGCAACCCTGAATATACCCCTAGCCACCATGGCAGAAGACTGAAAACTTGGGCTCCAGAAAATGAGTTTCAAGCCCCATTCACCCATCCAGAAGTGCCCCCAAAGGAAGGCTTTGGGTACAACCGAACTCCCCAGGGGAGCCTTTATGCAGCCCCACATGCAACTGGACCCTCCGTGTTCGCTCTTTACATCAACCCTAAATATAACCCTAGCCAGCATGGCAGAAGACTGAAAACTCGGGCCACAGAAAAAGCGTTTCAAGCCCCTTTCGCCCATCCAGAAGTGCCCCCAAAGGAAGGCTTTGGGTACAACTGAACTCCCTAGGGGAGCCTTTATGCAGCCCCACGTGCAACTGGAGCCTCCACGTTCACTCTTTCCCCGCAAGCCTAAATATAGCCCTCGGCGCAATGGGAGAAGGCTGAAAAAGCGGGCCTCAGAAAACACATAACGATTCCCCTTGGACCATCGAAAAGTGCCCCCAAAGGAAGGCTTTGGGTACAACTGGACTCCCCAGGGGAGCCTTAACGCAGCCCCACATGCAACTGGACCCTCCGTATTCGCTCTTTCACAGCAACCGTAAATATAGCCCTGGCCCGCCTGGCAGTCGACTGAAAACTCGGGCTCCAGAAAATGCATTAAAAGCCTAATTCGCCCATCCAAAGGTGCCCCCAGAGGAAGGCTTTGGGTACAACTGAACTCCCCAGGGGAGCCTTTACGCAGCCCCACATGCAACTGGACCCTCCTTGTTCACTGTTTACGAGCAACCCTGAATATACCCCTAGCCACCATGGCAGAAGACTGAAAACTCGGGCTCCAGAAAATGCGTTTCAAGCCCCATTCACCCATCCAGAAGTGCCCCCAAAGGAAGGCTTTGGGTACAACCGAACTCCCCAGGGGAGCCTTTATGCAGCCCCACATGCAACTGGACCCTCCGGGTTCACTCTTTCACCGCAAGCCTAAATATAGCCCTAGCACGCCTGGCATTCGACTGAAAGCTCGGGCCACAGAAAATGTGTTACGAGCCCCATTCGCCCATCCAAAAGTGCCGCCAAAGGAAGGCTTTGGGTACATCTGAACTCCCCAGGGGAGCCTTTACGCAGCCCCACATGCAACTGGACCCTCCGTGTTCGCTCTTTACAGCAACCCTAAATATAACCCTAGCCAGCATGGCAGAAGACTGAAAACTCGGGCCACAGAAAAAGCGTTTCAAGGCCCTTTCGCCCATCCAAAAGTGCCCCCAAAGGAAGGCTTTGGGTACAAGTGAACTCCCCAGGGGAGCCTTTATGCAGCCCCACATGCAACTGGACCCTCCTTGTTCACTGTTTACGAGCAACCCTGAATATACCCCTAGCCACCATGGCAGAAGTCTGAAAACTCGGGCTCCACAAAATGCGTTTCAAGCCCCATTCACCCATCCAGAAGTGCCCCCAAAGGAAGGCTTTGGGTACAACTGAACTCCCCAGGGGAGCCTTTATGCAGCCCCACATGCAACTGGACCCTCCTTGTTCACTGTTTACGAGCAACCCTGAATATAGCCCTGGCCACCTTGGCAGAAGACTGAAAACTCGGGCTCCAGAAAATGCGTTTCAAGCCCCATTCACCCATCCAGAAGTGCCCCCAAAGGAAGGCTTTGGGTACAAGTGAACTCCCCAGGGGAGCCTTTATGCAGCCCCACATGCAACTGGACTCTCTGGGTTCACTCTTTCACCGCAAGCCTAAATATAGCCCTAGCACGCCTGGCAGTCGACTGAAAACTCGGGCCACAGAAAAAGCGTTTCAAGCCCCTTTCGCCCATCCAGAAGTGCCCCCAAAGGAAGGCTTTGGGTACAAGTGAACTCCCCAGGGGATTCTTTATGCAGCCCCACATGCAACTGGAGCCTCCGCGTTCACTCTTTCCCCGCAAGCCTAAATATAGCCCTCGGCGCAATGGGAGAAGACTGAAAAAGCGGGCCTCAGAAAACACATAACGATTCCCCTTGGACCATCGAAAAGTGCCCCCAAAGGAAGGCTTTGGGTACAACTGGACTCCCCAGGGGAGCCTTAACGCAGCCCCACATGCAACTGGACCCTCCGTATTCGCTCTTTCACAGCAACCCTTAATATAGCCCTGGCCCGCCTGGCAGTCGACTGAAAACTCGGGCCCCAGAAAATGCATTAAAAGCCTAATTCGCCCATCCAAAGGTGCCCCCAGAGGAAGGCTTTGGGTACAACTGAACTCCCCAGGGGAGCCTTTACGCAGCCCCACATGCAACTGGACCCTCCTTGTTCACTGTTTACGAGCAACCCTGAATATACCCCTAGCCACCATGGCAGAAGACTGAAAACTCGGGCTCCACAAAATGCGTTTCAAGCCCCATTCACCCATCCAGAAGTGCCCCCAAAGGAAGGCTTTGGGTACAACTGAACTCCCAAGGGGAGCCTTTATGCAGCCCCACATGCAACTGGACCCTCCGGGTTCACTCTTTCACCGCAAGCCTAAATATAGCCCTAGCACGCCTGGCATTCGACTGAAAGCTCGGGCCACAGAAAATGTGTTACGAGCCCCATTCGCCCATCCAGAAGTGCCCCCAAAGGAAGGCTTTGGGTACATCTGAACTCCCCAGGGGAGCCTTTACGCAGCCCCACATGCAACTGGACCCTCCGTGTTCGCTCTTTACAGCAACCCTAAATATAACCCTAGCCAGCATGGCAGAAGACTGAAAACTCGGGCCACAGAAAAAGCGTTTCAAGCCCCTTTCGCCCATCCAGAAGTGCCCCCAAAGGAAGGCTTTAGGTACAACTGAACTCCCCAGGGGAGCCTTTATGCAGCCCCACATGCAACTGGACCCTCCGCGTTCACTCTTTCCCCGCAAGCCTAAATATAGCCCTCGGCGAAATGGGAGAAGACTGAAAAAGCGGGCCTCAGAAAACACATAACGATTCCCCTTGGACCATCCAAAAGTGCCCCCAAAGGAAGGCTTTGGGTACAACTGGACTCCCCAGCGGAGCCTTAACGCAGCCCCACATGCAACTGGACCCTCCGTATTCGCTCTTTCACAGCAACCCTAAATATAGCCCTGGCCCGCCTGGCAGTCGACTGAAAACTCGGGCCCCAGAAAATGCATTAAAAGCCTAATTCGCCCATCCAAAGGTGCCCCCAGAGGAAGGCTTTGGGTACAACTGAACTCCCCAGGGGAGCCTTTACGCAGCCCCACATGCAACTGGACCCTCCTTGTTCACTGTTTACGAGCAACCCTGAATATACCCCTAGCCACCATGGCAGAAGACTGAAAACTCGGGCTCCAGAAAATGCGTTTCAAGCCCCATTCACCCATCCAGAAGTGCCCCCAAAGGAAGGCTTTGGGTACAACTGAACTCCCCAGGGGAGCCTTTATGCAGCCCCACATGCAACTGGACCCTCCGGGTTCACTCTTTCACCGCAAGCCTAAATAGAGCCCTAGCACGCCTGGAATTCGACTGAAAGCTCGGGCCACAGAAAATGTGTTACGAGCTCCATTCGCCCATCCAAAAGTGCCCCCAAAGGAAGGCTTTGGGTACATCTGAACTCCCCAGGGGAGCCTTTACGCAGCCCCACATGCAACTGGACCCTCCGTGTTCGCTCTTTACAGCAACCCTAAATATAACCCTAGCCAGCATGGCAGAAGACTGAAAACTCGGGCCACAGAAAAAGCGTTTCAAGGCCCTTTCGCCCATCCAAAAGTGCCCCCAAAGGAAGGCTTTGGGTACAAGTGAACTCCCCAGGGGAGCCTTTATGCAGCCCCACATGCAACTGGACCCTCCGGGTTCACTGTTTACGAGCAACCCTGAATATACCCCTAGCCACCATGGCAGAAGACTGAAAACTCGGGCTCCAGAAAATGCGTTTCAAGCCCCATTCACCCATCCAGAAGTGCCCCCAGAGGAAGGCTTTGGGTACAACTGAACTCCCCAGGGGAGCCTTTATGCAGCCCCACATGCAACTGGACCCTCCGGGTTCACTCTTTCACCGCAAGCCTAAATATAGCCCTAGCACGCCTGGCATTCGACTGAAAGCTCGGGTCACAGAAAATGTGTTACGAGCCCCATTCGCCCATCCAAAAGTGCCCCCAAAGGAAGGCTTTGGGTACAACCGAACTCCCCAGGGGAGCCTTTACGCAGCCCCACATGCAACTGGACCCTCCGTGTTCGCTCTTTATAGCAACCCTAAATATAACCCTAGCCAGCATGGCAGAAGACTGAAAACTCGGGCCACAGAAAAAGTGATTCAAGTCCCTTTCGCCCATCCAGAAGTGCCCCCTAAGGAAGGCTTTGGGTACAACTGAACTCCCCAGGGGAGCCTTTATGCAGCCCCACATGCAACTGGACCCTCCGCGTTCACTCTTTCCCCGCAAGCCTAAATATAGCCCTCGGCGCAATGGGAGAAGACTGAAAAAGCGGGCCTCAGAAAACACATAACGATTCCCCTTGGACCATCGAAAAGTGCCCCCAAAGGAAGGCTTTGGGTACAACTGGACTCCCCAGGGGAGCCTTAACGCAGCCCCACATGCAACTGGACCCTCCGTATTCGCTCTTTCACAGCAACCCTAAATATAGGCCTGGCCCGCCTGGCAGTCGACTGAAAACTCGGGCCCCAGAAAATGCATTAAAAGCCTAATTCGCCCATCCAAAGGTGCCCCCAGAGGAAGGCTTTGGGTACAACTGAACTCCCCAGGGGAGCCTTTACGCAGCCCCACATGCAACTGGACCCTCCTTGTTCACTGTTTACGAGCAACCCTGAATATACCCCTAGCCACCATGGCAGAAGACTGAAAACTCGGGCTCCACAAAATGCGTTTCAAGCCCCATTCACCCATCCAGAAGTGCCCCCAAAGGAAGGCTTTGGGTACAAGTGAACTCCCCAGGGGAGCCTTTATGAAGCCCCACATGCAACTGGACCCTCCGGGTTCACTGTTTACGAGCAACCCTGAATATACCCCTAGCCACCATGGCAGAAGACTGAAAACTCGGGCCACAGGAAAAGCGTTAAAAGCCTAATTCCCCCATCCAAAAGTGCCCCCAAAGGAAGGCTTTGGGTACAACTGGACTCCCCAGGGGAGCCTTTATGCAGCCCCACATGCAACTGGACCCTCTGTATTAGCTCTTTCACAGCAACCCTAAATATAGCCCTGGCCCGCCTGGCAGTCGACTGAAAACTCGGGCCCCAGAAAATGCACTAAAAGCCTAATTCGCCCATCCAAAAGTGCCCCCAGAGGAAGGCTTTGGGTACAACTGAACTCCCCAGGGGAGCCTTTACGCAGCCCCACATGCAACTGGACCCTCCGTATTCGCTCTTTATAGCAACCCTAAATATAACCCTAGCCAGCATGGCAGAAGACTGAAAAAATCGGGCCCCAGAAAACGTGCTACAAGCCCCATTCGACCATCCAAAAGTGCCCCCAGAGGAAGGCTTTGGGTACAAGTGAACTCCCCAGGGGAGCCTTTATGCAGCCCCACATGCAACTGGACCCTCCGGGTTCACTCTTTCACATCAACCCTATATATAGCCCTGGCCCGCCTGGCAGTCGACTGAAAACTCGGGCCCCAGAAAATGCGTGAAAAGCCTAATTCGCCCATCCAAAAGTGCCCCCAGAGAAAGGCATTGGGTACAACTGGACTCCCCAGGGGAGCCTTAACGCAGCCCCACATGCAACTGGACCCTCCGTATTCGCTCTTTCACAGCAACCCTAAATATAGCCCTGGCCCGCCTGGCAGTCGATTGAAAACTCGGGCCCTAGAAAATGCATTAAAAGCCTAATTCGCCCATCCAAAAGTGCCCCCAGAGGAAGGCTTTGGGTACAAGTGAACTCCCCAGGGGAGCCTTTATGCAGCCCTACATGCAACTGGACCCTCCTTGTTCACTGTTTACGAGCAACCCTGAATATACCCCTAGCCACCATGGCAGAAGACTGAAAACTCGGGCTCCAGAAAATGCGTTAAAAGCCTAATTCGCCCATCCAAAAGTGCCCCCAAAGGAAGGCTTTGGGTACAACTGGACTCCCCAGGGGAGCCTTAACGCAGCCCCACATGCAACTGGACCCTCCGTATTCGCTCTTTCACAGCAACCCTAAATATAGCCCTGGCCCGCCTGGCAGTCTACTGAAAACTCGGGCCCCAGAAAATGCACTAAAAGCCTAATTCGCCCATCCAAAAGTGCCCGTAGAGGAAGGCTTTGGGTACAACTGAACTCCCCAGGGGAACCTTTACTCAGCCCCACATGCAACTGGACCCTCCTTGTTCACTGTTTACAAGCAACCCTGAATATACCCCTAGCCACCATGGCAGAAGACTGAAAACTCGGGCCACAGAAAAAGCGTTTCAAGCCCCTTTCGCCCATCCAGAAGTGCCCCCAAAGGAAGGCTTTGGGTACAACTGAACTCCCCAGGGGAGCTTTTATGCAGCCCCACATGCAACTGGACCCTCCGGGTTCCCTCTTTCACCGCAAGCCTAAATATAACCCTAGCCAGCATGGCAGAAGACTGAAAACTCGGGCCACAGAAAAAGCGTTTCAAGCCCCTTTCGCCCATCCAGAAGTGCCCCCAAAGGAAGGCTTTGGGTACAACTGAACTCCCCAGGGGAGCCTTTATGCAGCCCCACATGCAACTGGAGCCTCCGCGTTCACTCTTTCCCCGCAAGCCTAAATATAGCCCTCGGCGCAATGGGAGAAGACTGAAAAAGCAGGCCTCAGAAAACACATAACGATTCCCCTTGGACCATCGAAAAGTGCCCCCAAAGGAAGGCTTTGGGTACAACTGGACTCCCCAGGGGAGCCTTAACGCAGCCCCACATGCAACTGGACCTTCCGTATTCGTTCTTTCACAGCAACCCTAAATATAGCCCTGGCCCGCCTGGCAGTCGACTGAAAACTCGGGCCCAAGAAAATGCATTAAAAGCCTAATTCGCCCATCCAAAGGTGCCCCTAGAGGAAGGCTTTGGGTACAACTGAACTCCCCAGGGGAGCCTTTACGCAGCCCCACATGCAACTGGACCCTCCTTGTTCACTGTTTACGAGCAACCCTGAATATACCCCTAGCCACCATGGCAGAAGACTGAAAACTCGGGCTCCAGAAAATGCGTTTCAAGCCCCATTCACCCATCCAGAAGTGCCCCCAAAGGAAGGCTTTGGGTACAACCGAACTCCCCAGGGGAGCCTTTATGCAGCCCCACATGCAACTGGACCCTCCGGGTTCACTCTTTCACCGCAAGCCTAAATATAGCCCTAACATGCCTGGCAGTCGACTGAAAGCTCGGGCCACAGAAAATGTGTTACGAGCCCCATTCGCCCATCCAAAAGTGCCCCCAAAGGAAGGCTTTGGGTACACCTGAACTCCCCAGGGGAGCCTTTACGCAGCCCCACATGCAACTGGACCCTCCGTGTTCGCTCTTTACAGCAACACTAAATATAACCCTAGCCAGCATGGCAGAGGACTGAAAACTCGGGACACAGATAAAGCGTTTCAAGCCCCTTTCGCCCATTCAAAAGTGCCCCCAGAGGAAGGCTTTGGGTACAAGTGAACTCCCCAGGGGAGCCTTTATGCAGCCCCACATGCAACTGGACCCTCCTTGTTCACTGTTTACGAGCAACCCTAAATATACCCCTAGCCACCATGGCAGAAGACTGAAAATTCGGGCTCCAGAAAATGCGTTTCAAGCCCCATTCACCCATCCAGAAGTGCCCCCAAAGGAAGGCTTTGGGTACAACTGAACTCCCCAGGGGAGCCTTTATGCAGCCCCACATGCAACTGGAGCCTCCGCGTTCACTCTTTCCCCGCAAGCCTAAATATAGCCTTCGGCGCAATGGGAGAAGACTGAAAAAGCGGGCCTCAGAAAACGCATTGCGATTCCCCTTGGACCATCCCAAAGTGCCCCCAAAGGAAGGCTTTGGGTACAACTGGACTCCCCAGGGGAGCCTTAACGCAGCCCCACATGCAACTGGACCCTCCGTATTCGCTCTTTCACAGCAACCCTAAATATAGGCCTGGCCCGCCTGGCAGTCGACTGAAAACTCGGGCCCCAGAAAATGCACTAAAAGCCTAATTCGCCCATCCAAAAGTGCCCCCAAAGGAAGGCTTTGGGTACAACTGAACTCCCCAGGGGAGCCTTTACGCAGCCCCACATGCAACTGGACCCTCCGTATTCGCTCTTTACAGCAACCCTAAATATAACCCTAGCCAGCATGGCAGAAGACTGAAAAAATCGGGCCACAGAAAACGTGCTACAAGCCCCATTCGACCATCCAAAAGTGCCCCCAGAGGAAGGCTTTGGGTACAAGTGAACTCCCCAGGGGAGCCTTTATGCAGCCCCACATGCAACTGGACCCTCCTTGTTCACTGTTTACGAGCAACCCTGAATATACCCCTAGCCACCATGGCAGAAGACTGAAAACTCGGGCTCCAGAAAATGCGTTAAAAGCCTAATTCGCCCATCCAAAAGTGCCCCCAAAGGAAGGCTTTGGGTACAACTGGACTCCCCAGGGGAGCCTTAACGCAGCCCCACATGCAACTGGACCCTCCGTATTCGCTCTTTCACAGCAACCCTAAATATGGCCCTGGCCCGCCTGGCAGTCCACTGAAAACTCGGGCCCCAGAAAATGCATTAAAAGCCTAATTCGCCCATCCAAAAGTGCCCCCAGAGGAAGGCTTTGGGTACAACTGAACTCCCCAGGGGAGCCTTTATGCAACCCCACATGCAACTGGACCCTCCGGGTTCACTCTTTCACCGCAAGCCTAAATATAACCCTAGCCAGCATGGCAGAAGACTGAAAACTCGGGCCACAGAAAAAGCGTTTCAAGCCCCTTTCGCCCATCCAGAAGTGCCCCCAAAGGAAGGCTTTGGGTACAAGTGAACTCCCCAGGGGAGCCTTTACGCAGCCCCACATGCAACTGGACCCTCCGTATTCGCTCTTTCACAGCAACCCTAAATATAACCCTGGCCCGCATGGCAGACGACTGAAAAATTGGGCCCCAGAAAACGTGGTACAAGCCGCATTCGACCATCCAAAAGTGCCCCCAAAGGAAGGCTTTGGGTACAAGAGAACTCCCCAGGGGAGCCTTTATGCAGCCCCACATGCAACTGGACCCTCCTTGTTCACTGTTTACGAGCAACCCTAAATATACCCCTAGCCACCATGGCAGAAGACTGAAAACTCGGGCTCCAGAAAATGCGTTTCAAGCCCCATTCACCCATCCAGAAGTGCCCCCAAAGGAAGGCTTTGGGTACAACTGAACTCCCCAGGGGAGCCTTTATGCAGCCCCACATGCAACTGGACCCTCCGGGTTCACTCTTTCCCCGCAAGCCTAAATATAGCCTTCGGCGCAATGGGAGAAGACTGAAAAAGCGGGCCTCAGAAAACGCATTGCGATTCCCCTTGGACCATCCCAAAGTGCCCCCAAAGGAAGGCTTTGGGTACAACTGGACTCCCCAGGGGAGCCTTAACGCAGCCCCACATGCAACTGGACCCTCCGTATTCGCTCTTTCACAGCAACCCTAAATATAGCCCTGGCCCGCCTGGCAGTCGACTGAAAACTCGGGCCCCAGAAAATGCATTAAAAGCCTAATTCGCCCATCCAAAGGTGCCCCCAGAGGAAGGCTTTGGGTACAACTGAACTCCCCAGGGGAGCCTTTACGCAGCCCCACATGCAACTGGACCCTCCTTGTTCACTGTTTACGAGCAACCCTGAATATACCCCTAGCCACCATGGCAGAAGACTGAAAACTCGGGCTCCAGAAAATGCGTTTCAAGCCCCATTCACCCATCCAGAAGTGCCCCCAAAGGAAGGCTTTGGGTACAACTGAACTCCCCAGGGGAGCCTTTATGCAGCCCCACATGCAACTGGACCCTCCGGGTTCACTCTTTCACAGCAACCGTAAATATAGCCCTAGCACGCCTGGCATTCGACTGAAAGCTCAGGCCACAGAAAATGTGTTACGAGCCCCATTCGCCCATCCAAAAGTGCCCCCAAAGGAAGGCTTTGGGTACATCTGAACTCCCCAGGGGAGCCTTAACGCAGCCCCACATGCAACTGGACCCTCCGTGTTCGCTCTTTACAGCAACCCTAAATATAACCCTAGCCAGCATGGCAGAAGACTGAAAACTCGGGCCACAGAAAAAGCGTTTCAAGGCCCTTTCGCCCATCCAGAAGTGCCCCCAAAGGAAGGCTTTGGGTACAAGTGAACTCCCCAGGGGAGCCTTTATGCAGCCCCACATGCAACTGGACCCTCCGGGTTCACTGTTTACGAGCAACCCTGAATATACCCCTAGCCACCATGGCAGAAGACTGAAAACTCGGGCTCCAGAAAATGCGTTAAAAGCCTAATTCGCCCATCCAAAAGTGCCCCCAAAGGAAGGCTTTGGGTACAACTGGACTCCCCAGGGGAGCCTTAACGCAGCCCCACATGCAACTGGACCCTCCGTATTCGCTCTTTCACAGCAACCCTAAATATAGCCCTAGCCCGCCTGGCAGTCGACTGAAAACTCGGGCCCCAGAAAATGCACTAAAAGCCTAATTCGCCCATCCAAAAGTGCCTCCAGAGGAAGGCTTTGGGTACAACTGAACTCCCCAGGGGAGCCTTTACTCAGCCCCACATGCAACTGGACCCTCCTTTTTCACTGTTTACAAGCAACCCTGAATATACCCCTAGCCACCATGGCAGAAGACTGAAAACTCGGGCTCCAGAAAATGCGTTTCAAGCCCCATTCACCCATCCAGAAGTGCCCCCAAAGGAATGCTTTGGGTACAACTGAACTCCCCAGGGGAGCTTTTATGCAGCCCCACATGCAACTGGACCCTCCGTGTTCGCTCTTTACAGCAACCCTAAATATAACCCTAGCCAGCATGGCAGAAGACTGAAAACTCGGGCCACAGAAAAAGCGTTTCAGGCCCCTTTCGCCCATCCAGAAGTGCCCCCAAAGGAAGGCTTTGGGTACAACTGAACTCCCCAGGGGAGCCTTTATGCAGCCCCACATGCAACTGGAGCCTCCGCGTTCACTCTTTCCCCGCAAGCCTAAATATAGCCCTCGGCGCAATGGGAGAAGACTGAAAATGCAGGCCTCAGAAAACACATAACGATTCCCCTTGGACCATCGAAAAGTGCCCCCAAAGGAAGGCTTTGGGTACAACTGGACTCCCCAGGGGAGCCTTAACGCAGCCCCACATGCAACTGGACCCTCCGTATTCGCTCTTTCACAGCAACCCTAAATATAGCCCTGGCCCGCCTGGCAGTCGACTGAAAACTCGGGCCCAAGAAAATGCATTAAAAGCCTAATTCGCCCATCCAAAGGTGCCCCTAGAGGAAGGCTTTGGGTACAACTGAACTCCCCAGGGGAGCCTTTACGCAGCCCCACATGCAACTGGACCCTCCGTGTTCACTGTTTACGAGCAACCCTGAATATACCCCTAGCCACCATGGCAGAAGACTGAAAACTCGGGCTCCACAAAATGCGTTTCAAGCCCCATTCACCCATCCAGAAGTGCCCCCAAAGGAAGGCTTTGGGTAAAACCGAACTCCCCAGGGGAGCCTTTATGCAGCCCCACATGCAACTGGACCCTCCGGGTTCACTCTTTCACCGCAAGCCTAAATATAGCCATAACATGCCTGGCAGTCGACTGAAAGCTCGGGCCACAGAAAATGTGTTACGAGCCCCATTCGCCCATCCAAAAGTGCCCCCAAAGGAAGGCTTTGGGTACATCTGAACTCCCCAGGGGAGCCTTTACGCAGCCCCACATGCAACTGGACCCTCCGTGTTCGCTCTTTACAGCAACCCTAAATATAACCCTAGCCAGCATGGCAGAAGACTGAAAACTCGGGACACAGAAAAAGCGTTTCAAGCCCCTTTCGCCCATTCAAAAGTGCCCCCAGAGGAAGGCTTTGGGTACAAGTGAACTCCCCAGGGGAGCCTTTATGCAGCCCCACATGCAACTGGACCCTCCTTGTTCACTGTTTACGAGCAACCCTAAATATACCCCTAGCCACCATGGCAGAAGACTGAAAACTCGGGCTCCAGAAAATGCGTTTCAAGCCCCATTCACCCATCCAGAAGTGCCCCCAAAGGAAGGCTTTGGGTACAACTGAACTCCCCAGGGGAGCCTTTATGCAGCCCCACATGCAGCTGGACCCTCCGGGTTCACTCTTTCCCCGCAAGCCTAAATATAGCCTTCGGCGCATTGGGAGAAGACTGAAAAAGCGGGCCTCAGAAAACGCATTGCGATTCCCCTTGGACCATCCCAAAGTGCCCCCAAAGGAAGGCTTTGGGTACAACTGGACTCCCCAGGGGAGCCTTTATGCAGCCCCACATGCAGCTGGACCCTCCGGGTTCACTCTTTCACCGCAAGCCTAAATATAGCCCTCGGCGCAATGGGAGAAGACTGAAAAAGCGGGCCTCAGAAAACGCATTGCGATTCCCCATTCGACCATCCCAAAGTGCCCCCAAAGGAAGGCTTTGGGTACAACTGGACTCACCAGGGGAGCCTTTATGCAGCCCCACATGCAACTGGACCCTCCGTATTCGCTCTTTCACAGCAACCCTAAATATAGCCCTGGCCCGCCTGGCAGTCGACTGAAAACTCGGGCCCTAGAAAATGCATTAAAAGCCTAATTCGCCCATCCAAATGTGCCCCCAGAGGAAGGCTTTGGGTACAACTGAACTCCCCAGGGGAGCCTTTACGCAGCCCCACATGCAACTGGACCCTCCGTATTCGCTCTTTATAGCAACCCTAAATATAACCCTAGCCAGCATGGCAGAAGACTGAAAAAATCGGGCCCCAGAAAACGTGCTACAAGCCCCATTCGACCATCCAAAAGTGCCCCCAGAGGAAGGCTTTGGGTACAACTGAACTCCCCAGGGGAGCCTTTATGCAGCCCCACATGCAACTGGACCCTCCTGGTTCACTCTTTCACAGCAACCCTATATATAGCCCTGGCCCGCCTGGCAGTCGACTGAAAACTCGGGCCCCAGAAAATGCGTGAAAAGCCTAATTCGCCCATCCAAAAGTGCCCCCAGAGGAAGGCATTGGGTACAACTGGACTCCCCAGGGGAGCCTTAACGCAGCCCCACATGCAACTGGACCCTCCGTATTCGCTCTTTCACAGCAACCCTAAATATAGCCCTGGCCCGCCTGGCAGTCGATTGAAAACTCGGGCCCTAGAAAATGCATTAAAAGCCTAATTCGCCCATCCAAAAGTGCCCCCAGAGGAAGGCTTTGGGTACAAGTGAACTCCCCAGGGGAGCCTTTATGCAGCCCTACATGCAACTGGACCCTCCTTGTTCACTGTTTACGAGCAACCCTGAATATACCCCTAGCCACCATGGCAGAAGACTGAAAACTCGGGCTCCAGAAAATGCGTTAAAAGCCTAATTCGCCCATGCAAAAGTGCCCCCAAAGGAAGGCTTTGGGTACAACTGGACTCCCCAGGGGAGCCTTAACGCAGCCCCACATGCAACTGGATCCTCCGTATTCGCTCTTTCACAGCAACCCTAAATATAGCCCTGGCCCGCCTGGCAGTCGACTGAAAACTCGGGCCCCAGAAAATGCACTAAAAGCCTAATTCGCCCATCCAAAAGTGCCCCCAAAGGAAGGCTTTGGGTACAACTGAACTCCCCAGGGGAACCTTTACTCAGCCCCACATGCAACTGGACCCTCCTTGTTCACTGTTTACAAGCAACCCTGAATATACCCCTAGCCACCATGGCAGAAGACTGAAAACTAGGGCCACAGAAAAAGCGTTTCAAGCCCATTTCGCCCATCCAGAAGTGCCCCCAAAGGAAGGCTTTGGGTACAACTGAACTCCCCAGGGGAGCTTTTATGCAGCCCCACATGCAACTGGACCCTCCGTGTTCGCTCTTTACAGCAACCCTAAATATAACCCTAGCCAGCATGGCAGAAGACTGAAAACTCGGGCCACAGAAAAAGCGTTTCAGGCCCCTTTCGCCCATCCAGAAGTGCCCCCAAAGGAAGGCTTTGGGTACAACTGAACTCCCCAGGGGAGCCTTTATGCAGCCCCACATGCAACTGGAGCCTCCGCGTTCACTCTTTCCCCGCAAGCCTAAATATATCCCTCGGCGCAATGGGAGAAGACTGAAAAAGCAGGCCTCAGAAAACACATAACGATTCCCCTTGGACCATCGAAAAGTGCCCCCAAAGGAAGGCTTTGGGTACAACTGGACTCCCCAGGGGAGCCTTAACGCAGCCCCACATGCAACTGGACCTTCCGTATTCGCTCTTTCACAGCAACCCTAAATATAGCCCTGGCCCGCCTGGCAGTCGACTGAAAACTCGGGCCCAAGAAAATGCATTAAAAGCCTAATTCGCCCATCCAAAGGTGCCCCTAGAGGAAGGCTTTGGGTACAACTGAACTCCCCAGGGGAGCCTTTACGCAGCCCCACATGCAACTGGACCCTCCGTGTTCACTGTTTACGAGCAACCCTGAATATACCCCTAGCCACCATGGCAGAAGACTGAAAACTCGGGCTCCACAAAATGCGTTTCAAGCCCCATTCACCCATCCAGAAGTGCCCCCAAAGGAAGGCTTTGGGTAAAACCGAACTCCCCAGGGGAGCCTTTATGCAGCCCCACATGCAACTGGACCCTCCGGGTTCACTCTTTCACCGCAAGCCTAAATATAGCCATAACATGCCTGGCAGTCGACTGAAAGCTCGGGCCACAGAAAATGTGTTACGAGCCCCATTCGCCCATCCAAAAGTGCCCCCAAAGGAAGGCTTTGGGTACATCTGAACTCCCCAGGGGAGCCTTTACGCAGCCCCACATGCAACTGGACCCTCCGTGTTCGCTCTTTACAGCAACCCTAAATATAACCCTAGCCAGCATGGCAGAAGACTGAAAACTCGGGACACAGAAAAAGCGTTTCAAGCCCCTTTCGCCCATTCAAAAGTGCCCCCAGAGGAAGGCTTTGGGTACAAGTGAACTCCCCAGGGGAGCCTTTATGCAGCCCCACATGCAACTGGACCCTCCTTGTTCACTGTTTACGAGCAACCCTAAATATACCCCTAGCCACCATGGCAGAAGACTGAAAACTCGGGCTCCAGAAAATGCGTTTCAAGCCCCATTCACCCATCCAGAAGTGCCCCCAAAGGAAGGCTTTGGGTACAACTGAACTCCCCAGGGGAGCCTTTATGCAGCCCCACATGCAGCTGGACCCTCCGGGTTCACTCTTTCCCCGCAAGCCTAAATATAGCCTTCGGCGCATTGGGAGAAGACTGAAAAAGCGGGCCTCAGAAAACGCATTGCGATTCCCCTTGGACCATCCCAAAGTGCCCCCAAAGGAAGGCTTTGGGTACAACTGGACTCCCCAGGGGAGCCTTTATGCAGCCCCACATGCAGCTGGACCCTCCGGGTTCACTCTTTCACCGCAAGCCTAAATATAGCCCTCGGCGCAATGGGAGAAGACTGAAAAAGCGGGCCTCAGAAAACGCATTGCGATTCCCCATTCGACCATCCCAAAGTGCCCCCAAAGGAAGGCTTTGGGTACAACTGGACTCACCAGGGGAGCCTTTATGCAGCCCCACATGCAACTGGACCCTTTGTATTCGCTCTTTCACAGCAACCCTAAATATAGCCCTGGCCCGCCTGGCAGTCGACTGAAAACTCGGGCCCTAGAAAATGCATTAAAAGCCTAATTCGCCCATCCAAAAGTGCCCCCAGAGGAAGGCTTTGGGTACAACTGAACTCCCCAGGGGAGCCTTTACGCAGCCCCACATGCAACTGGACCCTCCGTATTCGCTCTTTATAGCAACCCTAAATATAACCCTAGCCAGCATGGCAGAAGACTGAAAAAATCGGGCCCCAGAAAACGTGCTACAAGCCCCATTCGACCATCCAAAAGTGCCCCCAGAGGAAGGCTTTGGGTACAACTGAACTCCCCAGGGGAGCCTTTATGCAGCCCCACATGCAACTGGACCCTCCTGGTTCACTCTTTCACAGCAACCCTATATATAGCCCTGGCCCGCCTGGCAGTCGACTGAAAACTCGGGCCCCAGAAAATGCGTGAAAAGCCTAATTCGCCCATCCAAAAGTGCCCCCAGAGGAAGGCATTGGGTACAACTGGACTCCCCAGGGGAGCCTTAACGCAGCCCCACATGCAACTGGACCCTCCGTATTCGCTCTTTCACAGCAACCCTAAATATAGCCCTGGCCCGCCTGGCAGTCGATTGAAAACTCGGGCCCTAGAAAATGCATTAAAAGCCTAATTCGCCCATCCAAAAGTGCCCCCAGAGGAAGGCTTTGGGTACAACTGAACTCCCCAGGGGAGCCTTTATGCAGCCCTACATGCAACTGGACCCTCCTTGTTCACTGTTTACGAGCAACCCTGAATATACCCCTAGCCACCATGGCAGAAGACTGAAAACTCGGGCTCCAGAAAATGCGTTAAAAGCCTAATTCGCCCATGCAAAAGTGCCCCCAAAGGAAGGCTTTGGGTACAACTGGACTCCCCAGGGGAGCCTTAACGCAGCCCCACATGCAACTGGATCCTCCGTATTCGCTCTTTCACAGCAACCCTAAATATAGCCCTGGCCCGCCTGGCAGTCGACTGAAAACTCGGGCCCCAGAAAATGCACTAAAAGCCTAATTCGCCCATCCAAAAGTGCCCCCAAAGGAAGGCTTTGGGTACAACTGAACTCCCCAGGGGAACCTTTACTCAGCCCCACATGCAACTGGACCCTCCTTGTTCACTGTTTACAAGCAACCCTGAATATACCCCTAGCCACCATGGCAGAAGACTGAAAACTAGGGCCACAGAAAAAGCGTTTCAAGCCCATTTCGCCCATCCAGAAGTGCCCCCAAAGGAAGGCTTTGGGTACAACTGAACTCCCCAGGGGAGCTTTTATGCAGCCCCACATGCAACTGGACCCTCCGTGTTCGCTCTTTACAGCAACCCTAAATATAACCCTAGCCAGCATGGCAGAAGACTGAAAACTCGGGCCACAGAAAAAGCGTTTCAGGCCCCTTTCGCCCATCCAGAAGTGCCCCCAAAGGAAGGCTTTGGGTACAACTGAACTCCCCAGGGGAGCCTTTATGCAGCCCCACATGCAACTGGAGCCTCCGCGTTCACTCTTTCCCCGCAAGCCTAAATATATCCCTCGGCGCAATGGGAGAAGACTGAAAAAGCAGGCCTCAGAAAACACATAACGATTCCCCTTGGACCATCGAAAAGTGCCCCCAAAGGAAGGCTTTGGGTACAACTGGACTCCCCAGGGGAGCCTTAACGCAGCCCCACATGCAACTGGACCTTCCGTATTCGCTCTTTCACAGCAACCCTAAATATAGCCCTGGCCCGCCTGGCAGTCGACTGAAAACTCGGGCCCAAGAAAATGCATTAAAAGCCTAATTCGCCCATCCAAAGGTGCCCCTAGAGGAAGGCTTTGGGTACAACTGAACTCCCCAGGGGAGCCTTTACGCAGCCCCACATGCAACTGGACCCTCCGTGTTCACTGTTTACGAGCAACCCTGAATATACCCCTAGCCACCATGGCAGAAGACTGAAAACTCGGGCTCCACAAAATGCGTTTCAAGCCCCATTCACCCATCCAGAAGTGCCCCCAAAGGAAGGCTTTGGGTAAAACCGAACTCCCCAGGGGAGCCTTTATGCAGCCCCACATGCAACTGGACCCTCCGGGTTCACTCTTTCACCGCAAGCCTAAATATAGCCATAACATGCCTGGCAGTCGACTGAAAGCTCGGGCCACAGAAAATGTGTTACGAGCCCCATTCGCCCATCCAAAAGTGCCCCCAAAGGAAGGCTTTGGGTACATCTGAACTCCCCAGGGGAGCCTTTACGCAGCCCCACATGCAACTGGACCCTCCGTGTTCGCTCTTTACAGCAACCCTAAATATAACCCTAGCCAGCATGGCAGAAGACTGAAAACTCGGGACACAGAAAAAGCGTTTCAAGCCCCTTTCGCCCATTCAAAAGTGCCCCCAGAGGAAGGCTTTGGGTACAAGTGAACTCCCCAGGGGAGCCTTTATGCAGCCCCACATGCAACTGGACCCTCCTTGTTCACTGTTTACGAGCAACCCTAAATATACCCCTAGCCACCATGGCAGAAGACTGAAAACTCGGGCTCCAGAAAATGCGTTTCAAGCCCCATTCACCCATCCAGAAGTGCCCCCAAAGGAAGGCTTTGGGTACAACTGAACTCCCCAGGGGAGCCTTTATGCAGCCCCACATGCAGCTGGACCCTCCGGGTTCACTCTTTCCCCGCAAGCCTAAATATAGCCTTCGGCGCATTGGGAGAAGACTGAAAAAGCGGGCCTCAGAAAACGCATTGCGATTCCCCTTGGACCATCCCAAAGTGCCCCCAAAGGAAGGCTTTGGGTACAACTGGACTCCCCAGGGGAGCCTTTATGCAGCCCCACATGCAGCTGGACCCTCCGGGTTCACTCTTTCACCGCAAGCCTAAATATAGCCCTCGGCGCAATGGGAGAAGACTGAAAAAGCGGGCCTCAGAAAACGCATTGCGATTCCCCATTCGACCATCCCAAAGTGCCCCCAAAGGAAGGCTTTGGGTACAACTGGACTCACCAGGGGAGCCTTTATGCAGCCCCACATGCAACTGGACCCTTTGTATTCGCTCTTTCACAGCAACCCTAAATATAGCCCTGGCCCGCCTGGCAGTCGACTGAAAACTCGGGCCCTAGAAAATGCATTAAAAGCCTAATTCGCCCATCCAAAAGTGCCCCCAGAGGAAGGCTTTGGGTACAACTGAACTCCCCAGGGGAGCCTTTACGCAGCCCCACATGCAACTGGACCCTCCGTATTCGCTCTTTATAGCAACCCTAAATATAACCCTAGCCAGCATGGCAGAAGACTGAAAAAATCGGGCCCCAGAAAACGTGCTACAAGCCCCATTCGACCATCCAAAAGTGCCCCCAGAGGAAGGCTTTGGGTACAACTGAACTCCCCAGGGGAGCCTTTATGCAGCCCCACATGCAACTGGACCCTCCTGGTTCACTCTTTCACAGCAACCCTATATATAGCCCTGGCCCGCCTGGCAGTCGACTGAAAACTCGGGCCCCAGAAAATGCGTGAAAAGCCTAATTCGCCCATCCAAAAGTGCCCCCAGAGGAAGGCATTGGGTACAACTGGACTCCCCAGGGGAGCCTTAACGCAGCCCCACATGCAACTGGACCCTCCGTATTCGCTCTTTCACAGCAACCCTAAATATAGCCCTGGCCCGCCTGGCAGTCGATTGAAAACTCGGGCCCTAGAAAATGCATTAAAAGCCTAATTCGCCCATCCAAAAGTGCCCCCAGAGGAAGGCTTTGGGTACAACTGAACTCCCCAGGGGAGCCTTTATGCAGCCCTACATGCAACTGGACCCTCCTTGTTCACTGTTTACGAGCAACCCTGAATATACCCCTAGCCACCATGGCAGAAGACTGAAAACTCGGGCTCCAGAAAATGCGTTAAAAGCCTAATTCGCCCATGCAAAAGTGCCCCCAAAGGAAGGCTTTGGGTACAACTGGACTCCCCAGGGGAGCCTTAACGCAGCCCCACATGCAACTGGATCCTCCGTATTCGCTCTTTCACAGCAACCCTAAATATAGCCCTGGCCCGCCTGGCAGTCGACTGAAAACTCGGGCCCCAGAAAATGCACTAAAAGCCTAATTCGCCCATCCAAAAGTGCCCCCAAAGGAAGGCTTTGGGTACAACTGAACTCCCCAGGGGAACCTTTACTCAGCCCCACATGCAACTGGACCCTCCTTGTTCACTGTTTACAAGCAACCCTGAATATACCCCTAGCCACCATGGCAGAAGACTGAAAACTAGGGCCACAGAAAAAGCGTTTCAAGCCCATTTCGCCCATCCAGAAGTGCCCCCAAAGGAAGGCTTTGGGTACAACTGAACTCCCCAGGGGAGCTTTTATGCAGCCTCACATGCAACTGGACCCTCCGGGTTCACTCTTTCACCGCAAGCCTAAATATAACCCTAGCCAGCATGGCAGAAGACTGAAAACTCGGGCCACAGAAAAAGCGTTTCAAGCCCCTTTCGCCCATCCAGAAGTGCCCCCAAAGGAAGGCTTTGGGTACAACTGAACTCCCCAGGGGAGCCTTTATGCAGCCCCACATGCAACTGGAGCCTCCGCGTTCACTCTTTCCCCGCAAGCCTAAATATAGCCCTCGGCGCAATGGGAGAAGACTGAAAAAGCAGGCCTCAGAAAACACATAACGATTCCCCTTGGACCATCGAAAAGTGCCCCCAAAGGAAGGCTTTGGGTACAAGTGAACTCCCCAGGGGAGCCTTAACGCAGCCCCACATGCAACTGGACCTTCCGTATTCGCTCTTTCACAGCAACCCTAAATATAGCCCTGGCCCGCCTGGCAGTCGACTGAAAACTCGGGCCCCAGAAAATGCATTAAAAGCCTAATTCGCCCATCCAAAGGTGCCCCTAGAGGAAGGCTTTGGGTACAACTGAACTCCCCAGGGGAGCCTTTACGCAGCCCCACATGCAACTGGACCCTCCTTGTTCACTGTTTACGAGCAACCCTGAATATACCCCTAGCCACCATGGCAGAAGACTGAAAACTCGGGCTCCAGAAAATGCGTTTCAAGCCCCATTCACCCATCCAGAAGTGCCCCCAAAGGAAGGCTTTGGGTACAACCGAACTCCCCAGGGGAGCCTTTATGCAGCCCCACATGCAACTGGACCCTCCGGGTTCACTCTTTCACCGCAAGCCTAAATATAGCCCTAACATGCCTGGCATTCGACTGAAAGCTCGGGCCACAGAAAATGTGTTACGAGCCCCATTCGCCCATCCAAAAGTGCCCCCAAAGGAAGGCTTTGGGTACACCTGAACTCCCCAGGGGAGCCTTTACGCAGCCCCACATGCAACTGGACCCTCCGTGTTCGCTCTTTACAGCAACCCTAAATATAACCCTAGCCAGCATGGCAGAAGACTGAAAACTCGGGACACAGAAAAAGCGTTTCAAGCCCCTTTCGCCCATTCAAAAGTGCCCCTAAAGGAAGGCTTTGGGTACAAGTGAACTCCCCAGGGGAGCCTTTATGCAGCCCCACATGCAACTGGACCCTCCTTGTTCACTGTTTACGAGCAACCCTAAATATACCCCTAGCCAGCATGGCAGAAGACTGAAAATTCGGGCTCCAGAAAATGCGTTTCAAGCCCCATTCACCCATCCAGAAGTGCCCCCAAAGGAAGGCTTTGGGTACAACTGAACGCCCCAGGGGAGCCTTTATGCAGCCCCACATGCAACTGGAGCCTCCGCGTTCACTCTTTCCCCGCAAGCCTAAATATAGCCTTCGGCGCAATGGGAGAAGACTGAAAAAGCGGGCCTCAGAAAACGCATTGCGATTCCCCTTGGACCATCCCAAAGTGCCCCCAAAGGAAGGCTTTGGGTACAACTGGACTCCCCAGGGGAGCCTTAACGCAGCCCCACATGCAACTGGACCCTCCGTATTCGCTCTTTCACAGCAACCCTAAATATAGGCCTGGCCCGCCTGGCAGTCGACTGAAAACTCGGGCCCCAGAAAATGCACTAAAAGCCTAATTCGCCCATCCAAAAGTGCCCCCAAAGGAAGGCTTTGGGTACAACTGAACTCCCCAGGGGAGCCTTTACGCAGCCCCACATGCAACTGGACCCTCCGTATTCGCTCTTTATAGCAACCCTAAATATAACCCTAGCCAGCATGGCAGAAGACTGAAAAAATCGGGCCCCAGAAAACGTGCTACAAGCCCCATTCGACCATCCAAAAGTGCCCCCAGAGGAAGGCTTTGGGTACAACTGAACTCCCCAGGGGAGCCTTTATGCAGCCCCACATGCAACTGGACCCTCCGGGTTCACTCTTTCACAGCAACCCTATATATAGCCCTAGCACGCCTGGCAGTCGACTGAAAGTTTGAGCCACAGAAAATGTGTTATGAGCCCCATTCACCCATCCAAAAGTGCCCCCAAAGGAAGGCTTTGGATACATCTGAACTCCCCAGGGGAGCCTTTATGCAGCCCCACATGCAACTGGACCCTCCGTGTTCGCTCTTTACAGCAACCCTAAATATAACCCTAGCCAGCATGGCAGAAGACTGAAAACTCGGGCCACAGAAAAAGCGTTTCAAGCCCCTTTCGCCCATCTAGAAGTGCCCCCAAAGGAAGGCTTTGGGTACAACTGAACTCCCCAGGGGAGCCTTTATGCAGCCCCACATGCAACTGGACCCTCCGTGTTCGCTCTTTACAGCAACCCTAAATATAACCCTAGCCAGCATGGCAGAAGACTGAAAACTCGGGCTCCAGAAAATGCATTTCAAGCCCCATTCACCCATCCAGAAGTGCCCCCAAAGGAAGGCTTTGGGTACAACTGAACTCCCCAAGGGAGCTTTTATGCAGCCCCACATGCAACTGGACCCTTCGGGTTCACTCTTTCACCGCAAGCCTAAATATAACCCTAGCCAGCATGGAAGAAGACTGAAAACTCGGGCCACAGAAAAAGCGTTTCAAGCCCCTTTCGCCCATCCAGAAGTGCCCCCAAAGGAAGGCTTTGGGTACAAGTGAACTCCCCAGGGGAGCCTTTATGCAGCCCCACATGCAACTGGAGCCTCCGGGTTCACTCTTTCCCCGCAAGCCTAAATATAGCCCTCGGCGCAATGGGAGAAGACTGAAAAAGCGGGCCTCAGAAAACACATAAAGATTCCCCTTGGACCATCCAAAAGTGCCCCCAAAGGAAGGCTTTGGGTACAACTGGACTCCCCAGGGGAGCCTTAACGCAGCCCCACATGCAACTGGACCCTCCGTATTCGCTCTTTCACAGCAACCCTAAATATAGCCCTGGCCCGCCTGGCAATCGACTGAAAACTCGGGCCCCAGAAAATGCATTAAAAGCCTAATTCGCCCATCCAAAAGTGCCCCCAGAGGAAGGCTTTGGGTACAACTGAACTCCCCAGGGGAGCCTTTACGCAGCCCCACATGCAACTGGACCCTCCTTGTTCACTGTTTACGAGCAACCCTGAATATACCCCTAGCCACCATGGCAGAAGACTGAAAACTCGGGCTCCACAAAATGCGTTTCAAGCCCCATTCACCCATCCAGAAGTGCCCCCAAAGGAAGGCTTTGGGTACAAGTGAACTCCCCAGGGGAGCCTTTATGCAGCCCCACATGCAACTGGACCCTCCGGGTTCACTCTTTCACCGCAAGCCTAAATATAGCCCTAGCACGCATGGCAGTCGACTGAAAGTTCGAGCCACAGAAAATGTGTTACGAGCCCCATTCGCCCATCCAAAAGTGCCCCCAAAGGAAGGCTTTGGGTACATCTGAACTCCCCAGGGGAGCCTTTATGCAGCCCCACATGCAACTGGACCCTCCGTGTTCGCTCTTTACAGCAACCCTAAATATAACCCTAGCCAGCATGGCAGAAGACTGAAAACTCGGGCTCCAGAAAATGCGTTTCAAGCCCCATTCACCCATCCAGAAGTGCCCCCAAAGGAAGGCTTTGGGTACAACTGAACTCCCCAGGGGAGCTTTTATGCAGCCCCACATGCAACTGGACCCTCCGGGTTCACTCTTTCACCGCAAGCCTAAATATAACCCTAGCCAGCATGGCAGAAGACTGAAAACTCGGGCCACAGAAAAAGCGTTTCAAGCCCCTTTCGCCCATCCAGAAGTGCCCCCAAAGGAAGGCTTTGGGTACAAGTGAACTCCCCAGGGGAGCCTTTATGCAGCCCCACATGCAACTGGAGCCTCCGCGTTCACTCTTTCCCCGCAAGCCTAAATATAGCCCTCGGCGCAATGGGAGAAGACTGAAAAAGTGGGCCTCAGAAAACACATAACGATTCCCCTTGGACCATCCCAAAGTGCCCCCAAAGGAAGGCTTTGGGTACATCTGAACTCCCCAGGGGAGCCTTTATGCAGCCCCACATGCAACTGGACCCTCCGTGTTCGCTCTTTACAGCAACCCTAAATATAACCCTAGCCAGCATGGCAGAAGACTGAAAACTCGGGCTCCAGAAAATGCGTTTCAAGCCCCATTCACCCATCCAGAAGTGCCCCCAAAGGAAGGCTTTGGGTACAACTGAACTCCCCAGGGGAGCTTTTATGCAGCCCCACATGCAACTGGACCCTCCGGGTTCACTCTTTCACCGCAAGCCTAAATATAACCCTAGCCAGCATGGCAGAAGACTGAAAACTCGGGCCACAGAAAAAGCGTTTCAAGCCCCTTTCGCCCATCCAGAAGTGCCCCCAAAGGAAGGCTTTGGGTACAAGTGAACTCCCCAGGGGAGCCTTTATGCAGCCCCACATGCAACTGGAGCCTCCGCGTTCACTCTTTCCCCGCAAGCCTAAATATAGCCCTCGGCGCAATGGGAGAAGACTGAAAAAGTGGGCCTCAGAAAACACATAACGATTCCCCTTGGACCATCCCAAAGTGCCCCCAAAGGAAGGCTTTGGGTACAACTGGACTCCCCAGGGGAGCCTTTACGCAGCCCCACATGCAACTGGACCCTCCGTATTCGCTCTTTCACAGCAACCCTAAATATAGCCCTGGCCCGCCTGGCAGTCGACTGAAAACTCGGGCCCCAGAAAATGCATTAAAAGCCTAATTCGCCCATCCAAAGGTGCCCCCAGAGGAAGGCTTTGGGTACAACTGAACTCCCCAGGGGAGCCTTTACGCAGCCCCACATGCAACTGGACCCTCCTTGTTCACTGTTTACGAGCAACCCTGAATATACCCCTAGCCACCATGGCAGAAGACTGAAAACTCGGGCTCCAGAAAATGCGTTTCAAGCCCCATTCACCCATCCAAAAGTGCCCCCAAAGGAAGGCTTTGGGTACAACTGAACTCCCCAGGGGAGCTTTTATGCAGCCCCACATGCAACTGGACCCTCCGGGTTCACTCTTTCACCGCAAGCCTAAATATAACCCTAGCCAGCATGGCAGAAGACTGAAAACTCGGGCCACAGAAAAAGCGTTTCAAGCCCCTTTCGCCCATCCAGAAGTGCCCCCAAAGGAAGGCTTTGGGTACAAGTGAACTCCCCAGGGGAGCCTTTATGCAGCCCCACATGCAACTGGACCCTCCGGGTTCACTCTTTCACCGCAAGCCTAAATATAGCCATAGCATGCCTGGCATTCGACTGAAAGCTCGGGCCACAGAAAATGTGTTACGAGCCCCATTCGCCCATCCAAAAGTGCCCCCAAAGGAAGGCTTTGGGTACATCTGAACTCCCCAGGGGAGCCTTTACGCAGCCCCACATGCAACTGGACCCTCCGTGTTCACTGTTTACGAGCAACCCTAAATATACCTGTATCCACCATGGCAGAAGACTGAAAACTCGGGCTCCAGAAAATGCGTTTCAAGCCCCTTTCGCCCATCCAGAAGTGCCCCCAAAGGAAGGCTTTGGGTACAACTGAACTCCCCAGGGGAGCCTTTACGCAGCCCCACATGCAACTGGACCCTCCGGGTTCACTCTTTCACCGCAAGCCTAAATATAGCCCTAGCACGCCTGGCAGTCGACTGAAAGCTCGGGCCACAGAAAATGTGTTACGAGCCCCATTCGCCCATCCAAAAGTGCCCCCAAAGGAAGGCTTTGGGTACAACTGGACTCCCAAGGGGAGCCTTAACGCAGCCTTACATGCAACTGGACCCTCCGTATTCGCTCTTTCACAGCAACCCTAAATATAGCCCTGGCCCGCCTTGCAGTCAACTGAAAACTCGGGCCACAAAATGCATTAAAAGCCTAATTCGCCCATCCAAAGGTGCCCCCAGAGGAAGGCTTTGGGTACAACTGAACTCCCCAGGGGAGCCTTTATGCAGCCCCACATGCAACTGGATCCTCCTTGTTCACTGTTTACGAGCAACCCTAAATATAGCCCTGGCCCGCCTGGCAGTCGACTGAAAACTCGGGCCCCAGAAAATGCAATAAAGCCTAATTCGACCATCCAAAAGTGCCCCCAGAGGAAGGCTTTGGGTACAACTGGACTCCCCAGGGGAGCCCTTACGCAGCCCCACATGCAACTGGACCCTCCGGGTTCACTCTTTCACAGCAACCCTAAATATAGCCCTGGCTTGCCTGGCAGTCGACTGAAAACTCGGGCCCCAGAAAATGCGTTAAAAGCCTAATTCGCTCATCCAAAAGTGCCCCCAGAGGAAGGCTTTGGGTACAACTGGACTCCCCAGGGGAGCCTTAACGCAGCCCCACATGCAACTGGACCCTCCGAATTCGCTCTTTCACAGAAACCCTAAATATAGCCCTGGCCCGCCTGGCAGTCGATTGTAAACTCGGGCCCCAGAAAATGCATTAAAAGCCTAATTCGCCCATCCAAAAGTGCCCCCAGAGGAAGGCTTTGGGTACAACTGAACTCCCCAGGGGAGCCTTTATGCAGCCCCACATGCAAATGGACCCTCCTTGTTCTCTGTTTACGAGCAACCCTAAATATACCCCTAGCCACCATGGCAGAAGACTGAAAATTCGGGCTCCAGAAAATGCGTTTCAAGCCCCATTCACCCATCCAGAAGTGCCCCCAAAGGAAGGCTTTGGGAACAACTGAACTCCCCAGGGGAGCCTTTATGCAGCCCCACATGCAACTGGACCCTCCGGGTTCACTCTTTCACCGCAAGCCTAAATATAGCCCTAGCACGCCTGGCAGTCGACTGAAAGTTCGAGCCACAGAAAATGTGTTACGAGCCCCATTCACCCATCCAAAAGTGCCCCCAAAGGAAGGCTTTGGGTACATCTGAACTCCCCAGGGGAGCCTTTATGCAGCCCCACATGCAACTGGACCCTCCGTGTTCGCTCTTTACAGCAACCCTAAATATAACCCTAGCCAGCATGGCAGAAGACTGAAAACTCGGGCCACAGAAAAAGTGTTTCAAGCCCCTTTCGCCCATCCAGAAGTGCCCCCAAAGGAAGGCTTTGGGTACAACTGGACTCCCCAGGGGAGCCTTTATGCAGCCCCACATGCAACTGGACCCTCCGTATTCGCTCTTTCACAGCAACGCTAAATATAACCCTGGCCCGCATGGCAGACGACTGAAAAATGGGGCCCCAGAAAACGTGCTACAAGCCCCATTCGACAATCCAAAAGTGCCCCCAAAGGAAGGCTTTGGGTACAACTGAACTCCCCAGGGGAGCCTTTATGCAGGCCTACATGCAACTGGACCCTCCGGGTTCACTCTTTCACAGCAACCCTAAATATAACCCTAGCACGCCTGGCAGTCGACTGAAAGTTCGAGCCACAGAAAATGTGTTACGAGCCCCATTCGCACATCCAAAATGCCCCCAAAGGAAGGCTTTGGGTACATCTGAACTCCCCAGGGGAGCCTTTATGCAGCCCCACATGCAGCTGGACCCTGCGGGTTCACTCTTTCACAGTAACCCTAAATATATCCCTCGGCGCAATGGGAGAAGACTGAAAAAGCGGGCCTCAGAAAACGCATTGCGATTCCCCTTGGACCATCCCAAAGTGCCCCCAAAGGAAGGCTTTGGGTACAACTGGACTCCCCAGGGGAGCCTTAACGCAGCCCCACATGCAACTGGACCCTCCGTATTCGCTCTTTCACAGCAACCCGAAATATAGCCCTGGCCCGCCTGGCAGTCGACTGAAAACTCGGGCCAGAGAAAATGCATTAAAAGCCTATTTCGCCCATCCAAAGGTGCCCCCAGAGGAAGGCTTTGGGTACAAGTGAACTCCCCAGGGGAGCCTTTATGCAGCCCCACATGCAACTGGAGCCTCCGCGTTCACTCTTTCCCCGCAAGCCTAAATATATCCCTCGGCGCAATGGGAGAGGACTGAAAAAGCGGGCCTCAGAAAACACATAACGATTCCCCTTGGACCATCCCAAAGTGCCCCCAAAGGAAGGCTTTGGGTACAACTGGACTCCCCAGGGGAGCCTTAACGCAGCCCCACATGCAACTGGACCCTCCGTATTCGCTCTTTCACAGCAACCCTAAATATAGGCCTGGCCTGCCTGGCAGTCGACTGAAAACTCGGGCCCTAGAAAATGCATTAAAAGCCTAATTCGCCCATCCAAAAGTGCCCCTAGAGGAAGGCTTTGGGTACAACTGAACTCCCCAGGGGAGCCTTTACGCAGCCCCACATGCAACTGGACCCTCCTTGTTCACTGTTTACGAGCAACCCTAAATATACCCCTAGCCACCATGGCAGAAGACTGAAAACTCGGGCTCCACAAAATGCGTTTCAAGCCCCATTCACCCATCCAGAAGTGCCCCCAAAGGAAGGCTTTGGGTACAACTGGACTCCCCAGGGGAGCCTTAACGCAGCCCCACATGCAACTGGATCCTCCTTGTTCACTGTTTACGAGCAATTCTAAATATAGCCCTGGCCCGCCTGGCAGTCGACTGAAAACTCGGGCCCCAGAAAATGCAATAAAGCCTAATTCGACCATCCAAAAGTTCCCCCAGAGGAAGGCTTTGGGTACAACTGGACTCCCCAGGGGAGCCTTTACGCAGCCCCACATGCAACTGGACCCTCCGGGTTCACTCTTTCACAGCAACCCTAAATATAGCCCTGGCCCGCCTGGCAGTCGATTGTAAACTCGGGCCCCAGAAAATGCATTAAAAGCCTAATTCGCCCATCCAAAAGTGCCCCCAGAGGAAGGCTTTGGGTACAACTGGACTCCCCAGGGGAGCCTTTATGCAGCCCCACATGCAACTGGACCCTCCGAATTCGCTCTTTCACAGCAACCCGAAATATAGCCCTGGCCCGCCTGGCAGTCGATTGTAAACTCGGGCCCCAGAAAATGCATTAAAAGCCTAATTCGCCCATCCAAAAGTGCCCCCAGAGGAAGGCTTTGGGTACAACTGAACTCCCCAGGGGAGCCTTTATGCAGCCCCACATGCAACTGGACCCTCCTTGTTCTCTGTTTACGAGCAACCCTAAATATACCCCTAGCCACCATGGCAGAAGACTGAAAACTCGGGCTCCAGAAAATGCGTTTCAAGCCCCATTCACCCATCCAGAAGTGCCCCCAAAGGAAGGCTTTGGGTACAACTGAACTCCCCAGGGGAGCCTTTATGCAGCCCCACATGCAACTGGACCCTCCGTATTCGCTCTTTCACAGCAACGCTAAATATAACCCTGGCCCGCATGGCAGACGACTGAAAAATTGGTCACCAGAAAACGTGCTACAAGCCCCATTCGACCATCCAAAAGTGCCCCCAAAGGAAGGCTTTGGGTACAAGTGAACTCCCCAGGGGAGCCTTTATGCAGCCCCAGAAGCAACTGGACCCTCCGGGTTCACTCTTTCACCGCAAGCCTAAATATAGCCCTCGGCGCAATGGGAGAAGACTGAAAAAGCGGGCCTCAGAAAACGCATTGCGATTCCCCTTGGACCATCCCAAAGTGCCCCCAAAGGAAGGCTTTGGGTACAACTGGACTCCCCAGGGGAGCCTTAACGCAGCCCCACATGCAACTGGACCCTCCGTATTCGCTCTTTCACAGCAACCCTAAATATAGCCCTGGCCCGCCTGGCAGTCGACTGAAAATTCGGGCCAGAGAAAATGCATTAAAAGCCTAATTCGCCCATCCAAAGGTGCCCCCAGAGGAAGGCTTTGGGTACAACTGAACTCCCCAGGGGAGCCTTTACGCAGCCCCACATGCAACTGGACCCTCCTTGTTCACTGTTTACGAGCAACCCTAAATATACCCCTAGCCACCATGGCAGAAGACTGAAAATTCGGGCTCCAGAAAATGCGTTTCAAGCCCCATTCACCCATCCAGAAGTGCCCCCAAAGGAAGGCTTTGGGTACAACTGGACTCCCCAGGGGAGCCTTAACGCAGCCCCACATGCAACTGGACCCTCCGTATTCGCTCTTTCACAGCAACCCTAAATATAGCCCTGGCCCGCCTGGCAGTCGACTGAAAACTCGGGCCCCAGAAAATGCATTAAAAGCCTAATTCGCCCATCCAAATGTGCCCCCAAAGGAAGGCTTTGGGTACAACTGAACTCCCCAGGGGAGCCTTTACGCAGCCCCACATGCAACTGGATCCTCCTTGTTCACTGTTTACGAGCAACCCTAAATATACCCCTAGCCACCATGGCAGAAGACTGAAAACTCGGGCTCCAGAAAATGCGTTTCAAGCCCCATTCACCCATCCAGAAGTGCCCCCAAAGGAAGGCTTTGGGTACAACTGAACTCCCCAGGGGAGCCTTTATGCAGCCCCACATGCAACTGGACCCTCCGGGTTCACTCTTTCACCGCAAGCCTAAATATAGCCATAACATGCCTGGCATTCGACTGAAAGCTCGGGCCACAGAAAATGTGTTACGAGCCCCATTCGCCCATCCAAAAGTGCTCCCAAAGGAAGGCTTTGGGTACAAGTGAACTCCCCAGGGGAGCCTTTATGCAGCCCCACATGCAACTGCACCCTCCGTATTCGCTCTTTCACAGCAACCCTAAATATAACCCTGGCCCGCATGGCATTCGACTGAAAAATTGGGCCCCAGAAAACGTGCTACAAGCCCCATTCGACCATCCAAAAGTGCCCCTAGAGGAAGGCTTTGGGTACAAGTGAACTCCCCAGGGGAGCCTTTATGCAGCCCCACATGCAACTGGACCCTCCTTGTTCACTGTTTACGAGCAACCCTAAATATACCCCTAGCCACCATGGCAGAAGACTGAAAACTCGGGCTCCAGAAAAAGCGTTTCAAGCCCCTTTCGCCCATCCAGAAGTGCCCCCAAAGGAAGGCTTTGGGTACAACTGAACTCCCCAGGGGAGCCTTTATGCAGCCCCACATGCAACTGGACCCTCCTTGTTCACTGTTTACGAGCAACCCTAAATATACCCCTAGCCACCATGGCAGAAGACTGAAAATTCGGGCTCCACAAAATGCGTTTCAAGCCCCATTCACCCATCCAGAAGTGCCCCCAAAGGAAGGCTTTGGGTACAACCGAACTCCCCAGGGGAGCCTTTACGCAACCCCACATGCAGCTGGACCCTCCGGGTTCACTCTTTCACCGCAAGCCTAAATATAGCCCTCGGCGCAATGGGAGAAGACTGAAAAAGCGGGCCTCAGAAAACGCATTGCGATTCCCCTTGGACCATCCCAAACTGCCCCCAAAGGAAGGCTTTGGGTACAACTGGACTCCCCAGGGGAGCCTTAACGCAGCCCCACATGCAACTGGACCCTCTGTATTCGCTCTTTCACAGCAACCCTAAATATAGCGCTGGCCCGCCTGGCAGTCGACTGAAAAATTGGGCCCCAGAAAATGCAATAAAGCCTAATTCGCCCATCCAAAAGTGCCCCCAGAGGAAGGCTTTGGGTACAACTGAACTCCCCAGGGGAGCCTTTACGCAGCCCCACATGCAACTGGACCCTCCGGGTTCACTCTTTCACAGCAACCCTAAATATAGCCCTGGCCCGCCTGGCAGTCGAATGAAAACTCGGGCCCCAGAAAATGCGTGAAAAGCCTAATTCGCCCATCCAAATGTGCCCCCAGAGGAAGGCTTTGGGTACAACTGGACTCCCCAGGGGAGCCTTTACGCAGCCCCACATGCAACTGGACCCTCCGTATTAGCTCTTTCACAGCAACCCGAAATATAGCCCTGGCCCGCCTGGCAGTCGATTGAAAACTCGGGCCCCAGAAAATGCATTAAAAGCCTAATTCGCCCATCCAAAAGTGCCCCCAGAGGAAGGCTTTGGGTACAACTGAACTCCCCAGGGGAGCCTTTATGCAGCCCTACATGCAACTGGACCCTCCTTGTTCACTGTTTACGAGCAACCCTAAATATACCCCTAGCTACCATGGCAGAAGACTGAAAATTCGGGCTCCAGAAAATGCGTTTCAAGCCCCATTCACCCATCCAGAAGTGCCCCCAAAGGAAGGCTTTGGGTACAACTGAACTCCCCAGGGGAGCCTTTATGCAGCCCCACATGCAACTGGACCCTCCGGGTTCACTCTTTCACCGCAAGCCTAAATATAGCCCTAGCACGCCTGGCAATCGACTGAAAGTTCGAGCTACAGAAAATGTGTTACGAGCCCCATTCACCCTTCCAGAAGTGCCCCCAAAGGAAGGCTTTGGGTACATCTGAACTCCCCAGGGGAGCCTTTACGCAGCCCCACATGCAACTGGACCCTCCGTGTTCGCTCTTTCACCGCAACCCTAAATATAACCCTAGCCAGCATGGCAGAAGACTGAAAACTAGGGCCACAGAAAAAGCGTTTCAAGCCCCTTTCGCCCATCCAGAAGTGCCCCCAAAGGAAGGCTTTGTGTACAAGTGAACTCCCCAGGGGAGCCTTTATGCAGCCCCACATGCAACTGGACCCTCCGTATTTGCTCTTTCACAGCAACCCTAAATATAACCCTGGCCCGCATGGCAGACGACTGAAAAATTGGGCCCCAGAAAACGTGCTACAAGCCCCATTCGACCATCCAAAAGTGCCCCCAAAGGAAGGCTTTGGTACAACTGAACTCCCCAGGGGAGCCTTTATGCAGCCCCACATGCAACTGGAGCCTCCGCATTCACTCTTTCCCCGCAAGCCTAAATATAGCCCTCGGCGCAATGGGAGAAGACTGAAAAAGCGGGCCTCAGAAAACACAAAACGATTCCCCTTGGACCATCGAAAAGTGCCCCCAAAGGAAGGCTTTGGGTACAACTGGACTCCCCAGGGGAGCCTTAACGCAGCCCCACATGCAACTGGACCCTCCGTATTCGCTCTTTCACAGCAACCCTAAATATAGCCCTGGCCCGCCTGGCAGTCGACTGAAAACTCGGGCCCCAGAAAATGCATTAAAAGCCTAATTTGCCCATCCAAAGGTGCCCCCAGAGGAAGGCTTTGGGTACAAGTGAACTCCCCAGGGGAGCCTTTATGCAGCCCCACATGCAACTGGACCCTCCGTATTCGCTCTTTCACAGCAACCCTAAATATAACCCTGGCCCGCATGGCAGACGACTGAAAAATTGGGCCCCAGAAAACGTGCTACAAGCCCCATTCGACCATCCAAAAGTGCCCCTAGAGGAAGGCTTTGGGTACAACTGAACTCCCCAGGGGAGCCTTTATGCAGCCCCACATGCAACTGGACCCTCCTTGTTCACTGTTTGCGAGCAACCCTAAATATACCCCTAGCCACCATGGCAGAAGACTGAAAACTCGGGCTCCACAAAATGCGTTTCAAGCCCCATTCACCCATCCAGAAGTGCCCCCAAAGGAAGGCTTTGTGTACAAGTGAACTCCCCAGGGGAGCCTTTATGCAGCCCCACATGCAACTGGAGCCTCCGCGTTCACTCTTTCCCCGCAAGCCTAAATATAGCCCTCGGCGCAATGGGAGAAGACTGAAAAAGCGGGCCTCAGAAAACACATAACGATTCCCCTTGGACCATCGAAAAGTGCCCCCAAAGGAAGGCTTTGGGTACAACTGGACTCCCCAGGGGAGCCTTAACGCAGCCCCACATGCAACTGGACCCTCCGTATTCGCTCTTTCACAGCAACCCTAAATATAGCCCTGGCCCGACTGGCAGTCGACTGAAAACTCGGGCCCCAGAAAATGCATTAAAAGACTAATTCGCCCATCCAAAGGTGCCCCCAGAGGAAGGCTTTGGGTACAACTGAACTCCCCAGGGGAGCCTTTACGCAGCCCCACATGCAACTGGACCCTCCTTGTTCACTGTTTACGAGCAACCCTGAATATACCCCTAGCCACCATGGCAGAAGACTGAAAACTCGGGCTCCAGAAAATGCGTTTCAAGCCCCATTCACCCATCCAGAAGTGCCCCCAAAGGAAGGCTTTCGGTACAACTGAACTCCCCAGGGGAGCATTTATGCAGCCCCACATGCAACTGGACCCTCCGGGTTCACTCTTTCACTGCAAGCCTAAATATAGCCCTAGCACGCCTGGCATTCGACTGAAAGCTCGGGCCACAGAAAATGTGTTACGAGCCCCATTCGCCCATCCAAAAGTGCCCCCAAAGGAAGGTTTTGGGTACAAGTGAACTCCCCAGGGGAGCCTTTACGCAGCCCCACATGCAACTGGACCCTCCTTGTTCACTGTTTACCAGCAACCCTGAATATACCCCTAGCCACCATGGCAGAAGACTGAAAACTCGGGCTCTAGAAAATGCGTTAAAAGCCTAATTCACCCATCCAAAAGTGCCCCCAGAGGAAGGCTTTGGGTACAACTGGACTCCCCAGGGGAGCCTTAACGCAGCCCCACATGCAACTGGACCCTCCGTATTCGCTCTTTCACAGCAACCCTAAATATAGCTCAGGCCCGCCTGGCAGTCGATTGAAAACTCGGGCCCCAGAAAATGCATTAAAAGACTAATTCGCCCATCCAAAAGTGCCCCCAGAGGAAGGCTTTGGGTACAAGTGAACTCCCCAGGGGAGCCTTTATGCAGCCCCACATGCAACTGGACCCTCCTTGTTCACTGTTTACGAGCAACCCTAAATATACCCCTAGCCACCATGGCAGAAGACTGAAAATTCGGGCTCCACAAAATGCGTTTCAAGCCCCATTCACCCATCCAGAAGTGCCCCCAAAGGAAGGCTTTGGGTACAACTGAACTCCCCAGGGGAGCCTTTATGCAGCCCCACATGCAACTGGACCCTCCGCGTTCACTCTTTCACTGCAAGCCTAAATATAGCCCTCGGCGCAATGGGAGAAGACTGAAAAAGCGGGCCTCAGAAAACACATAACGATTCCCCTTGGACCATCGAAAAGTGCCCCCAAAGGAAGGCTTTGGGTACAACTGGACTCCCCAGGGGAGCCTTTATGCAGCCCCACATGCAACTGGACCCTCCGGGTTCACTCTTTCACCGCAAGCCTAAATATAGCCCTAGCACGCCTGGCATTCGACTGAAAGCTCGGGCCACAGAAAATGTGTTACGAGCCCCATTCGCCCATCCAAAAGTGCCCCCAAAGGAAGGCTTTGGGTACATCTGAACTCCCCAGGGGAGCCTTTATGCAGCCCCACATGCAACTGGACCCTCCGGGTTCATTCTTTCACCGCAAGCCTAAATATAGCCCTCGGCGCAATGGGAGAAGACTGAAAAAGCAGGCCTCAGAAAACGCATTGCGATTCCCCTTGGACCATCCAAAAGTGCTCCCAAAGGAAGGCTTTGGGTACAACTGGTCTTCCCAGGGGAGCCTTAACGCAGCCCCACATGCAACTGGACCCTCCGTATTCGCTCTTTCACAGCAACCCTAAATATAGCCCTGGCCCGCCTGGCAGTCGACTGAAAACTCGGGCCACAGAAAATGCATTAAAAGCCTAATTCGCCCATCCAAAGGTGCCCCCAGAGGAAGGCTTTGGGTACAACTGAACTCCCCAGGGGAGCCTTTATGCAGCCCCACATGCAACTGGAGCCTCCGCGTTCACTCTTTCCCCGCAAGCCTAAATATAGCCGTCGGCGCAATGGGAGAAGACTGAAAAAGCGGGCCTCAGAAAACACATAACGATTCCCCTTGGACCATCGAAAAGTGCCCCCAAAGGAAGGCTTTGGGTACAACTGGACTCCCCAGGGGAGCCTTTATGCAGCCCCACATGCAACTGGACCCTCCGGGTTCACTCTTTCACCGCAAGCCTAAATATAGCCCTAGCACGCCTGGCAGTCGACTGAAAGCTCGGGCCACAGAAAATGTGTTACGAGCCCCATTCGCCCATCCAAAAGTGCCCCCAAAGGAAGGCTTTGGGTACAAGTGAACTCCCCAGGGGAGCCTTTATGCAGCCCTACATGGAACTGGACCCTCCGTATTCTCTCTTTCACAGCAACCTTAAATATATCCCTGGCCCGCATGGCAGACGACTGAAAAATTGGGCCCCAGAAAACGTGCTACAAGCCCCATTCGACCATCCAAAAGTGCCCCCAAAGGAAGGCTTTGGGTACAAGTGAACTCCCCAGGGGAGCCTTTATGCAGCCCCACATGCAACTGGACCCTCCGGGTTCACTCTTTCACCGCAAGCTTATATATAGCCCTCGGCGCAATGGGAGAAGACTGAAAAAGCAGGCCTCAGAAAACGCATTGCTATTCCCCTTGGACCATCTAAAAAGTGCTCCCAAAGGAAGGCTTTGGGTACAACTGGACTCCCCAGGGGAGCCTTAACGCAGCCCCACATGCAACTGGACCCTCCGTATTCGCTCTTTCACAGCAACCCTAAATATAGCCCTGGCCCGCCTGGCAGTCGACTGAAAACTCGGGCCCCAGAAAATGCATTAAAAGCCTAATTCGCCATCCAAAAGTGCCCCCAAAGGAAGGCTTTGGGTACATCTGAACTCCCCAGGGGAGCCTTTATGCAGCCCCACATGCAACTGGACCCTCCGGGTTCATTCTTTCACCGCAAGCCTAAATATAGCCCTCGGCGCAATGGGAGAAGGCTGAAAAAGCAGGCCTCAGAAAACGCATTGCGATTCCCCTTGGACCATCCAAAAGTGCTCCCAAAGGAAGGCTTTGGGTACAACTGGTCTTCCCAGGGGAGCCTTAACGCAGCCCCACATGCAACTGGACCCTCCGTATTCGCTCTTTCACAGCAACCCTAAATATAGCCCTGGCCCGCCTGGCAGTCGACTGAAAACTCGGGCCACAGAAAATGCATTAAAAGCCTAATTCGCCCATCCAAAGGTGCCCCCAGAGGAAGGCTTTGGGTACAACTGAACTCCCCAGGGGAGCCTTTATGCAGCCCCACATGCAACTGGAGCCTCCGCGTTCACTCTTTCCCCGCAAGCCTAAATATAGCCGTCGGCGCAATGGGAGAAGACTGAAAAAGCGGGCCTCAGAAAACACATAACGATTCCCCTTGGACCATCCAAAAGTGCCCCCAAAGGAAGGCTTTGGGTACAACTGGACTCCCCAGGGGAGCCTTTATGCAGCCCCACATGCAACTGGACCCTCCGGGTTCACTCTTTCACCGCAAGCCTAAATATAGCCCTAGCACGCCTGGCAGTCGACTGAAAGCTCGGGCCACAGAAAATGTGTTACGAGCCCCATTCGCCCATCCAAAAGTGCCCCCAAAGGAAGGCTTTGGGTACAAGTGAACTCCCCAGGGGAGCCTTTATGCAGCCCTACATGGAACTGGACCCTCCGTATTCGCTCTTTCACAGCAACCTTAAATATATCCCTGGCCCGCATGGCAGACGACTGAAAAATTGGGCCCCAGAAAACGTGCTACAAGCCCCATTCGACCATCCAAAAGTGCCCCTAGAGGAAGGCTTTGGGTACAAGTGAACTCCCCAGGGGAGCCTTTATGCAGCCCCACATGCAACTGGACCCTCCGGGTTCACTCTTTCACCGCAAGCTTATATATAGCCCTCGGCGCAATGGGAGAAGACTGAAAAAGCAGGCCTCAGAAAACGCATTGCTATTCCCCTTGGACCATCTAAAAAGTGCTCCCAAAGGAAGGCTTTGGGTACAACTGGACTCCCCAGGGGAGCCTTAACGCAGCCCCACATGCAACTGGACCCTCCGTATTCGCTCTTTCACAGCAACACTAAATATAGCCCTGGCCCGCCTGGCAGTCGACTGAAAACTCGGGCCCCAGAAAATGCATTAAAAGCCTAATTCGCCCATCCAAAGGTGCCCCCAGAGGAAGGCTTTGGGTACAACTGAACTCCCCAGGGGAGCCTTTATGCAGCCCCACATGCAACTGGACCCTCCGTGTTCGCTCTTTACAGCAAACCTAAATATAACCCCAGCCAGCATGGCAGAAGACTGAAAACTCGGGCTCCAGAAAAAGCGTTTCAAGCCCCTTTCGCCCATCCAGAAGTGCCCCCAAAGGAAGGCTTTGGGTACAACTGGACTCCCCAGGGGAGCCTTAACGCAGCCCCACATGCAACTGGACCCTCCGTATTCGCTCTTTCACAGCAACCCTAAATATAGCCCTGGCCCGCATGGCAGACGACTGAAAAATTGGGCCCCAGAAAACGTGCTACAAGCCCCATTCGACCATCCAAAAGTGCCCCCAAAGGAAGGCTTTGGGTACAAGTGAACTCCCCAGGGGAGCCTTTATGCAGCCCCACATGCAACTGGACCCTCCTTGTTCACTGTTTACGAGCAACCCTAAATATACCCCTAGCCACCATGGCAGAAGACTGAAAATTCGGGCTCCACAAAATGCGTTTCAAGCCCCATTCACCCATCCAGAAGTGCCCCCAAAGGAAGGCTTTGGGTACAACTGAACTCCCCAGGGGAGCCTTTATGCAGCCCCACATGCAACTGGACCCTCCGGGTTCACTCTTTCACCGCAAGCCTAAATATAGCCCTCGGCGCAATGGGAGAAGACTGAAAAAGCGGGCCTCAGAAAACACATAACGATTCCCCTTGGACCATCCCAAAGTGCCCTCAAAGGAAGGCTTTGGGTACAACTGGACTCCCCAGCGGAGCCTTAACGCAGCCCCACATGCAACTGGACCCTCCGTATTCGCTCTTTCACAGCAACCCTAAATATAGCCCTGGCCCGCCTGGCAGTCGACTGAAAACTCGGGCCCCAGAAAATGCATTAACAGCCTAATTCGCCCATCCAAAAGTGCCCCCAGAGGAAGGCTTTGGGTACAACTGAACTCCCCAGGGGAGCCTTTATGCAGCCCCACATGCAACTGGACCCTCCTTGTTCACTGTTTACGAGCAACCCTAAATATACCCCTAGCCACCATGGCAGAAGACTGAAAACTCGGGCTCCAGAAAATGCGTTTCAAGCCCCATTCACCCATCCAGAAGTGCCCCCAAAAGAAGGCTTTGGGTACAACTGAACTCCCCAGGGGAGCCTTTATGCAGCCCCACATGCAACTGGACCCTCCGGGTTCACTCTTTCACCGCAAGCCTAAATATAGCCCTAGCACGCCTGGCAGTCGACTGAAAGTTCGAGCCACAGAAAATGTGTTACGAGCCCCATTCACCCATCCAAAAGTGCCCCCAAAGGAAGGCTTTGGGTACATCTGAACTCCCCAGGGGAGCCTTTATGCAGCCCCACATGCAACTGGACCCTCCGTGTTCGCTCTTTACAGCAACCCTAAATATAACCCTAGCCAGCATAGCAGAAGACTGAAAACTCGGGCTCCAGAAAAAGCGTTTCAAGCCCCTTTCGCCCATCCAGAAGTGCCCCCAAAGGAAGGCTTTGGGTACAACTGGACTCCCCAGGGGAGCCTTAACGCAGCCCCACATGCAACTGGACCCTCCGTATTCGCTCTTTCACAGCAACCCTAAATATAGGCCTGGCCCGCCTGGCAGTCGACTGAAAACTCGGGCCCCAGAAAATGCATTAAAAGCCTAATTCGCCCATCCAAAAGTGCCCCCAAAGGAAGGCTTTGGGTACAACTGAACTCCCCAGGGGAGCCTTTATGCAGCCCCACATGCAACTGGACCCTCCTTGTTCACTGTTTACGAGCAACCCTGAATATACCCCTAGCCACCATGGCAGAAGACTGAAAACTCGGGCTCCAGAAAATGCGTTTCAAGCCCCATTCTCCCATCCAGAAGTGCCCCCAAAGGAAGGCTTTGGGTACAACTGAACTCCCCAGGGGAGACTTTATGCAGCCCCACATGCAACTGGACCCTCCGGGTTCACTCTTTCACCGCAAGCCTAAATATAGCCCTAGCACGCATGGCAGTCGACTGAAAGTTCGAGCCACAGAAAATGTGTTACGAGCCCCATTCGCCCATCCAAAAGTGCCGCCAAAGGAAGGCTTTGGGTACATCTGAACTCCCCAGGGGAGCCTTTATGCAGCCCCACATGCAACTGGACCCTCCGTGTTCGCTCTTTACAGCAAACCTAAATATAACCCCAGCCAGCATGGCAGAAGACTGAAAACTCGGGCCACAGAAAAAGCGTTTCAAGCCCCTTTCGCCCATCCAGAAGTGCCCCCAAAGGAAGGCTTTAGGTACAACTGAACTCCCCAGGGGAGCCTTTATGCAGCCCCACATGCAACTGGAGCCTCCGCGTTCACTCTTTCCCCGCAAGCCTAAATATAGCCCTCGGCGCAATGGGAGAAGACTGAAAAAGCGGGCCTCAGAAAACACATAACGATTCCCCTTGGACCATCCAAAAGTGCCCCCAAAGGAAGGCTTTGGGTACAACTGGACTCCCCAGCGGAGCCTTAACGCAGCCCCACATGCAACTGGACCCTCCGTGTTCGCTCTTTACAGCAACCCTAAATATAACCCTAGCCAGCATGGCAGAAGACTGAAAACTCGGGCCACAGAAAAAGCGTTTCAAGCCCCTTTCGCCCATCCAGAAGTGCCCCCAAAGGAAGGCTTTGGGTACAACTGAACTCCCCAGGGGAGCCTTTATGCAGCCCCACATGCAACTGGACCCTCCGTGTTCGCTCTTTACAGCAACCCTAAATATAACCCTAGCCAGCATGGCAGAAGACTGAAAACTCGGGCCACAGAAAAAGCGTTTCAAGCCCCTTTCGCCCATCCAGAAGTGCCCCCAAATGAAGGCTTTGGGTACAAGTGAACTCCCCAGGGGAGCCTTTATGCAGCCCCACATGCAACTGGACCCTCCGGGTTCACTTTTTCCCCGCAAGCCTAAATATAACCCTAGCACACCTGGCAGTCGACTGAAAGCTCGGGCCACAGAAAATGTGTTACGAGCCCCATTCGCCCATCCCAAAGTGCCCCCAAAGGAAGGCTTTGGGTACAAGTGAACTCCCCAGGGGAGCCTTTATGCAGCCCCACATGCAACTGGACCCTCCTTGTTCACTGTTTACGAGCAACCCTAAATATAACCCTAGCCAGCATGGCAGAAGACTGAAAACTCGGGCTCCAGAAAAAGCGTTTCAAGCCCCTTTCGCCCATCCAGAAGTGCCCCCAAAGGAAGGCTTTGGGTACAACTGGACTCCCCAGGGGAGCCTTAACGCAGCCCCACATGCAACTGGACCCTCCGTATTCGCTCTTTCACAGCAACCCTAAATATAGGCCTGGCCCGCCTGGCAGTCGACTGAAAACTCGGGCCCCAGAAAATGCATTAAAAGCCTAATTCGCCCATCCAAAAGTGCCCCCAAAGGAAGGCTTTGGGTACAACTGAACTCCCCAGGGGAGCCTTTATGCAGCCCCACATGCAACTGGACCCTCCTTGTTCACTGTTTACGAGCAACCCTGAATATACCCCTAGCCACCATGGCAGAAGACTGAAAACTCGGGCTCCAGAAAATGCGTTTCAAGCCCCATTCTCCCATCCAGAAGTGCCCCCAAATGAAGGCTTTGGGTACAACTGAACTCCCCAGGGGAGACTTTATGCAGCCCCACATGCAACTGGACCCTCTGGGTTCACTCTTTCACCGCAAGCCTAAATATAGCCCTAGCACGCATGGCAGTCGACTGAAAGTTCGAGCCACAGAAAATGTGTTACGAGCCCCATTCGCCCATCCAAAAGTGCCCCCAAAGGAAGGCTTTGGGTACATCTGAACTCCCCAGGGGAGCCTTTATGCAGCCCCACATGCAACTGGACCCTCCGTGTTCGCTCTTTACAGCAAACCTAAATATAACCCCAGCCAGCATGGCAGAAGACTGAAAACTCGGGCCACAGAAAAAGCGTTTCAAGCCCCTTTCGCCCATCCAGAAGTGCCCCCAAAGGAAGGCTTTAGGTACAACTGAACTCCCCAGGGGAGCCTTTATGCAGCCCCACATGCAACTGGACCCTCCGTATTCGCTCTTTCACAGCAACCCTAAATATAGGCCTGGCCCGCCTGGCAGTCGACTGAAAAATTGGGCCCCAGAAAATGCATTAAAAGCCTAATTCGCCCATCCAAAAGTGCCCCCAAAGGAAGGCTTTGGGTACAACTGAACTCCCCAGGGGAGCCTTTATGCAGCCCCACATGCAACTGGACCCTCCTTGTTCACTGTTTACGAGCAACCCTGAATATACCCCTAGCCACCATGGCAGAAGACTGAAAATTCGGGCTCCACAAAATGCGTTTCAAGCCCCATTCACCCATCCAGAAGTGCCCCCAAAGGAAGGCTTTGGGTACAACTGAACTCCCCAGGGGAGCCTTTATGCAGCCCCACATGCAACTGGACCCTCCGGGTTCACTCTTTCACCGCAAGCCTAAATATAGCCCTAGCACGCATGGCAGTCGACTGAAAGTTCGAGCCACAGAAAATGTGTTACGAGCCCCATTCGCCCATCCAAAAGTGCCCCCAAAGGAAGGCTTTGGGTACATCTGAACTCCCCAGGGGAGCCTTTATGCAGCCCCACATGCAACTGGACCCTCCGTGTTCGCTCTTTACAGCAAACCTAAATATAACCCCAGCCAGCATGGCAGAAGACTGAAAACTCGGGCCACAGAAAAAGCGTTTCAAGCCCCTTTCGCCCATCCAGAAGTGCCCCCAAAGGAAGGCTTTAGGTACAACTGGACTCCCCAGGGGAGCCTTAACGCAGCCCCACATGCAACTGGACCCTCCGTATTCGCTCTTTCACAGCAACCCTAAATATAGGCCTGGCCCGCCTGGCAGTCGACTGAAAACTCGGGCCCCAGAAAATGCATTAAAAGCCTAATTCGCCCATCCAAAAGTGCCCCGAAAGGAAGGCTTTGGGTACAACTGAACTCCCCAGGGGAGCCTTTATGCAGCCCCACATGCAACTGGACCCTCCTTGTTCACTGTTTACGAGCAACCCTGAATATACCCCTAGCCAGCATGGCAGAAGACTGAAAATTCGGGCTCCACAAAATGCGTTTCAAGCCCCATTCACCCATCCAGAAGTGCCCCCAAAGGAAGGCTTTGGGTACAACTGAACTCCCCAGGGGAGCCTTTATGCAGCCCCACATGCAACTGGACCCTCCGGGTTCACTCTTTCACCGCAAGCCTAAATATAGCCCTAGCACGCCTGGCAGTCGACTGAAAGTTCGAGCCACAGAAAATGTGTTACGAGCCCCATTCACCCATCCAAAAGTGCCCCCAAAGGAAGGCTTTGGGTACATCTGAACTCCCCAGGGGAGCCTTTATGCAGCCCCACATGCAACTGGACCCTCCGTGTTCGCTCTTTACAGCAACCCTAAATATAACCCTAGCCAGCATGGCAGAAGACTGAAAACTCGGGCCACAGAAAAAGCGTTTCAAGCCCCTTTCGCCCATCCAGAAGTGCCCCCAAAGGAAGGCTTTGGGTACAACTGAACTCCCCAGGGGAGCCTTTATGCAGCCCCACATGCAACTGGACCCTCCGTATTCGCTCTTTCACAGCAACACTAAATATAGCCCTGGCCCGCATGGCAGACGACTGAAAAATTGGGCCCCAGAAAACGTGCTACAAGCCCCATTCGACCATCCAAAAGTGCCCCCAAAGGAAGGCTTTGGGTACAAGTGAACTCCCCAGGGGAGCCTTTATGCAGCCCCACATGCAACTGGACCCTCCTTGTTCACTGTTTACGAGCAACCCTAAATATACCCCTAGCCACCATGGCAGAAGACTGAAAATTCGGGCTCCACAAAATGCGTTTCAAGCCCCATTCACCCATCCAGAAGTGCCCCCAAAGGAAGGCTTTGGGTACAACTGAACTCCCCAGGGGAGCCTTTATGCAGCCCCACATGGAACTGGAGCCTCCGCGTTCACTCTTTCCCCGCAAGCCTAAATATAGCCCTCGGCGCAATGGGAGAAGACTGAAAAAGCGGGCCTCAGAAAACGCATTGCGATTCCCCTTGGACCATCCCAAAGTGCCCCCAAAGGAAGGCTTTGGGTACAACTGGACTCCCCAGGGGAGCCTTAACGCAGCCCCACATGCAACTGGACCCTCCGTATTCGCTCTTTCACAGCAACCCTAAATATAGCCCTGGCCCGCCTGGCAGTCGACTGAAAACTCGGGCCCCAGAAAATGCATTAAAAGCCTAATTCGCCCATCCAAAGGTGCCCCCAGAGGAAGGCTTTGGGTACAACTGAACTCCCCAGGGGAGCCTTTACGCAGCCCCACATGCAACTGGACCCTCCTTGTTCACTGTTTACGAGCAACCCTAAATATACCTCTAGCCACCATGGCAGAAGACTGAAAACTCGGGCTCCAGAAAATGCGTTTCAAGCCCCATTCACCCATCCAGAAGTGCCCCCAAAGGAAGGCTTTGGGTACAACTGAACTCCCCAGGGGAGCCTTTATGCAGCCCCACATGCAACTGGACCCTCCGGGTTCACTTTTTCCCCGCAAGCCTAAATATAACCCTAGCACACCTGGCAGTCGACTGAAAGCTCGGGCCACAGAAAATGTGTTACGAGCCCCATTCGCCCATCCCAAAGTGCCCCCAAAGGAAGGCTTTGGGTACAAGTGAACTCCCCAGGGGAGCCTTTATGCAGCCCCACATGCAACTGGACCCTCCTTGTTCACTGCTTACGAGCAACCCTAAATATACCCCTAGCCACCATGGCAGAAGACTGAAAACTCGGGCTCCAGAAAATGCGTTTCAAGCCCCATTCACTCATCCAGAAGTGCCCCCAAAGGAAGGCTTTGGGTACAAGTGAACTCCCCAGGGGAGCCTTTATGCAGCCCCACATGCAACTGGACCCTCCGTGTTCGCTCTTTACAGCAACCCTAAATATAACCCTAGCCAGCATGGCAGAAGACTGAAAACTCGGGCCACAGAAAAAGCGTTTCAAGCCCCTTTCGCCCATCCAGAAGTGCCCCCAAAGGAAGGCTTTAGGTACAACTGAACTCCCCAGGGGAGCCTTTATGCAGCCCCACATGCAACTGGAGCCTCCGCGTTCACTCTTTCCCCGCAAGCCTAAATATAGCCCTCGGCGCAATGGGAGAAGACTGAAAAAGCGGGCCTCAGAAAACACATAACGATTCCCCTTGGACCATCCAAAAGTGCCCCCAAAGGAAGGCTTTGGGTACAACTGGACTCCCCAGGGGAGCCTTAACGCAGCCCCACATGCAACTGGACCCTCCGTATTCGCTCTTTCACAGCAACCCTAAATATAGCCCTGGCCCGCCTGGCAGTCGACTGAAAACTCGGGCCCCAGAAAATGCATTAAAAGCCTAATTCGCCCATCCAAAGGTGCCCCCAGAGGAAGGCTTTGGGTACAACTGGACTCCCCAGGGGAGCCTTAACGCAGCCCCACATGCAACTGGACCCTCCGTATTCGCTCTTTCACAGCAACCCTAAATATAGCCCTGGCCCACCTGGCAGTCGACTGAAAACTCGGGCTCCACAAAATGCGTTTCAAGCCCCATTCACCCATCCAGAAGTGCCCCCAAAGGAAGGCTTTGGGTACAACTGAACTCCCCAGGGGAGCCTTTATGCAGCCCCACATGCAACTGGACCCTCCGTATTCGCTCTTTCACAGCAACGCTAAATATAACCCTGGCCCGCATGGCAGACGACTGAAAAATTGGGCACCAGAAAACGTGCTACAAGCCCCATTCGACCATCCAAAAGTGCCCCCAAAGGAAGGCTTTGGGTACAAGTGAACTCCCCAGGGGAGCCTTTATGCAGCCCCAGAAGCAACTGGACCCTCCGGGTTCACTCTTTCACCGCAAGCCTAAATATAGCCCTCGGCGCAATGGGAGAAGACTGAAAAAGCGGGCCTCAGAAAACGCATTGCGATTCCCCTTGGACCATCCCAAAGTGCCCCCAAAGGAAGGCTTTGGGTACAACTGGACTCCCCAGGGGAGCCTTAACGCAGCCCCACATGCAACTGGACCCTCCGTATTCGCTCTTTCACAGCAACCCTAAATATAGCCCTGGCCCGCCTGGCAGTCGACTGAAAATTCGGGCCAGAGAAAATGCATTAAAAGCCTAATTCGCCCATCCAAAGGTGCCCCCAGAGGAAGGCTTTGGGTACAACTGAACTCCCCAGGGGAGCCTTTACGCAGCCCCACATGCAACTGGACCCTCCTTGTTCACTGTTTACGAGCAACCCTAAATATACCCCTAGCCACCATGGCAGAAGACTGAAAATTCGGGCTCCACAAAATGCGTTTCAAGCCCCATTCACCCATCCAGAAGTGCCCCCAAAGGAAGGCTTTGGGTACAACTGGACTCCCCAGGGGAGCCTTAACGCAGCCCCCACATGCAACTGGACCCTCCGTATTCGCTCTTTCACAGCAACCCTAAATATAGCCCTGGCCCGCCTGGCAGTCGACTGAAAACTCGGGCCCCAGAAAATGCATTAAAAGCCTAATTCGCCCATCCAGAAGTGCCCCCAAAGGAAGGCTTTGGGTACAACTGAACTCCCCAGGGGAGCCTTTACGCAGCCCCACATGCAACTGGATCCTCCTTGTTCACTGTTTACGAGCAACCCTAAATATACCCCTAGCCACCATGGCAGAAGACTGAAAACTCGGGCTCCAGAAAATGCGTTTCAAGCCCCATTCACCCATCCAGAAGTGCCCCCAAAGGAAGGCTTTGGGTACAACTGAACTCCCCAGGGGAGCCTTTATGCAGCCCCACATGCAACTGGACCCTCCGGGTTCACTCTTTCACCGCAAGCCTAAATATAGCCATAACATGCCTGGCATTCGACTGAAAGCTCGGGCCACAGAAAATGTGTTACGAGCCCCATTCGCCCATCCAAAAGTGCTCCCAAAGGAAGGCTTTGGGTACAAGTGAACTCCCCAGGGGAGCCTTTATGCAGCCCCACATGCAACTGCACCCTCCGTATTCGCTCTTTCACAGCAACCCTAAATATAACCCTGGCCCGCATGGCATTCGACTGAAAAATTGGGCCCCAGAAAACGTGCTACAAGCCCCATTCGACCATCCAAAAGTGCCCCTAGAGGAAGGCTTTGGGTACAAGTGAACTCCCCAGGGGAGCCTTTATGCAGCCCCAGAAGCAACTGGACCCTCCGGGTTCACTCTTTCACCGCAAGCCTAAATATAGCCCTCGGCGCAATGGGAGAAGACTGAAAAAGCGGGCCTCAGAAAACGCATTGCGATTCCCCTTGGACCATCCCAAAGTGCCCCCAAAGGAAGGCTTTGGGTACAACTGGACTCCCCAGGGGAGCCTTAACGCAGCCCCACATGCAACTGGACCCTCCGTATTCGCTCTTTCACAGCAACCCTAAATATAGCCCTGGCCCGCCTGGCAGTCGACTGAAAATTCGGGCCAGAGAAAATGCATTAAAAGCCTAATTCGCCCATCCAAAGGTGCCCCCAGAGGAAGGCTTTGGGTACAACTGAACTCCCCAGGGGAGCCTTTACGCAGCCCCACATGCAACTGGACCCTCCTTGTTCACTGTTTACGAGCAACCCTAAATATACCCCTAGCCACCATGGCAGAAGACTGAAAATTCGGGCTCCACAAAATGCGTTTCAAGCCCCATTCACCCATCCAGAAGTGCCCCCAAAGGAAGGCTTTGGGTACAACTGGACTCCCCAGGGGAGCCTTAACGCAGCCCCACATGCAACTGGACCCTCCGTATTCGCTCTTTCACAGCAACCCTAAATATAGCCCTGGCCCGCCTGGCAGTCGACTGAAAACTCGGGCCCCAGAAAATGCATTAAAAGCCTAATTCGCCCATCCAGAAGTGCCCCCAAAGGAAGGCTTTGGGTACAACTGAACTCCCCAGGGGAGCCTTTACGCAGCCCCACATGCAACTGGATCCTCCTTGTTCACTGTTTACGAGCAACCCTAAATATACCCCTAGCCACCATGGCAGAAGACTGAAAACTCGGGCTCCAGAAAATGCGTTTCAAGCCCCATTCACCCATCCAGAAGTGCCCCCAAAGGAAGGCTTTGGGTACAACTGAACTCCCCAGGGGAGCCTTTATGCAGCCCCACATGCAACTGGACCCTCCGGGTTCACTCTTTCACCGCAAGCCTAAATATAGCCATAACATGCCTGGCATTCGACTGAAAGCTCGGGCCACAGAAAATGTGTTACGAGCCCCATTCGCCCATCCAAAAGTGCTCCCAAAGGAAGGCTTTGGGTACAAGTGAACTCCCCAGGGGAGCCTTTATGCAGCCCCACATGCAACTGCACCCTCCGTATTCGCTCTTTCACAGCAACCCTAAATATAACCCTGGCCCGCATGGCATTCGACTGAAAAATTGGGCCCCAGAAAACGTGCTACAAGCCCCATTCGACCATCCAAAAGTGCCCCTAGAGGAAGGCTTTGGGTACAAGTGAACTCCCCAGGGGAGCCTTTATGCAGCCCCACATGCAACTGGACCCTCCTTGTTCACTGTTTACGAGCAACCCTAAATATACCCCTAGCCACCATGGCAGAAGACTGAAAACTCGGGCTCCAGAAAAAGCGTTTCAAGCCCCTTTCGCCCATCCAGAAGTGCCCCCAAAGGAAGGCTTTGGGTACAACTGAACTCCCCAGGGGAGCCTTTATGCAGCCCCACATGCAACTGGACCCTCCTTGTTCACTGTTTACGAGCAACCCTAAATATACCCCTAGCCACCATGGCAGAAGACTGAAAATTCGGGCTCCAGAAAATGCGTTTCAAGCCCCATTCACCCATCCAGAAGTGCCCCCAAAGGAAGGCTTTGGGTACAACCGAACTCCCCAGGGGAGACTTTACGCAACCCCACATGCAGCTGGACCCTCCGGGTTCACTCTTTCACCGCAAGCCTAAATATAGCCCTCGGCGCAATGGGAGAAGACTGAAAAAGCGGGCCTCAGAAAACGCATTGCGATTCCCCTTGGACCATCCCAAACTGCCCCCAAAGGAAGGCTTTG